>NC_071406.1:23067474-23442474 GCF_017976375.1 Cuculus canorus | reverse complement strand
CAGGCCAGCGGAGGGTGACACAGATAGCGTTATGAAGGCAGAGGTCACAGCGTGCTTGATAGGTAAGTCGTTCTGCTGAAAAAAAGGCTGCACTTCTGAGTAGTTTTTTGTCCCTCTAACGATGAGGGAGATCAAATCTTTCTGGGTAATGCGGAAGAATAAACCAAATTTTTTACTTCTAATGCAAGCTGTAAAATTGCCCATACTTGGAATATGTTTAAGTTTAATTAAAACAGCCTGGCTCTTTTTCTGAAGCGCTTGTGTGTGCCTGTGATTTCAGCTACAGATTCAGTGGGGCCACGCTGGGACCGATATTGATGTTACCCGTGGCTTGTTGGTGTGCCAGACCTCTCGTGTCGCTGTGAGAAATTTACTTGCTAACAACTTTGAAAACACAACTTATCACTGGTTAACGTCTCCTGTGTGTTTAAGATATTGGGAGCGCTGCAATGTCCCGCTCAGTGGCATCCCTTGAGCTTCGTTGCTCATTTCTGAAAGAGTAAGACATGGGTCAGCCAGAGCCACAAGGTTCATTGTTGAAAACTTGGCATCGTGCCTTTAATTGCACTGAGAAGAAAGAGGGAGGGCAGATGACTTCAGTATGTGGTTGTTGATTTTATTTTGAAGAGCGTCTCCTTTTTTCATGGTGGCGGGGGGTGGGTGGGGTGGAGTATTGTAAAGCAGGGAAATAAGGATTTCAGTTGTTTTGGAACCCTTGAAATTCTCTCAAACCACCTCTCTGGTGTGGCAAGTATTTGTTCTTGGCAATATTTCGACGTTACTTAAATGAGAAAAAATAGGACCATCAAATATTGTGTTAAAAGTGGAGCTTAAAGCTTTCCAAAAGAAAGTGGAGCTTACCTGTTTCACTTGGAAGTCAGCAAGGTGTTAGTAATAGGGAAGGACTCGTGCTGGGGTTTAGACACAACAGAAGGTGAGTGAGGGGTGGAGTCTGTGTTTTGGTGGTAGAGAAGTAACGTCTTTACTGCACTAATACCTGCTGAAACATGTTCTCTTGTCCTGTCTGAGATTTGTTCTGGTTGCCAAACCATGCTTACTAATTAGTACATATCGGTGAAGAAGTTGTTAGAAAGGACAGCACAATCAATGTGTTGCTTTGTATATTTGCATCTCTTAGTTATATTTAATAAGCTGCATTTGTTTAGATTTGAATCTGTATACTTCATGACACCTCTCTGTTATAAAAATAAAAATAGTTAAAAATTGAATGTAATTGTTGATAGAGATGATTTAAGTTGTTACGATAGTCTGAAAATAGAAAATATTTGCCACATCTTCTTAAAAAATACATATTCTATAACATTTTGTGCTTCAACTTATTGATTTGCCTGAAGAGTTTATCTGTTCAGCTGTTTTAACTAATGTTCTTTTAACTACTGAAGCTAATTAATTATCCCAGAATAAAACCAAGTTTTAGTAAAAAGAATAATTGGATAAGATCTGTTACTCAGCCACTGGTGACTTGTGGCTACTGCTACATTAAATGTGCCCTCTGTGTTTCTCATCCATGGGTCTATGCATTTAAGATGTACAACTCTAAAACTTGTAGATAGATGTAGCAAGATGCAAGCACTCTGTTTTAAATAGAAATCGGATTTAATTTAAGCCAAGCACATATTATTTATGCATTTCAACCTGTGCGGGTGCAATGTATCCATCCTACTGGCATTTAAGAATGTTAAGAAAAAAAGTGAAATTTGCCTGCATGCTCTTCACTAAAGCCTGGGTGATCTGTGCTCCTGAGGGATAATGATGGTGTGGAAGGAGTGATTTTGTTTCTCCAGCTGGAAAAGGGTGAGAAAGCATTGTATGCACTGCACTTCCAAAATACAGAAAGTAGGGAATTTTGTGAAGGAGGAGGAGTATTAACCCTTCCTCTGAACTTGCATTCCTCAGTGCCTAATAACCACGGTGCTAAATGGCATGTTATGGGATTAAACAAATGTGAGTGGAACAGGGAAATTGCTGCTATCTGTCTCCAAGCTGTCTAAAAGAGAGTGCCCGAAAGTGATGTGGAGGTGGCAGCGAAAGCAGTGCCAGCGCTGGCATGTGGGGTGAATTTAGGAGTCGGTCCGGAGAGCAAAGTAGTTGGCTTGGAAGACCTGGTGTTCCCACAGCGTGGATCTGAGGGGCGACCTCAGGACAGTTGCAGGCTGGAGGAGTTTTTCACTTTAGTCTCAAGAGAGTCAATTTGCCACAAGATTCCCAAAGGACAACCATTCAGCCTGCTGTGAGACTCCAGTGCAGTGCAGTGCAAAGCAATGAGTGTGCATACGTGTGGTGTGAAGAGGTGTGATCTGAAAATTCATTTTTATAAGTATATTCCTGGTCAAAACAAAAACAAATTCCTGGTCGTAGGCAAGTAAGGGCTTACTGCTGTCTTTTATTGGCAAGCATCAATACCAATATCTAGGTGATGTGCTTGGGCACCCTAATATGTGACATTCCAGACTACTAAGAAGCACATAGAATGGAAATTTAGCCTTTGGAGACTATTTGTACCCATGGATACCTCTCGTGTAGGATAGAGTTTTCTGTCCTAATCAGCATTTCCCAGAACAGCACAAGGGGAGCAGGCTTGGCCTTTCTGTAAGGATGAATATATCATATAAAACATAGTATTGTTTCTATAGTGTGTTACCTAAAGTAAAAAAGGTGGTGGGGGTGCTCAGTGGTCAGTGATGACCCAGAAGTAGCCACTGAACTGCCTGAAACTCAGATGGGTTCATCTGGCTGTTTGAAATTTGAAGTAGACATTTCAGAAGGATAAGGGCCACCAAGATGCAGCTGGACATCGCTCAGTGGCTGTTTGAGTGTCTTTGGGGTCAGAATATTCCACAGAGAAACAGAAGGATTTCTGTGTCTCCATAAATTCAGTGCTCAGGCTGAAAGAATATGGGTGACAGGCTAAAACAAATACTTATTTTACATGGTTTCAGCTGTGCACTTCTTGCCACAAGATGATGTAGATGCTAGAGGTTGGCAAGGGTTCAAAAATGCTTGGACAAAGCTGTGACAGAAGAAAATGGGGGTTAATTGGGAAAAAATCCCTGCTGTTCAAAACTAAGGTATTAGCTCTGCACTTGGAGAGTCCTTAAGTCCAAATTGCTGGGTGCTGGGAGAAAAAGTGCTGTGTATACTATGTCTCTGTCAGGTATCTCTTGGTCACTGTCAAAAACCAGGACGCTGGACTGGATGAGCCTCTGATCTGACACAATACCACCATTCTTCCCTGTTCTCCAAAGCAACTTTTCTTCAGAGCCTATCCCCAAACACCAGCAAAGAGCACGATCTCTTTAATGTGCTTCCTAGTTCTGCATTTTGATTAAAATCTTTACTTAAAAATAGTATTGTCTTAATTTCATGTTTCTTTGCTCTTTCTTAGCTCTTTTCATGACTGTGTAGAGAACACTCTTTCACTGACCAACCCTGTAGAGGTGGTGGCATTATCCTAATTGTGAAATGACTTAGCCTCTCCTGAAGGATCCTGTCTTACCTGCTGCAGTTTTCCATCTACCTTCTCCCTTTCATCACCCAAGATCACCCTTACCTCTTCCCTGACCACAGGGCTTATTTGATCAACGAGGCTGTACATCCAATCACCTCCTTCAAAAATGCTGTAATGTGTTTTCCTTTCTCCACTCTGATGGAACAAGTTTCCAGCTGGACACCTCCCAGTGCTTTGTTAATGCTGCTTGTGAGTGCCTGGCGGTGCCTGCCATGGCCAGTGCTTCGAAAGTATCATGACCGTACTTTCTTGCAGCATTTTATAGTCTTGTGGCTGCCAGGCTTGGTCAGACTGTCCTAGGAGAGTTCTGTGGGCCCTTACCGTGGCCGTCAGCAGTGATGCTGCGTGCCTGGTTCCATCGGTGTTTCTTTTACCACGGGCAGGATAGGACCATAAAACTGCATTTTGAAAGAGCACTGCGTGTGACAAGTTTTTCCAGTTTAAAAAACTTTAGCTCAATTTTAACATTTCTCTCTACTCATAGCTCACAGAGGTTGAAGGAGGGGGGAGAAATCATTAGAAGTTAGTAATTGTTTAAAACTAATTATTACTTGTTTTAGTTTTTACTCCCCCCACACTAATTCCATATGTTTGATTATGCTAATCTACCATTTCACTTCAATTAAACCAGGAAAACCACCAGATGCTTTGAGAAAGTAGTAATCATCATCATCATCATCTAAGTGGCGATATTCATCACAGTATCCCAACAGATGAAAATAGTGGCGTGCTGGTTGGGCTTTGAAAGTTTGGAAGTATATCCTGTGTTTCAATGCTGTCTCTGAAGCAGTTCTTTCTTGGCTTCTATCTACAGGTAGTTCCCGTACCTGATCCAAGGGAACAGACGCATGTGGCAGCGTGTTGCATATTGTGAAATAAGTTACATGTGTGTCCTTGCCATCATAAGCCGATGATTTGCTACGTGCCTGCTCATCAGAGCTCGTTACAGCTCAGTGCTGTTACGGAACGCCTGTAGCACTTTATTTTCTACACACAAAATGTATGTGCTGTGCACAGAAAATCTTTATCAAATATATAGAAAATAAAATCTGTGGCTGTGGCAAGAGCACATGTGGCGTGCAAGTAAAAATATGTGCTCCTGAGTCTTGGAAAGTGTGTAGGAGAGCAGATCCGGGCCGGCCGAACGGGAACATGGGGGTTCCCTGTCCTCTGGGGCTCCGCCACTGCTGTGGGAGGGGAAGGTCTTCGGCTTCAGCACTGCAAGGGGAATTTAAAAATGTGAGATATATGTGTAGTTATGTCCAAACGCAGATAAACAAAATGCCAAAGGCCATTTTGGTGAGGGTAGAGGTGGAAGAAATATTGCTCTGTGCTGACAATGGTTTTATCCGCAGTAACCCAAGCCCTTCACCTCAAGCAGAGCCCAGCGCCTGGTGCTGCCTGTGCTGCCCGCAGAGCCAGAGCTGCCATCCCCTGCCTTGCCTCCAGCTCTGGCGCTGCAGCTAATTTAAGCCTGGACTTGAAAGCACAGAATTTAATCCCTGTCCTGCTGGTACCTCTTACACTGAGTTCACTTGCTATGTTCCACTGAGCCTAATAATTATGGCAGCATGCAAGGAGTGGAAAAGTTCTGAAGAGGGATTTGGGAAACCTATTTGTGAACTCTTTTCTCTCCTCATGGCAGTGAGCAGACGGAGGAGCTGCCTGCACCTGAAGCAAAGCCTGAGGTAAGCACGAGTGGCCCAAGTTTGGTACTTATTCCTGACAACAAAAAGTCAGACTGCACAAAAGGGTCCATAAAGTCGAATTTATGGCAAATGCGTAGTAATTTAAAGGTTAACAATGTCCTTATTCAGTAACGAGGAAGGCTGTTGTCCACATAAGAATGTTCCTGGGAGATAGCCAGAGCAGCGGTATGGTTTCCAAGGGAGGACACCATGGTTTGGTGTGGGGCTACTGCATCCTGCCCCAAAGCGCAGATGGGATGGAGGAACCCGGGATGGGGACCTGCTCCTCTCCTCCTCCACTAGGAGAACTCACCTGTGCCACGCAAGGACAGAACTAGACCTTTTACGATGGGCTCTGATGCTGCTAAAGGGCCATCTTGCCAAATTCATCAGCAAAAGATGCAACATTTGTTCTCCTTTAAAAATTGCAGGCAAAACCTTTTAGCTGTCAAAGAGTTAAACTTCTCTAAAGACTGAATTGTGTGCGAAGTATCCAAATTTGTTATAAATCCTGTTTAAGTTTCAAAGCACAGCATTATTGGAGGTAGCACTAGTAACATCAAACAGCCTTGATAAGATCAACAAATTACTAAGTATAATTGTTTGTGCTGGGGTGTGTGCAAAGAGATAAATAGCTCATAAATTAAGCGTCAGTGCCTGAGGGTGAGTCATTCACGAATTCAGAGCTGTCCTGACACTCACAAGCAAAAAGTAATTTTCTCTTAGTTCAGTAATTATGCAATTCCAGATCTAAGATAAGCAATCAATGCTAGGTGCGCTCACAAAAGTAGAAGGGTGCTTCAGCTATTGGAGTTTCCCTTGTTGATTAGCAAGGAAAGTCTGTTACTTGTCCCTTTAGTGGGAAATACTGACTGAGGTACAATTCTTCAATGGGATAATGAAGACTTGCCCAACAAAGGGATTAAAAATAGACTGAGGGTCATTTTTTTTTCTGATAAAGATTGGCAGCACTCTCTTGGCTTCGACAGAGCCGTACTAGTTTATACTAGCAAAAATCTGGCCCAAATTATTAAAGAAAATCAAAAAACTCCCTGTGATAACTGCTGTTCATCATCCAGGGTAGTGCCTGTTTCTGAGAGGCACCTGGCGCCTCGCTGGCTGTGCTGCAGCTCATACGCTGTCATGCGGGGTCATTAGAACCCCTTCCTGACTTATTCATAAGACTCTGCGAGGATCTTGGTCTAATCAGGGTTTTCCTAAGGACAGAGAATAGTAATGTAATTTGTTATTGTAGCAACATCATCTTGATCTGCTTTTATTTACTAATGTTTTGCAAGCCATTAAATATTTTTCTGCCAAATTCAGATAGAGGTCACACTGAGAAATCATATTTTTACGAAATGTGGTGTAAATCTCACAGCTGCTCACCAACAGTCGCTGCTGCTATAAACTCTCAGAGTTCAGGAGGCAACTTGATGTGTAACCTACAGCCCTCCTGGCCATTTGAATTCTAGACACTTTTCACCCCATCTTTCTGTGGAGTATCTTGGTGGGAGAAGAGTGGTGGGAATCCTTCCAGAGAAGGACAGGGAGTCTGTCACAGCCTTTAGACTTTCCTGCATGGGCAGCTTGCATCCCTTGATTCTGGGCTCCACACTAATGAACCAAGTGGTTGCAAGCATCTGGCTACATGTACACCACCAAGTAAGCAAGGATAAATACTAATCAAAACAAAAAAAATATTTTTTGAAGTCCCTCTTTACTTGCCATGCTAGAGTGAAAAAGTTTATCCAAAAATATTTTTACTTCCTGACTGGCAGCCAAACCATGTCTCCTTTGTTCTTCAGGCTTCGGTGCAGTGGTGTCCAACTTGTGGTCCCCAACAGGTTAGAGGGCTGGTGTGTTCAGGGTTGCCTGGAGGTCAGGCTCATGCCCAGCAGTGCAGTGGTGGGACCTTGCTGCACAGGGGAGTCCTGCACAGACTGTAGGAAGGACTTTTCCCTGGAGGAGGAGGGTCCATATCTCCCTTCCTGACAACCAGAGCTCCCATCCCTCCTCCTGCAGACTGGGAGCCAGTAGTCAGGGAGACAGAGCCATGAGGACATTTCTTACATTGAAAAGTGCTGGAAGTCTGTGCAAGGCATAAAAAAGTTTTCGAATTCCTGCGTAGGAATGGCTGCTACTTAAGCCCAACCAGTGATATGTTTATATTTTTCATAAATTACAGCCAGATCCTGCTCTTATGTTTTTGCAGCCATTTACAGAGCAAAGTCCTTCAACTGTCCACTCTTCCCTGGGACAGGTTCCCTCGCTCATCAAGAGGACTAACAGCATATCAGTTTTCTTCCAAATATATATATATATATATAGGAGAGGTGGAAGCATAACTGGTGTAAAATCACGTGTATGGTGTATGAAATATGCCTTCTCCATTAGGCAACACCTTCTTCTAGCCACGTCTCTATCCCTTTGCGTGCAGCCCGGCAGTTGAAGGCTTCCCTGAGTTTTCCAAAGTTCCTGCCAGCCCTTCTCATGGCCCCAGCGAGACGGTTCCCTGGCATCCAGGACCTTCTCACCAGGTAAGGACAATTCTCCCATTGCAAGCTGCCTTATACATCCTGTGTTGCAGATAAACACTTCGCCTTGGGCAGGTTTGTGTCTAAACCCAGAGTGTTGGTTTGAGATACAAGCGTTGAAGGTCAGCCCTGGCTTCACTGGCAGATGCCATTCTGGGAACAGAAGAGGAATGTTTAATTTATATTTACTATGTAGGAAAAAAAGCTGTAAGTGTGCTCTTTTATTCCAAAATAAAAATGCGATAATGACTGGAGTGTTTAGCACATTGGGGATGTCATTGTTTTCAATTACGCGCCATTCTGAAGGGAGAGGCAGATCCTTAGGCTGAATGGAGATTTGTGCTGCAGCTATTTGTGCCTTTTAAAACACTTTCTTTACTACTTTAAGAGAAAACTGTAAAATGGCAATAATGACATATTATTACAAGTAAATTACACTGTAAAATAGCATTAATATTGCAGTTGAAACCTAGAATTTGAAATAAGATGGAAATATTCATTTGCACGCAGCTTTTGTTCTTATCAAAAGCGATTTGGATTAGGAATGAGATTTACTTAACGTCTGCACTTGCAGGTGAGTTAAAGCTCAGTCACCTGGTTGCAGGCCAGGCTGCCAAGCTCATCTGTCTCCAGGTTGGCACAAAGCACCGCGTGTCCCAGAGGGAGAGGAGATGCTGAAAACACAGCTCAAAAAGAGCCTATGTGTGCAGCAATGCCTCTGTTCATCCCTGGGGAACAGGCTGGATAGCCAGGGCTCCCGTGGGAGCGGGGATAACCTCAGTTTTGTCCCCACAGTGGAGGTGGATCTGTGTCACAGCACATAAAATCCACTCTTCTCCCATCTAATGAAGTAACACTAATAGGAATTAGAAATTAATAAAACCAAAGTGGGTGCGAGATAGTAATTGGGAACCTCGAGCATAGGGAGAGTGCTGAACGATTTAATACTTCATTTCATGAAAATTGTCCCTTGAATTTGACAAGCCTGGTCTTTAAAGGTCAAGGTTTTATTTTATTTTTTTTTTTGCTTTTTTTTTTTTTTTTCCCTTGAAGGGTCACTTCTGCACAGAGAAATTTTGCACTGTTAAGTTCTGCAGGAGATGTCCTTTAGAGGCATTTATAGAAGGGATGGGGGTATCAGACTGCATTTAAGCAGTATTCATTTCTGGGCTCTGTTGGCATTAAAGAGTAAGGAAGAAGATAAGTCACTTTTCTATTGATTTCAGTGTGGACCCGCATTTCCAAACGCCTTTGTTTGTCTCCTACATACCCTGCAGCAATGTTTGCTCACATCATCGCCTACCTTTGAAGTAGGAGATGCTATTGTACACGTGACTGGTGCCACCTATAAGCCCCTCTGAACTCCTGGTGGCAATGGGCCTCAAATCCTCAATCTCTTCATGCTTTGTCTCCAAACAGAAGGGACCTCCCCTTCCTCACACCTCAGGCAGGAGTAGCCATCTCACCATGTGATCTGCCCACCATGGCCATGGGATAAAAGGGAAAATCCCAGGACTCCAATCGCCTTTTTGTCACAACAGTTATTAATTTGTATTCCCATCGGCACAAAAAAGAGAGTAATAAATGTAGAATTGATCCCTCAGGCAATTTCCACTTGATGTTATGCTTCTAGCACTTCTTATCTCTGCAAAATTGAATAACACCAGAGAGGTACAAAATCTCCACATGCAGAATCACCCGTATTTGATGGCTCTTTGCAGCCGTGATACGTCTCTGGTTTTTGTCTTTGCAGTGATTTTGCTGTGGCACAGATAAAATGAGCTGCCAGTCTCTGAATGCTCTCTTGTGCTCCTCATGACCCCACACAGGGGGTTTTGGCCTCTGGTGCTGTCTGTAGGAAACAGAGGATGGCAGGGCAGGCCAGCGAGTGCTGCTGTGATGCTGCTGCCATCCTAGCTCTGAAAGATAAGCTACAGGCAAACCTCCCTCTCCTCAGGATAAATGGAGGTGCAGAGAGGTCCATGATGCCACTGCCAAACTGCTCCTGGTCCGGCAAACAGCCTGTTTACTCCTGCCCTACTGATACACAGGGTGTGCTGGGAATAATCCAGTTATCCTTGTTGGAAACACTTCTATTCAGTAATTGGCAAACTGTAAAAAAGTGCATTTGGAAAGGACAGAGAAGCACCTTGACCAGCAGCCTCTCATAGCTGCATCCCAATCCCCAGCCCAGTGTCTGGGAGACGAGCTGTGGGCACAGCACCTCTGCGCTCCTTCCCACCCCTCCTTGTATTTCTGCAGTAAGGAGGTGCTCCTGTAGCAAATCTGGTAGTGTTAACATTTCACATGAATTTTAGGAGACAGGAGCACCTTGAAATGATGCCTGAGCTATTAAAAAATAAAAATAAGATTAATTAGGACAATGACGGGACTCAGAGGAAGCTGAGTAGCCCAAGGGCTGCCTACAGTGGTCAGAGGCAGCTCCCACCATGGCTCAGGGAGCTTGCAGGGGGCTCCTGCTGCAGTGGCTTTGCCTCCCTCCCCTGCTTCTGGAATTAGTTGCTTTAAATCTGGTTGTAAATATTCTGTGTGCTCCTGACAGTGTGGTGCTAGTGGCAATGAATTCACAAAACTAAGTGATGCTCAGCCTTGCATGTACTCTGCTGCTGGGCCACTATTCCTGCAGGACCAGGTGTGTATCTCATGGGCGAGTGACTTCTTTTGGCAAACTCTGCAGTTTTGAAACACTTTTCAGAAATATCTTTAAATGCACCTTGAGAGTCAAGGTGAACATTAAAAGAACACCTTCGAAATATGAGAGCCGATTTCTGACCAGCCCATGAGCCCAATGGCATTTGGTTCCTGAGCATGGCTTGGGAACTGGTTTGGGGGGACAGCTCTCGGCAAGCATGTTGGTTCCCTTAGATGTCCCCACTGAGAACCTACCCCTGAAAAAATCCATCTTTCTTCTCTTCTCTTTGCAATATGCAATGTAACAAGCAAAGAGAAATACCCATCCATCACAGTGTTGGCTCCATGTGTTCCCTTTGGATATAGAAAGTGACAACTATGAACATGAGCCAGCAGTGTGCCCAGGTGGCCAAGAAGGCCAGTGGCATCTTGGCTTGTATCAGAAACAGCGTGACCAGCAGGACCAGGGAGGTTATTCTCCCTCTGTACTCAGCACTGGTGAGACCACACCTTAAGTACTGCGTTCAGTTCTGTCCACTCACCACAAGAAGGATGTTGAGGCTCTGGAGCGTGTCCAGAGAAGAGCAATGAAGCTGGTGAGGGGGCTGGAGAACAAGTCTTACAAGGAGCGGCTGAGAGAGCTGGGGGTGTTTAGCCTGGAGAAGAGGAGGCTGAGGGGAGACCTTATTGCTCTCTACAACTACCTGAAAGGAGGTTGTGGAGAGGAGGGAGCTGGCGTCTTCTCCCAAGTGACAGAGGACAGGACAAGGGGGAATGGCCTGAAGCTCTGCCAGGGGAGGTTCTGGCTGGACATTAGGAAAAAAATTTTCATGGAAAGGGTCACAGGGCACTGGCAGAGGCTGCCCAGGGAGGGGGTGGAGTCACCTTCCCTGGAGGTGTTAAGGGACGGGTGGACGAGGTCCTGAGGGGCATGGTTTAGGGAGTGTTAGGAATTATTTGACTTGATGACCCAGTGGGTCCATTTGATGCTGTTGAAAAAACCTCATACCTTAACTGGTCAAGCAGGTTTTGAAAATGTCTCTAATAAGAAAGAAATCCAAAAAAGCACTTTAACAGAGCTACCTCATTATAACAGAGACCAAATAAGCAAAAATAATCACGAGAGTTCCAGAGGTAGGAGAGAGAAAACGTTGCCTAGACCTTTCATACCAACAGAAGACTTTTAATGCTTCATATCTAAAATAACCGAAAAGGAAGGCAATCAGGCTGATTCTGTTATGGTTTGCAAGGAAATGCAACTTTAATCATAATCCCACTGTATTCAGTGAAGCTATTCTGTACACAGCATTACAGATGTGCCTAAGTCTTTGCCTAAAGATGAACAAGTTTTTACAAGAAAATTAGGAATATTCATGCTTTAAATCTTGGGTGTCCTGGTTAGTTAAATTGGGGACCAAGGAAGCTTTTCTGGGTGAGAATCAGAATAGACATAGGTATCTTGATTATTTAAATATTTTAAACAACTTTTATATTTACCAGTGCTCAAATGATGAGTGAATATGTGGGAAATGCAGTGAAATATTACAATGTTTGTAACATTCTTGTATATTTAAAGAGTTATGGATTTTGTTCATTGGGTTGGTTTATGAGTCTGCAATACCCACTGTGCGGTTGCGCTTTCACTTCTTCATAAATCCATGGAAACTTTTCTGAAAAGTTTTAACTACAGCGTGTCAATGAACTATAAAGGAAAGGTTTATTTTGTATATACCCTCTTTACCTGAGGTCCATGGTTAGATTCTGCATTAGAACTTCAGGCTTTCATGTGCTCAGTTCATGCTTTTGATCATGCCACTCTTTGCACAAAGCTGAGAGAATTTCAGCTTCATAAAGAGGAAAATACAGACACGTTTTGATGTCTATAGAAATGCATGTTTGCTCTTATTTTTGAGGCAGGGGAACTTAGGGTTTAACATCTCTACAGTTCTTCCTAGGTCTCTGTGCAATCAAAGTTTCCAAGGAGAACTTAATGGGGAATAGAAATCATTTGGTTGTGGTGGTGATGGTGTACTTGATAGATTTTTTTTCTTTAAAGGTTGTACACTGATAAAAATAGTAAGTAACCCAGTCTACTCATAACTGCTTCATCTTTAAGTTCATGCAAGTTTAGGGAGCTGTAAGTGACTAAAAAGATGAGTGGCTTAAGATTGTCTGAGTGATACTGCAAATACAAGAACTGAAATACCAAAGGAGTAAAGGATATATAGACCTTTGCCCATTACATCAAGAAAATGAAAAAGTTAGGAAGGGGGAGGGGGGATTCCTGTGCTACATTTTTCAAGTCCTACTCCAAAAGGGGTAACCAGCCCATTAGTATAGGTGCCAGGAAGCTCGCTTTTGTGACATCTCGCCAAACACATCTACTTTCACTGGACCATAGAAAGATCAATCCTGTCTGAAAACCACCCATTACCTAAGACACCTAATTTATATTAGAAGCTCACTAAAAGGCACTGTCTGGCCCCCAACCTTCACTTCCAATGATAAAGAGGATGTTTTACACCGTATGTGACACTTAATCAAAACCGATATTCTTTAACAAACCCTTAACCTCTAGCACACAGGAGTCATATGAGGCCAAGGGACAAGACACAGATCCAGCTCAGGGTGGCATATCCTTTGATTAAGATGATACAGATTTCCCATTTTTATCAGGGTTACAGATTCTGGATATATCCCTTTTTGATTTGTCAGCATTAAATTTCAGTAGAGGTTCAAGCCAAAGAGAGACCAAGACTAGTTCTGTCTTCAACTGCGTATTAGGAGATAATTTCTCTGAATCCTCTGCAGTAATGATCCTCAGATCTTCTGATCTTTCTGTAAGCAAGTTTTCCTGGGAACCTGGATTTAAACTATGGCACAAACCTTGCTTGCATCTGGGTCCTTTCTTAAGGAGGAGTATCTAAATACACTTATTCTGTGAACCTTGAAATGGACCTTTTTTTCCCTTTCCTCAGGTCTTTTTCAAAGAGGCAAAACTTCAAGTGAGTTCTTTCACCCTCCCTTGGATTTCTGGGGCAGGAGGTTTTACCTACGGAGTATACAGTACTTTAGACAGGGATTGCAAACTTCAGGGGGTTAGACAATTTTCACTGCCTGCAGTACATTGGAATCTCAGTATAGTCAACTTTACTCCTGGGTGGTTTCCCCTCCCCCCCTCACTTTTTTAAGCAACGCCTTGTTCTAGCATTTGTATGTGGCTGATTTGGCCATGGATAAGTGCCTCATATTGCCTGACATGGTGGAAAGTTTGGCTGTTCTCCTTCTTCTTATTCAAAATTTTAAGTTGGAGGTTTAGATTTTGTTAGGAACATGGTTCCACTGAAATTATTGCTCATGGTTATTACTTTAAAATAATGTGCTGCTTGATTATTAGTGTGTAAAGAAAATCCTGGAAAGGGTTTTGGTTTTCAGCTGCATGTTTTTAAACACTGAAATGGCACATCTGTTCTGTGAGTCTGTGTGGCTGGCTGGAGAACGGCTGATACAGGCTCGCTTCTGCCGAGTGCCTGGTAAATCCTTGCCAGCACCTAGAAATGTTTCTTATTTAGATTGTTTTCATTTTCCTGATCATTACTAGTAAGTTTATATGAAAACTTCTTTTTGTTAAGAATTGCCTTCCTCCTACTTTTTCCATAGGAGCAAGGAAGTCCCTCAGTCCTTGCAGAGAAGCCCAGATCATCTACAAATTTCTCTAGCAAAAAAAAGTGGAATTTGCATGATTTGGGATGCAAAGAAAAAGAGAACAGCAGGGTGCATTGGTTCTCAAACATTTCAGCCTATTTTTTTTTTATATCATAAAGGAAGAAGGGGCAATGTATATACACTGCCTTTAAAAGAGAATTTCAGTCTTGGAGAGAGATCTGTGATCATGTTAAATTATCTTTAAAGGCAACTTCTGTTCAGTAAATGCAAAGCTGACCAGTAAAAATCTGGAGGACTGGATCTAATTTATAGCATATCACATACATCAAAGGTCAGCCTTTTATTTTGTCCCTTGACTTTTAAGACTTCATTAATAAACAGAAGTATAATCAAGAAGAAAGACTCGCATCTCAGCTGCTTGCTTACAGTTCCTTACCCATCTTGACTTCTTAATCAAAAAATTAATTGGGCCTTGAAATCTTATTTTTTTTTGCTAAATCTCTTCAGATCTAATCAGGATGTGCTGCTGGAAGCAATCTTTCACTTAGAATTTCATAGAAATGTAGCTAGAGATACCACATCATTTCCTGCATCAAATACATCGAAGTTGTGTGAGCTGGGTGTTTTTTCAAAGTAAGTGTGTAAAGTATGTCCTATGCTTCAGTTTCGGTCTCTCTGCTCTAAGGAAAGAGCATGTTTTGTTTCTGCTCTCTACCAATGGGTGAATCTGCTCTACTGCAATGCGGCTTAAAGTTAATAAATTCCCAGGGAAGGAGGAGCAGACCCCTCCTCCTGTGCAATGTGCTTGGACGGGGGCAGACAGCAGTGGCAGCACGAGGGCTTTTGCAGGGGTGTGTCACCTGTGTTGCATGTGGTACAAAGGACAGTCTCTTAGTATCATTGTCTAATTAAAAGGCAGACTCTGCTGTGACTGTTAACTAGTGCTACTAGTAATAGTTAACCACAGTTTCCAAATGTGAGTGCTTTATGGGAGAAAGGAAAAGGTATTTTGTGGGGAGCCTGTGCAGTTTTACCTGAGGTGGAGAGCACTACAATCACATAGCTAAGATGAACTGGTTTGAAATGGTCCTCCTGCAAGGAATGCAGAAGTGAGACACAACGCCTGCCTTATCCCTAACTTGGGCATTTGGTTTAACGTTCCTTATGTCCTGGCAAATACTTTCGTTCTCTAACAAGATGGGAGGGTAGTTAATGTTTCCAGATTTAAAGCTTGCCGTTGCAGAGATTTGGTTCCAGAGTTCACAGGAGGAAGGTGCCTCTAGGGAGCTGGAGGGCTGGATTGAAGTATTTAGCAGTTCACTCAGGTTGACATTACATATGGGGTCAGTTAAAAGCTGTGCAATCCCTTGGCAAAGCACAAGGTTTGTGTTTAATTTTAAATTGAAGCTTTTTAAGAGGTTTATGAATGATGGGGGAGATTTTTCATATTTTGATTTGTTTTAAACCCAAGATCTGTCCCCAATGCTAAATGCATTGCCCTGTATGGAGGGAGGTCTTGCTTGGCTTTGCTGCACAGGTACAAACCCTGATTCCCACCCCTGTCCCATACGGTGGCTTCAGACTCTCCCTGCTGCTCCTCAATGCCGGGGTGTGTGGGAGGCGTGAGGGCTCCTCAGGGACAGAGGGTTCCTTTGAGGCTTTGTTAAACCCGATTTAAGCCCAGCTGAGGATACACAGGCATGCCAAGGGTCCTACTGTCCACACGCTGGCCACAGGCATTCCCCACCCATCAAGAGTCTTCTCCAGTCACTGTTCCATCCATTTATTCCCTAGCTGAGGTTCTCAGGAGCTGATGACCCTGAGATGTTGGGCATCACTGTGTTTGGGGCTTCATTCTGCTTCATCCCAGGCATCTTTATCCTGTGGCTGAAAGTAAGTACGGGATACCAAGTGGTTGGAAGTCACTCCTTGCTCTGTGAATGGGGGGCTCTGTGAAGACAGGCTGTTGGACTTGGATCCCTTTTCTCTGCTCTTGTCCCTGACAGGAGCTGCCAGGGACTGCCTTTCTGTTCTCTGAAGTTCCTCTCCTTGCGGGCTTTGCAAACCTCCCAGCTACACAAATTCTAGGATACACAAATTCCTGCATGTGCCCTCGGCTTTGCAAGGCACAAATTAGGAAATAAGTAAAATACCCCCTGTCTATTCCAGCGACCACAATAGCGTCCACTGAGCATGGACTTTTGTCTGTGTTCACAAATATTAATAAAAATCCTCCTCTTTCATAGTTGTCCAGAAAGCAAGCTGGAGCTCATTATAGCTGCATGCTCTATGGGAGCTTTAAAAGTGGTGAGTACGAGACACCTGGTAAAACTTTTAACAATATATAATTAGATCTGAGTTACCTATTGTCTGAAAAAATATACTGAATTACTTGCCAAGTTTGGCCCTGGGATTAAATTGTAATACAGAATACTGAGAGTTTTGAGAAAATTCAGGAATGAAAATACAAACCATCTTGACACAGAGTAATGGGGTTGAGGGGGAAAGGATATCTCAAATGCTGGTGGTGGACCAACAGCAGTATCTAGAAATTAAGTCCTAAATCATATTTGTGGACTATCAGCAGCTTGTGTTGAATGCTGTGGAGCAGCTCCAGGTTCCCTGTGGTGTCCTGGCTCACTGCAAGCTTTGCAGGTGCCATCTTCAGGCTGACTCTTCTGGCACCAGCCCAGTGGCGGCGTGAGCTGGGCAGAGGAACTCAAGGAGAGCTGTTCTGCTTACTTTGCTCCAAACTTCCTGATGGATCAGATGAGTAGTGAGAAAAATAAGAAAACTGATGGTATTCCCATGGAAGGATGAGAATGTCTGCTGATTCCCCGTTTGGGCACGCAGCTATAGCCCCACTTTTGAAGGAGCCGTACCTCCCTCCACAGCTTGCAGGCAAACAGGTTCAACAGACCCCTGTGTGTTGGAGGAAGATGGGAGAACTTAGGCCTTGCAAAACGGATCTGGAAAACAATTTAAGGCACTCCTGAAATGTATCATGAGCCCGTCTATGGCTCATTGATGGACATGAGTACCCACAAGAAAGCTAATTCATTTCATGGAAGACATTGGCTGTAGCAGATACAAGGCTATAAAGGATGTGAGCAGGCCACTTCAGTGCCTGAGAAGGGACAGTGTCGCTGAGGCCCAAACACCGGTGTGCCATCAGGCCTTGGCTGCGAACTTCCCTGAATCCCCATCATGAGTTTCCTTTCACTTCCACTGTTAATTGGCACTTTTTACCCGTTTTTTTTTCACGTGGAGTGTGTTAATACAGGATAGGGTTATTATCAAATTAATTAGGAGCTCCCTCCAATTATTCCTGCTGTGCCTGACGGGCTCTCCCTGTTCCCCCCGATGGGCTGATTGGCTACTATAAACTCTCAGGCTTTAAATGACTGAGCGGTGCCACCAGCTCATTATCAGCACTGCCTTGCCATGCTCCCCACCTCATCGGCTTCCCATCGGTGCCGGCAGTGCCACTGCGGGTTTGTCTCCCCGGTGCTGGTGAAGCACGTGGGACCCAGCAAGTCTTGGATCTCAACAGGAATTAAGATGCTGCGTCAAAAGTTAAGAGTGGCTGCCCCTGGCTCGGTCCTGGGGAGCTTCTCGCACATGCAGGCACGGTCTTCAGTGTCACCCCACACCTGGCAGGGCAGGGGTAGCTGAGCAGCATGGCTTTAGCAGAGGGATGTGACAGGAGGAGATGCCAGGGTATAAGCAGATTGGAGAGGTTTATCGCAGCACTGGCATAGCCTGCAGCGAGGGAGAAGCGTCAGTACCTGCTGTCGGGAACAGCCAGCTGAGGCTCTCTGGCAGGGCTCAGGGATTTATATACTGGATCTTGCAACATACGGAACCACAAAAACAACTAAGCCAACCAGGGTGCGGAGATTTGCTTAATTGAGAAATAAGCACATAGTTGTGGGTCAGTGACTACACAGCTGATTGGCTGAGGCTATTTTATTTTGGAATAATTTACAGTTGTTAAATGGATTTGGAAAAGCCTTAATAGTGGTTATTAAACTATTGACTTAGCTTGACATGTTTAGTGTAGTAATCTGTGTTTGTGTTTGTCACCGTGATGAGGCTGCTGGAGCTGGGAAAGGTGCTGGAGCGCTGTCAGTGCCAGGCAGGGAGCTGTGCAGCTGGTGGGGCGGTGGGCTGCGTGGGCAGTGCTCCTCCTGCAAACCAGGGAGGACTTTAGCAAGGCACTTCAGATTTTATCTGGGTCAGAAATAATGCTTTGCTTCCAGTAGTTACAAATTCATGTTGTGCATCCCCATTATCATCTACCCCTCCCATACAAAGAGTGGCTTTTTTTGCACCTGTGCAGAAGCAGACTAATTTTTAACTTATCTTTGTAATGAATAACTTCACATGCAGTACTTCAGGCCAGCAGTTCAAAATGTTACACGTTGATTTACACCACCGTGCAGGATATGTTAGCTAAGGACTACAGAGCACATGTTTTACAATGCATAGAAGAAATCCTTGCAAATTAAATATCTCCAACTCGTGCCTGCAGTCCACAGGTGATTTACAGAGAATTTGTGTTTTCTTTTTATTGTTTTCTTTTGCATGATGGTTAAAAAGGCAGTGGATAGATACTTAAAAGATTAATTCCACTTTTTTTGCTGTTTAACCCCTAAAATGTGCACAGTACTAAATGTTGGGCTTGCCTTAAACTCTATTCTGTGGGCTGGCAGCTGTGTGTTTGGTACAGAGGCTTTGTTACAGAGAGAAATGGAGCTCTTGGACGTTTTACAAAAAGCTGGTTTCTCCAAAATGTCAGTTGAGGACTGAACTCCAGTAGACATTAACTAGGACAAAGGAATGCTAAGCAGTCAGGTTAAAACCAAAAAATAAATTAAAAAAACGCATTTTTGCCTTCTAGACTTTCACTCCCTTGTCTCAGGCATTATTATTATTTTAATAGTTGTCTAGTTAGCCAGAGCCCCTTCCCAGGGAGACAGGATCTGCATTTTGAAAGGAAAACAAACAAATAAACAAACCTTCATGCAGAATCTCTCCTCTAACCCTGCTAGTTTTCAAAGAAAAAAAATTCAAGACTCTTCTAAAACATGATAAAGGGCAAGCGAGGTCAGAGGATCGTGGGCTGCCTTTGGAAGTCACCTTTGACGGCTGCTGTGCTGCAGCAGAGGGCTGCAATGTTTTTATTTCCGATCTTCTCTTAAGATTGCTGCTTTGGAAACGCACCTTCAGTGTGAGCAGCTTGCTGGACTGAAAGGGGATTTTTAGGTTGCAGTGAGGAAGAAAAAAAATAAGCTATTCAGTAACAGTTACAGAAATGGTGTTGTCAGGAGTGCTGGTGCCAAGTGCCTGCATACACTCATGTTTCCAGCTTCAGGAAACCCTGACCAGCAATGGGAAACTCCCACCTTGGCCCATTTGCAATCAGGATCCCTCCACCAGCCTGGGCTGCCTGGCACACTTGTTGGCATGCCAGTAATCACATTATTGCTTTTTCAGCCATTTCACAAGTCCAAAGTCAGATCAAAATGCTCCTTTTCTGGCAGCATTCCCAAGTTTTTGTGTGTGCTTAGCAATGCAAAACCAAGTAATGACGGAGACAAATCTCACGACATCCCAATCCAGCTATTGCACCTAAGCAGTCACATCTCGATATGCCCTGGTGATGCAGGAGTGTGGCTGCAACATGCAGCCAGGTAAGAGTTGGGCACTTTCTGCAGCAGCTTCTGGGATATCAACATTTCTTGGGCTGCAAAAAAGTAGGGAAGAAGTGTTTTGTGAGTGAGCAGCAGAAGTGTGCATTTCCTCAGCCTGAGACCCCTCTTCTCCTAATCATCTACTGTTAGCTTGGATGAGAACCGAAACTGTGGGCTTTAGGAGTAGTCCAAATAAAACTTTGTTTTATTTATTACTTTTTAATGTTCCTGGACATTTTTTCTTCCTTTGTCCTTTTTAACAATGCTCATCAGTATTTCTACTTTAAAAAGACCATGTTCTCACTTAAATTATGTGTTGAGAGATAATTCTGTATTTTATATATGTAATGTATACGCATACAAAAATACGCTCATATATATGCACTACTGCAAGTGGGAGTTGCTGCTTTGCATACATACTTAACTATTCAATAGTAAACAACAACATGACAGTTTTTTAACACAAAATGAAAAGCACAAACAAATTTAGGGGCTCCCTGTATTTCAGAACTGTGTAATGTCATTGTACTTACTTCCAAGTACTCTGTGGAGTATCCTGTGTGAGGGCACTAATCTAGATAGTTTACAAAAGATTGTGGAAATCCAATTCCAGAAATGAACTTTTGCATCTCTAGGAACAGCTGGAGAGGCTCAGGTCTACTCATCCTTCTCAGAATGGAAACAGGGAATTTGGATTAGATACAGATGGTGTGGGGACTTCATTCATGACAGAAAGAGAGGCAAATATGTAGAGGCATAACTGCTTGAATGTAAATGCATAATATCTGTGTACATATTTCTGACTTTAAACTATGAACACCATAAATACACTCTCATGCAAGAGGCAAAGCATATGCCAATGTAACAATATCCCATTACCTCTCCAGTAAAAAAGAATTTTCATAACTTATTCATACTGCATTGAATGAACACCAAGATTCACTGCTGGCTGTTAATTATCCTCTACAAAGACCTGGTTATTGTGTTCGATCTTAGTAAAGGCACAGTTGTTATTGTAGTGAACATAGAGAGAATGGTACCTGAGGGAGTGGGGAGGAAATATGCTTGTGCAGAATTTTAACAAGAAGTCTGTTGCACAGAAGGGATTCATAGGGTAGGATTTTGATATGTGCTTCAGGAAATTAAGCTTTTTCAAGACAAAAACCTTGTTGTGAATCTCTGAATACATGATATCACTCAGTACTTGAAAGATGCCAGCTACTTAAATATTTCTAAGACTACTTTGACTGAAGGGGTAGAAGGGAGGAATTGATCTGTTTTCCCCCTGAGGCCTATGACCCCATAATCATATCAAAGTAGGTGTATGCAAGAACTCACAAGGCAAATTCATCTCCCTGGGGTTTCTGAGGAGCACTTGGAGGCCACCAGCCAAAGGCAGCAACCTGCTTCCTCCATACCAGTGTGGTAGAGGAACTGCAACCTTACAGGGAAGCTTTCCCTGTGGATCCCAGTGCAATGGCATAGTGGGATAGTACCAGCTGGAACTGCCCTGTGGGCTGGGTACAACGCTGAGGCCACTGGAACCCATCAAAATTCAGAAAAAGAAGACCTGGGAACAAAGGTGATTTATCCCAGGGAGCCATGCAATTTCTGCACTGAACTGTTGGAAATGCTGCAGCTGCTTGGCATTTCAGTGAGTCCAGGAAAGATCTGCTGAAGGTGTTGCTTTAATGAGTTCCTTCCCACGTGCTCTCCACTACCTGAATGTCAGACAGGAGGAGGCAAAGCCTTGCAACATTTAGGTTGCTAAAGTCATTGCCTCTGGTATGAAATAAGTTGGTGGCTTTAGGCTCATGTGGGAGGACTATTTCTGTTCAGGGGTAGCACAGCAGTTGCAAGGGAGTCAGCCTCTCTCCCTCTTTCTTTTTGTTGTTTGTACTCTATGCTCCTCTTCTTGGTTCTGCAGGGGCACATATAGAGCTCACACAGAGAAACAGAAAGAAGATACAGTAGGTCAGGGAAGTGAGGCAAGAACTTTGGAGTGGGATATAAGAAACCATCACAGGATGATCCACTGTTGGTCCAGCTCACCGAGGTGCTGGCCATGGCACGGTCCTGTTGAGGTGCCCTGCCCCGCAAGGCCAGTTGGATATGACCCTGGTAGTCCTGCCCTTGCCTCCTTGACTGGGCTTGAACACAGTGGGATGCTGTCTGCTGTCACTAGTGCCTAATCCAATACAGCAGTTAAGAAGTCAACACCAGAAGAGACAGACTTAGGAGATTTGTGGATTCTTGCTTTGTGTTTAAAAGGAACCTGTGCAGGCTTCCTTCAGAATACCGAACTTGGTCTGACTGTTAACAACAAAATAGGTTAATTATACCTTCTGCTAATCTGTTGGCACAGTGTTCAGCATCAAATCCTGACCTGTGAGCAGATACCAGTTTTGTTTGCATCGCTGTAGTTGACAGGGCTACTATCAATTTATGCTTAGAGACTTCCAGCTTATAGCAGTTAGAAACAGTCATCAGCTAGACAGTTCATTAACGAGAGTCTAGATAGTGTGACATGTTGTTTCATTCACTTCTTCTAACTTGTTTGAAATCAAGCTGGGAGATGCTCGTTCCTGGATGGCCAGCAGGACCTGCAGACTGTCTGTGAGCAAGCACGATCCAAATGCATTTCCACTACTCAGCTATTCACAGCTTGGGAAATGTTGCAAGACCATTTTGTCTGCAAGTTGTCTTGTTACCAGAATTTTTTTTTTTTTTTCTCCTTTTGGCACATCCCTGGGTTAGAATGGAAGACTGTAAATACTTTAGGAGTTTTAATAGTGCTGCTGCAAACTGTAGTATTCTAATAGCTGCTTGCAAAGTTCTTCTTTATTTGGGAACAACTTGGAAGTATGGCATCTCTATAACTTCTGATGCTTAATATTAAAACATCTTGAGAGGATTTTAAAGATTTTTTTTCCTCTGTTGATTTTGTGATGAGTCAGAAAATAGTTTTGATGCCCCTTTTGCCTCTGATTTTGTTGACCCCCAGCTGTTGTCCTGCAGCTGTAACAAACACACACACTGCACCACCTGGGGTCTCACTGGCAGCAGAGGGGAAAATAGCCCTCAGCAAAATTCCACGGGAGACATGCTGTGCTCCATGCGTAAAGCTGGTGGATCAAAGATGTAAACTAGGAGTATGTTTTTCAGTTCCTGCAGGGGAGTAGACCTTGCTTAAACTCGACTTACACTCTAGGAATGCAGTGTCAGTGTGGAAGAATGCTGAGTCTTCCCACTTCCTCGATGTCAGGATTGTATTTAGCAGCCTTATAATAAAAGGATACCAAAATGAATATACAAAATGTTGTCAGGCAGAGGCAATCAGTTGGCCAGCATCTAAGGAGTACATTTGTATTTGTGTCTTGGAAGTGTAAGTGTGACAATGTTCAGGTGCTCAGGCAGAGCAGCAGAGCAGGCAGACTGTCAGGGTTCTGACCTGAGGTGTGGTGACAGCTTGCTTTCTCTCCTCTCCTCCATTATTTTCCCCTTCATTCAACCAAATAGCATAACCACCTATCGCTGCAGCATTTAAGTGCTTTTTTGCAACAGCTGCACACAACCAAAAGTGCTGGCTTTTCTGGTATATACGTTGCATCTCATTGTTATGACTCTTCTAATCTATCTCTAAATGTCCTACTCCCAGGGAATGGCCACCATTTTCTTAGGGCTCAATTAATACTATGGTTAGACATGACACAGCAGATGAACAGTCCATTTGCTTGTTTAGGCTCCAGTTTTGGCTTGAATAGTGGCTTATATATGGTTATCCTTTACATGGAAGGGAAAGAAACACCAAGACAAATGTCTGCAAGTCAGAGAGCTGTTGAGATTAGCTGGGACCACTAAATGTTCAAGCAAACGTGCATCAAAACACAGGATAACCTTATTGCAACAGTATTTGCCATCTTGCTTTTCATTTCTTGTGTTGCAATAGTAAAAGGTGCTTGTTTCCTGGTCAATGTTGTGCCTTAACATGATTCAGGGTGCGAAGGAGCAAAGAAGCCTCTTGGCTTGGGCTCCAAAGTGAAGCCTAGATCAGTCCAAGCTACCTGGCTCCTCTGCTGGAGAAGACTGCACAATTGGAAGAAGAGATAGAGGAAGAAGAAGTTGTGTCCCTACCTGAAGAGTAGGGGAGGGCATCAAGACACACCTGAAAAGAGAGCAGCCTAAGCAGGGCCAGCACACAAGGTAGGTGACCGCAGCATCGGATATCAATACACAGCTGGCTGGTTCTACATAGAAGAGCTTACCTGGGACTTCAGCACAAAAGTAATTGCCTGTGGAAAATAAATGTGTGTTAAACACACATGTGATGGATGGGAGTGAGTAATCTCACAAGATATGTGAGAAGAACCAGAGAGATGAGATCAGCCGCAGGCGAAGTAGACCAGGGACTTGGTAAAGTGGAAAAGAAACCAATAGAGGGAGAGTTTTCTCTCCTTTTTTGTCACAGTTTTCGGGACTAAACCAACTACTGAGTGTAAGCATTGAATCAGAATTTTTTTTTCTTCTTTGTGTGAAACAAACTAGAATGTGTAAACCATGGTAAGGTTCTTATATATAATGGTTTAATTTCAAACATAAAACCAAACGTGCTGCTCTGGGCTTTTTCTGGGCTCCTTGGGCAAGCACGTACCTATAGCAAGCACCACTGCCTCGTCTGCCGCTCTGCAATGCTTGGCACTGCAAGAGCAGCCAGAAAGCAACAAGGCAGAAGGGCAAGGGGCTGAGGGGGAGCTGGGTGCTACCTTGGTTTGGAGCCCTGGTGGAAGGGCAGCTGGTAATGCTATTTTCTATATAGCAGATGCAAAACTTTGGGATAGACCATTTCTGTGATGGCCAAATATGACAACAGTGAGAGTAGCAACTGTTAAGACCCACAGTGCATCTGGTCAAGGGAATGTTATGTCTTTGTTTTGGTTACTTTTAATATTTTCCTGTTATTAACAATGATCCTGCTGAATGCCCCTTCCTGTATGCAAACAGGCTGCTTGATGGCAGGCGTGCCAAGGCAGTCCATCACATAGCCAGCAGCACGCAAAGAGCCCAGCCCATGGCCGTGCGCGTGTGTGAATATATCTGTACCCCTGAGTAGTCTCGTTGTATCTCGTACTCCTACCCAGATGAGTAAGGTCAAGGATCATACGGCCAACAGGTCAGGCTAGGGAGGCATTTTGATTTAATCACATTTCATATATGGCAAGGGGTATCATTGTGTTTTTCAGCTTTGCTTTTTCCAACACTTTTAGATACCTCATGTGGGGAAAGTAGTATCTTTTAAAGAATACATTCTATATTTGGTAATGATTTGAGGCACGAATGTGTCTGAAGGAGAAAGGCTTTTCAAGCAGCATGCTGCTGGCTTAAAGGTTCCTCAACAAATTCTGCTGGGCTCTGCCTCTGAGCCATGCTGCTCTCTCACCGGCCTGAGCCTTGAGGGATCAATTCGGGAACTGCTTGAGACTCTGCACGATATTCTTCAATAGCCCCTTTCTTCTCTGGAAGAAAGATACAGGGAAATGTCAGAGAGTATTAACAACTTAGATAGGCAGGTGGCAAGGCTTGAAAACCATACAGAGATGATTGAGAGAGGAGTACTGTCCCACAAGGAAAGAGTCACAAATACTGCACAAGTGGACTTGGAAAAATTGTTTTTTGTATTTTTTTAAAATACAGCAGCAACTTAAAAAAAAAAAAAAAGTGGAAAACCAAATCTAACTAATGTCCAGCCAGTATCTTGGCAATAGCACTAACATCCAGGCTAAAAGCTCTAGTTGGCTCTAATGGCCAGGGGCTGTAACGATATGCTTCCAAGCACAGTGAGTGTGAAATGGTCCAAACCAGAGATCACAGCCAGGCAGTGGTAGGCTCTGTGTGGGCTTTGCAGGATTCCATGCTCGGATGCTGAAGTGCCCAAGAGGACACTGAGCTGCTACTGAATTCAGAGCTGCTTTCACCATTAACACCTTGAGTTGTTTTCCTTCTCCATAAAGAAAGATGTGTGGTGCAGGAAAAACCTGGGCTAGTGCTGCTTGGGAGCTGCATTGGAGCTGGGCTGTTACTTCTCAGGACGTTAACTGATGCTGTGTGGCAGCAATTTGCAAATTGTCAAGGCATGTGTATGTGGAAAGTCTACGACAGGAAGGAAAAACATTTTCTAAAGAACAGAATGGAGTAGTAGGCAAATAATTAGGCTCTTACTCAAAACAGAAAACAAGGAAGAACGCTCTTCCATTTTTCTTCAAGGTGGAAATATGGTGAAAGGGAGGATGGTTTGAGATCCAAAAGAATGGGAGTTTCGTTCTTAGCTCTGCTGTGACCTCTGGCAAGGCTTCTACATATCTCATTCATGTTTGTGAAACGGGGATAAATTCTTCCATGATCAACAAGAGATTTCATTGAGAACATCCTCAATGGACTGAGTAATCAGGCAGGGAGACAGAGCAGTATCAGAGGGAGTTCTCTGATTTCTATAATGTGCACCACTGAATTAGGTAAGCAACAAGCCAGGATTTCAAACAGTTTTGGAGTTGAACAGTGTTGGTATCTAACAGAAAGTAAATGTTTTATATTGGGAGATAAGGATATTTTGTTTCTCGTAGTGTAAACAAGAAAATATTTACCTTTTTAGATTAGCTGCAGCAATGAAAATACTTCGCATAGGCACTAGCTGGGAGTTCTCAGAGTCTGTTAAGGTCTAGTACAGACTGGAATGGAGAGTTGAATTAAATATGGGATACAAGGCAGGTTGAGGCCTTTTCGCTCAAGATACAGCAGGTCATGCTCTTTGCGAAGTCTCTTCTGTGCTTATAATCATACTGATGACCTGTGTATCAAATGTGGACAAACGGTAGACAAACCGATGCAGAAATGGGAGAAAGGATCATTAGCTCACTGTCATGTCGGCTGCCACTTGTTTTTGACTCAGAATTCAAGTGCGGGTTTAAGTTACAGTCCATGCAAAGTTGTACTGCCCTGGGGTCCTAACTCCTTAGGGAACAGTAAATAACAATAAGGCAGCTTTCTCCCTGTGGCCTAGAATTAACTTGCAAGTTTAACTGATCTGTTTTATTGCAGAAGCTTATGTTGAATTCTTCTACTACAGGAAACATGATTCATCCAGGAAGTAAAATGGCTCCAATGAATAACCTGAGTGTCACATAAATAAAGAGAAGAATGCTGCCAATTTTCTAAGATTTTATGACACTGTTCCCTTATACTGTTAAAAATGAAAGATAATGTTAAAGACTTACTTACTCAATGAACATGCTGTTTTAACTTCCCCTCTATATCTTTAAGCAATGAATGACAGCACAAAAAGAAGTCTACTTGTCTAATTAATTTTAGATTAGCGTAGGGAAAACAGGGACTGGCAAGTATAATGTGCTGAAGAGAACGGGTATTTATTTTCCCGTAAAACAGCAAAATGTAGGTAGAAGACTGTAACTTGATTTTATTGCTCCAAGCCTTGGAGATTCTTATTACTATGCCAGGTCATTATTATTCTCTTAGCAACAAAAGATTAAAAAAAAAAGTTCATTAAAAATATCTTAGGCTAACCTCACAAACGTGTAGCAGCAAGAATAATAATAATGCCACACACATCCCTTTGTCACCCTGTGACAAGAATGGGCACTTCTGTTTTTCTTGGAATTAACCTTTTTGGGTAGAAGAGGTGAATAGCAGGACTTGGCTGCTGAATTCTTTCATTATCCCTCCTTCCTTTGTGTGGGGCATGAAGGACTGTGAATCAGAGCATTGCTAGGTATGGCTACAGGCATCCAAGGCGGTCTAGGTGCATTGATTGCCTCAGCACCTATAAGGCAAGACTGCTCAGCTTGAGAGCCAAGTTTCCTTGCTGTACAACATGAAGAGGAATAACAAGTTTCTGGATGGTATTTTTAGAGATGTGAACGTGCCCAGCAAAGGAGGGTCTGAAGTGTACAGTGCAAGAGAGAGGTGCACACGAAAGATGAGTTGCTGTGACTAGGACACAAAAAGGCAGTCAGTCATCCAGAGGGGATTGCAAACATCAGAGTACCAGAGTTTGTCCCCAGATGCACGAGAGGTGACAAACCTGCAACTCTGTGATGAAATAAACAAACCTTGTCAAGGGCACCCCAGCT
Organism: Cuculus canorus; assembly: GCF_017976375.1. NCBI lineage: Eukaryota > Metazoa > Chordata > Aves > Cuculiformes > Cuculidae > Cuculus > Cuculus canorus. Next base: position 23,414,565 of record NC_071406.1, on the reverse strand, counting down.
ATGAACAGGGAGGAAATGTGACTGAGACAAGCACTGTAGTGTGCAAGTGTCCCGAAGACAGTGTATTTATTGGTACATCATGCAGCACCTGGTTTGGACCCTCTCTCATTTTCAGTTTTCCTTTGGCATCCAAGCGAGACGCCTAAGATAGGTGGCACTGGTATGCATATCTCCTGCAGATCAGCAGAACTGAGGGCACTGCACTGAGTAGTCTGACTTACTCCTTCCTTCAGCTGTGTTTTCTGCATGGATAACGCACTTCCATCACAGAAAAATCAGTTAGTTCATAGGCCTAAGATGATATCCCTCACCAAACTTCTGAAAATGGTTTGGACCTTGGACATCAGTGATGTACCAGGTAAGAAAGTGGGATGAAAGGCTTTGTAACAGCACTGGCTCCCATGGCATGAAGTTTTTCTCCATTCTCTGTGATTCAAGAACCTAAAGATGCTGTTTTCTTTCTACCTAGTGTGTTGCATGCAGATCACAGAGACTATCCCATGGGGTCTTTGAGAACACATTCTGGTCCTTCCTTTCATCTTGGGTTTCAGCTCATCAGGTTTGAAAAAGCTGTATTAAAAAAAAAAAAACACAAAACTTTTTTTTTGTCAGAGTCAAAAGGCAAACATTGATTATGTCATCTTCAGAGATGAACAGCAATGGAATAGAAAACCAAGACAAACCAGTAGTCCCACAAGCTATGGATGAGTGGGCTTGATTTCCCTCAGGTGATCTCTTGTCTGGGTTCTACTAGGTCTACATTGCTGGAATCTCCCACTGCAGCTTTTCCTGGGTGAGTATTCTTAACATCTTTTATCATTTCATCTTTCTTGGTGTTCAATAAGGATTTAACTCAAGCTGCAGCTGGTCTCTCTTCTTTTACTGAGCAGCCGGTTTTCATGAAATGTATAAGAATTTAACATTTTTAGACTTTTATTGCTCTGTCATATTTGGTTAAATTTAGCTACTATTTGTTCATGTCCTCTCTCTTTTCTCTTGCACAATGTGCAAGTATGTACATGCACATGTATGCATGCACACACATACAGATTTACGCTGCATATGAAGAGATAATGATCTTGAAACTCTTGATTTCTGTAGGAATACAGGCTAGGGAAAAAAGTAATGCTTTTTCTTTGGGAGAGGAAAAGGAGGATATTTTTTTTTTCCCAGACAGCAGAAAGAATATTCATTTACTACACCGTTTACATGTAATGCGTGTTGCTGAGAATCTGGCACTACTAGTATAAAATGAATGATGTAGTGGGATTCCTGTCCTAGAGCTGCATACTTGTGCTTATGGACAGCATGCATGCTTTGCCTCCAGTGCCTGAGTAGTCCTGCTGAGATGGGAGGAATGCATAGAGAACGCAGGCTTGCTGTGAGATCCTGTCTCCACTACATCTTTTGCAGTTTTGCCATGGGAAAGGCGGCATTTTACCCTTCATTGGTAAGTAATTAAGATGATAATGGAGTTGCTGAGTTTTCCAACTTTGTGAAAACAAACTAATAGCAATGATCCACTTCAATAATTCAGATATTAATTGACACGAGAGAAACAAAACATTAAAAAATAATTAACTTTTGTTAATTAATTTTTAGAAATAGGAAGGACAACTGCAGCAAGTGCAGATGTTTGCAAGTGTCATTAGATTGGGAAGGCTGTGCAGTAATTCTGAAAAGAAAACAGGTCAAAAGTACCAAGTGGGGGCTGCAGTGTGGTCTGAGTAGCGTGAACTATGCGATTGCTACTGACCTGCAAAAAAGGTGATGAAGATGTGCATTTTTTAAAGATGCCTACAGAAGCCAGAAGTTAATTAGCAGTTACAGAATGTCTACTGGTGTTCTATGCCAGCACCACCAGTGCGTTCATTATTGTCATTTTCAAGCACCAAATATGCCCCTTTCAGACTTATGCAAAAACAGATTGATGATTCTTTTACTGAGGCATTTCTTAATTACTGTTTCTTTTCCTCCAGCCCAAATTTTTTCCTGTGACTAGAATTGGATTTTCAAATCTCGCTCAGCTTTGTCTTCCTTGGAATTCATGATGCAATTCCACTTGTCTGTGGTATTGCAGGAAGGCAAGGTGAGTAGATGTTACCATTGTTCAAATTTTTAAATTTCAGAAAACCTGAAATGAACCCAGAACTTTCCACCTCCTCTTTCAAAGTTAATAAGTAGAAATGCACAAAACTAATTTGTTCTGTTGCTCCTCCTAATGCATTATGTCTATTTAAATGAAATTATGCTTGTGCGAAATAACACGGAGCCTCTATGTGCCACTGTACACATGCCAGAAGTCTGTTCAGCGATGGGGATTCCTCACAGGGGAGTGAGAGCAGATCAGGCACCTCGGAAGCATCCAAGCCAGCCAGGCTAAAGTTGGCATGGGCTGTGTGCAGCTCCCTAGTGTGGGGAATGTTCTCCTGCTATGCATGGCCCCTGAGCCCTCGCCTGGAAGTTGCTGCCCACAACTCCTCTTTAAAAGATCCTGTCAAGGATTGTTGTGTTTTTTTTAAAAAACAAAGAACGGTTCCCTCACCTAAAGGTATGTAAGTTTTTAGAGCTCTCATCCAGGTTTATAAATCTCTTTTACACAGAAAAATGGACCTTGATCCTTCACTGTTCAGACCACCTTAACCCTCCAGCCGTTAGGCTGCTGGAATTGGGGCTGCTCAACAACATGGAGACAGCATGGGATGCGGTTTGGACTGTAGCCCCAGACTTCCTTCTCCTAGAAGGAGCCACAGAGTCCTGCTTGGTCTTGCTCTGGGAGTTGCAATTTAGACCGAGATTCCTAAAAATATGTCACTTCATCACTCTAAAATTATTTCCTTTCAGACTACGTAACTCCTGCTATTAAGTTTTCAATTTTTCAGTAAACATGTGCAAGTATATAATTTGCCAATCTCTTTCATTTCCACAATGGCCTACTTTTCTATCAGTACTATTAAAAGTAAAATGCCAAATCGGGAGAAAAAGAGAATTACACTAGACAAGAAGTACATAAGAAGACATATATTTTTATCTTTCAGGTAAATTTATCTATGTATCTATTTATTTATTTACATTCCAATTTTGTGATGGGCTATTGAGGATCCTTAGATGCCACACTGCTGATTCTGAAAGTCATGGTTATGGACTTCTTCCTCTCAACAATTTTTCTAACCTTACATAAAGGATCTATGATTTTTTTTTTCCAATTATTTCTGTAATTCAGTTGTATCTGTTGTAATGACCTTGAAGGATAGGAATCAAACATAAACAAACAGGATAATGATGATGCCCAAAGGCAGCAACTTTTAGGAAGCCTGAAAAAAAAAGAGAGGTATTTCTCATTTAAGTGAAGCGAGATGGAAGAGCTGTCTATAGTGATTTACCTGCTGAAGGGCAAGTTTTCAGCTATGTACCTATCTGCTTTTTCCTCCCACCTTTCTCCAAATGGGAGAGATGAGATATATTTGCTTCTTCATCTCACTCAGATGCAATAAGCAGCCAATTGAATAAAAACCACCCAAATTTTACAAAGAAGTTTTAAAACTAATATGCTTTTTATTTATTTGCATACACAACTGAAGATAATACAACAAATGAGACCTCCACCCCCATGCAAGTACATTGACATTCTCCTATCTTAGTCACATAGTTTAACATGACAAAGAAAAAACAGCAGGATTAGTTTTCCTGATAATGTTATTAAGGACAAAGCCCAGTTAGTAGTCAAATATTAGATATCCCCAAGAAATCTGACAATTTGCAAAATACACAAAAATATATCACCCAGAGAGAGCTGTAGCTGTAACAAACAAGGAAGAATTTCTGACTAAAAGGGAACATGACTTATTTTGCCCTAATTGCTTAAAAAAATTCATAAACACTATGATTAGGCTAGAAACAATGTTCCAGAGGACTGTCCTCACACACTGGCATGTGTAGAGCTTGGAGAGACTGTCTGTTGGCCACATTCTTTGAAGATCGGTCACCTGTCTTGGTCAAGATTCACAACCTTTAGATTTCTGCACAGACTGGGTTGTTACACCACTTATTCACAGGTTCTTCCTCCTACTGTTGCTAGGCTGTGTGTCTCAGACCTCCCGTCTAGTCCAGAAAGTGTCTGGAACTGGCATGTTCCTGCTGTGGATGCTGGGCTGTCCATTAGTTTGCTAGGCTTTTCTTTATCCCATCAACAGCTTCCACTGGATGTGAGCAGACCAGCAGAATCAAATGTCTCCCTTGCTAATAGCTGGATCCAGGTACCATAGATTTCTCTTTCACCTCTCCTTAATGGAGTTGTTTCAGGCAGAAACTAGTATTTTTAGAATTGCTTTCCCATTTAAAACAGAAGAACTGCTCTTCTAAAATCCAATTTCACTTTCCATAAATATTACTTGTCTTTCATACGGTTACGCTTGGATACCATCACACCTGTGCAGTGGAGTATACAAATGCCTCAATATGTCAGATGCCCAGAAGTACTGTTTGTGCTCCTCTAGAGGCCAGAAATCCTCGGCTACTGACGGGCACTCTACACAAACATAACCAAAAGCGGGTTCCTGTGCAGTCTAGCAAGCTTGACACCCTGAATTAATCTAGTTGCTGCTGCTGAAGGGAGTCCAACCTCTCCTCATCTGTTCCCAACCATGTAGTCCTATCCCCAACTGTATGTAGTTTGACTCCATTTAACTTGCAATATGGGGAACAGTATTTTTGTTGCGTTTGTTTTCTGTCAGCTGTGTAAGTTAATTAAATTATGGTGAGGTCAACAAGCTATTAGGTTGGCTTAGCTTCTTCTGGTCAAACCACACCTCTCGCTCCAGTCTGCTCCCGCCCTACAAAATTTGTGCTCTTGTAACCACTCGGCATAGGGAAGTGCTTTCTAGGGGATGACGACATGATCAAAGCCAACATCTTTCTCTGACCATTGCCTCTTCCTTGCTGATGTTACACTAGGCAAGGAATCATTTATCTGCTGATTTCTAAGGGGACAGACTCAAGTCATGCAATGATCTCCAACTACTCAAGCAACCTCGCAAGTCAATCTGTCAGTCCTCCCTGGGGCCCTTTACATAAAAGGTCTCCCAATATTCTTAAGTGAATGGGCCCATACGTGACACAGAAATCGATAATGCAATGGCTAGGACTAGCAGCTAGATTATTTTTCCTGTTTGCTAAGGCTTACAAAATTAGAAAGGAGGGCCAAAATTCAAAATGAAGTTGAGTTCTAGTAAGGTTAATAGGTCTGATTCAGAATCTTGTAACTATCTTGCATTTTGTAGTATCAAGTAAACAGCACTTAGAAACCAAATCACATGGTCCTCCAGATTCTACTGAAATTTTAAAGAGATAACTAAAATAAAAGAAGGTACCTCAAATTCAAAATGATACCTCCTCTGAATTGTTGGGTTTTGTGTCCTAGTTACTTTCTCAGGCATGAGATTTACAGGTAGTTCTGCTTGTTGTCCCTCCAGTAAAGGCTGCATTTTAAGATAGCTTGTTGAATCAAATCCCTGCTGATTCTTGAATGTCACTGTAAACCCAGCCTTCCAAACTAAAGTGACCCTTGTCTGTGTTTTCCCTGTGATACAGAACATACCACAGCAGAATGCATTCCTGCCTGTCTTGTCCAGTTGCATTCTAGGCTTCAGCATGACAAAACCACCACTTTACAGAGGAACAGAGCAACACGGATGTGAAAACTGAACTAGACCACATACCAACGACCCTTAAATAATATGTTCCTTTAAAAAAAATGCAGGGTCACCAATAGAAAGGACTACTAAAGACAGAAATAGTACATCATTAACTCAGAAGGTTCAAAGGAGTATATATAGAGAAAAGACATTTCCAAGTATAGCAGGCACTCTACTGGGTGGCAGCTCTGTCAGGTGGTGCACTTCCTTCTGAATTTGCATTGAACTGATATCCTCGGACAGACTGAGCTCCAAGAATGAAACCCATGAGATATAAGTGACCAAATGCAGCACTGAGCTTACAAACAAACTACAGGGTAGATGTTAAGGTTTAGCATTCCTTCCAATTTGCATCTTATTTTACCTTTCTAAATCTTCCCTGAGGTTTCATCAGAAGCTGGTAGGCACCACTTCCTCTCCTGAACTCTACTGCTACTTAATCACAAAGGCTGCACCTCAGTTCTGAAAAAGTTGCATTTTGGTATCTCGTAGAGGTATCCTCATTATGTATACACCCCTGTTGCTTTCTCTGCATCTACATAGCTCAAATTACTACACACCATTTTCAGCAAATGGATTGAGAATTCATCCCAGGACCTGCAGTTTACCACAAGTAGCCTAGAAGTGGGAGACAAGGGCTTGAACAGGCCAGGCTTTTCAATAATAAACTGGTCATGGTTAGTTTATTCAGATCACATACTGATACAGTACATCCGATGGGCAATCTCAAAGAAGAGGAAAGAATGACTCTTACAGTTGGACATGGAGCTCAATCTCTGTGGGTATACCAGCACAGTGCTAACCCAGCAGGAAGACCACCACCTAATAGAACTACCATCCAGTATAGTAAAATTATCTCCTCAATATCCTGCATTTTCCTAGTGAACATCTTGATGCTAATATATTAATAAACAAAAGAATACCAGCTATGTCTTTTCTCATTTCCTTTTTTTCCTTGATTTTTTTTTTTCGCTTCTTGGGTTTGTTCTTAATTTCTATTGGGGACCAGCAAACAAACACTTTCATTACCAATCAGTTTCTATGTACCATTTCTGACCCAGTCTCCTCTTCATGCCTTTTTTTTGGTGACAGCATACCTTTTTTTGCAACTTTCTTGTAATTTACCTTGTTTTTAGTAGTCTACTAATATTCTATTATGCTTGAGTTTATGTTTATTTTAATATAGTATTATCATCACGGTGACTCCCTAATTTTAGATACCTGACTGGAAAAAGTTGGTCTTCTAATAGTGTTGTAAAGCCTATCTACATCAGAGTTTTACAGCACTGAAAAACTCCCTAATACATACTACTGATATTTCAAACTCTTCTGTCTTAAAACACTGCAGTTACATCCTAATCCTGCAATCAGAGCCAAGCAAACTACTCTGTTGACAATATCTCACTGAAGTCACAGAGCTCTAAATGTGCATCCAGCTGTAGAAGACAGACCAACATTCATTCATATTTAGTCCTAGACAATATAATCTTGTCAAAGCAAAATGCCATTGATGTTGTTTGACAATATTCTGCTAATCAGCAAGGCTAAATTTTTAATATCATTCCCACCTTCCCAGCATATAAACAGGAATTATTTATTTTACAGATTCATTGTTAAACGACCCTCTTCCTAGGTTAGCATTAGTTCAAAGTCATCTGTAACAGCTCTTGTTCCAGGATGACAGGCTATCAGCCATTTCACCAACAACTTCTGATATTGCAAAACAAATTGCAGATTTTATACCAGCTTTAGGAGACTTTTTTGAATAGTGCAGCCCTGTGGATCATGTAATCTTACATTTTCATTTTTCTTCTAAAATTTGCTTATGTGCATATACTGACTTGCTTTCAGAGGCTGTGTATTCTAGCTTTTGCTGGCTTAAAAAAAAATATTTCTGACATCATCATACTGTCAAGACTGTCCCTAGTTACAACTTCTGCTTCTCAGTGTGTTCTGTTATTGCAACAAAAAAAAAGAATTGTAAAAAAGCTTCCTCTCTTCTATCAATGTTATTTAACTTGCCAAAAACTGATTCTAAAGTAGACTAACGAGAGATTACGTAAACAAATATAGACATTTTAAAAACAGAAGTGGAGTTTGTATTTTAATTACCCTAAAAAAGGAATGGTGACAGCTTTGGGATCAATTTACAACTTATTATTAAAAGTCACCTAAAGGCCCATTTAACATACTGGCAAAAGTAAATGCATTTAAAACAAGACTACACATCACACAGTAAGAAAGATGTTTCACTGGCAGGAAAGATAACGCAGTCTTTATCATAACTTCCTGATATTAAATCCACATTTTCTCAGCACCTCTTTTGCCTTTTCTGTAACAGTTTCGATTCCAAGCCTAGGCAGTTACTGCAAGGTCGTAGTGATGGACTGATTAAAAAGTGCTGTTTACTCTGCTCACAGAGGCTGTTGGAGATCCTGATTGTATTTCTAGGTTTCCTAGTTACTAACTCCTCCGTGGGCTTATCTGGCTGGCCGGTGGTTTCAAATACTCAGCACAGTTATGGACTATACTCACAGTATCTCCTAGGTAATTCTCAGTAATAATTACATTAAATATTGCAACAGGAAAGTAGGTCCGAGTTCTTCAGACCAGTGCTCTTCAGCCTTATTTGCAGACTCCCTGAACACCACATAAAAGGTAACTAAGAAAAACTCATTCATGGGGAGGGGGGAGTTTACAAGCTGAGGGTCAAACATACTGCCTCAGCCAACGCTGTCCTGTCATCCTGCACTTGCGCTGAGACGTGAGCAAAGGCCAAGATGAAGCCCTCACCCTTTACAGGGACCCTCCACGAGCAACATGGAGCAGCAGGGACACAGGCCCCACTGATGTTTTTTTTTTTGCAGCACGATGTACTTATATAACGCTTTAACATATTTCCTGCTGTAGTTTAGCAAGCCGAGAGCACTGTTTCCTTTGTGTTGCGTAACGCGAGGGCCAGAGCAGCAAACCGGGGCCGAGGTGTTATTAACTCCCCTTAGTATCACCAGAATAAAATCTGCTGGCACGGATACTCGGCGTGCTCTAAGGCCCCGTACGTCGTGGCCGCCGACGCTCCCCTGAGGACGCGTCGTCTTAAAATCTTATTTGCAGCCTTATCCTGGCTGGGTTTGATTTCACAGAGGAGGCAGAGGAGCCTTCGAGCTTCCTCAGCGCCGCTCCCGCGGCTCCCCCGGGGCCGCCGCGCCATTTTAGCGCCAGCGGGGACAAAGCCCGGCCGGGAGGTTTCGAACGAGCGCGGCTCCAGCCCTGCGCCTCCCGGGGCACTGGGGGCGTGGGGGGAGCGCAGCTGCGACGGCTCGTACAGCGCGGGCGGGAGGCGCGGCGACCCGAGGGGGGCATCGCAGCGGCAGAGCCGCCTCCCCGCGGCGCGGGGGCCCGGCCCGGAGCAGGCCCCGGGCTCTCGGCGGGTCGCGCTCATTGTTCCTCGCCCAAGCGCTGGCAAACAGGAAGGCGCCTCGGCGCGGGGCGCTTCCCCCCCCACCCCTCCCCAACCGCCCCCGACGCGTGACTGGCGGCCCGCGCAGCCAATGCGAGCGGCCACGGACGCGGGGCGCAGCCAATGGACGCGCGCGCGCGGGCGGGGGCGGGAGTTCCGGGCTGGCAAGCGGGCGGGCGGGCGGCGGTGTCGGCCGGGCCCCCTTCTCCCGCTGCAAGCCCCACCTTTCGGCTTTCCCGCACCGTCAATCAAAATAGGAAAAAAAAAACCGGAGCAGGCTCGGGCCGCCGCCGCCGCTTCAGCCCGTGAGCACAATAACCATGTCCCCGGCGGCGGCCGCCTAGCCCCCGCCAGTGGGGCCTGCGTGCGAGCCCGCCCGCCCGCCTGCCTGCCTCCCGCTCGCACCCGCACCATGACCGGTACGTACGCACCGACCGAGCCGCCCCGCGGGGCTCCCCGCTCCTGCTCCGGCCCTGCGCGGCCCCGCTCCGGCCCCCGAGCGTCCGTGTGCGAGCGAGGCGAGAGCGGCACTGAGAGCAGCAGCAGGAGGAGCAGGGGGAGGAGGGAGAAGAGGGGCAGGGGCAGCAGCACGGGGAGGAGGAGGAGGAGGAGGAGGAGGGCTCCGTGCGGGAGGGCGGGGGGAGCGCCGGGGTTAGGGGGGGGAGGGAGAGGGAGGGCGGGAGAGGGAGAGGGAGGGGGGGGCGATCGCTCCCGTCAGTGACTCTCCCCTCCCCCTCCCCGCCGTGCCCGCAGCTCCCGAGAAGCCCGTGAAACAAGAGGAAATGGCTGCCTTGGACGTGGACAGCAGCAGCCACGGCGAGTATCTCCAGCACGGCAACGGCGCCGCCTCGGCCTCCGCCGCGGCGGCCGCCCCGCAGGTGAGCGCAGGCCCGGCCGGGCCCCCCCCTCCCCCCCCGCCCCGGTGACACGTTGTGAGCGGGCGCGGGAGCCGGTGCCGCCGCCGCCGCTTCCTGTGCGCGCGTCTGCGAGGAGCCCGGCCGCTGTCCCGCGCTAACCGCCACCCACTTTCTCTCCCTGAACCCGCCCATTGTGGGTAGGACGCTCAGCCGTCACCGCTCGCTCTGCTGGCGGCCACCTGCAGCAAGATCGGGCCGCCGTCGCCGGAGGAAGATGAGGCCGCCGCCGCCGCCGCCTCTCACTCTGCCGGAGCGGTGAGTGCCCGCCCCGCCGCTCTCGCACGGCCTGCCGGGGGGAGAGACGGCACAGCCAGCCAGCCCGCCCGCCCGGGGGGAGGGACGGGACACACGGCACTGCCCGCCCGGGGGGAGGGACGATAGCGGGGCCGACCTGCCAGGAGAGGGGTCCCCGGGCTCCCCTGCCTCTCCAGGAGGAGCCGGGTTCCCGGGAGGAGGAGGGAGCCCGGAGCCCCCCCTCCCCCGCCATGGCGAGCGCCGGCCTCGTTTACTTTCAAAACCGGGGGGAGGCGGGAAAAAAAAACCAAACCACGCTTCGCTTCCTCGGCCCCGGCCCCGGAGCGGCTCTCGGCGAGGCTGGGAGGCGTCTCACCTCCACCTGAGCGCACCCGGCAGCCTCCCCTCGGCCGCCAGCCCGGAGCCGCGCGGCCCGGCAGCTACGCAAAATGAAGGCTGGTGGCGGGGAAGGACGGCGGTAGAAGTAAAATGGCTGTTGAGAAGCGAACGCGGCGGTGGAAAGCCGCTTCCTGTGTCGACGCGGCTCTTTCTGGGCGCAGTCCCTCGCAGTGCGAACCGAATTTCTGCCCTTGCTTCTCGTATTCTGTCAGCAGTGAAAGAAGCCTTGATGACCTTGGGATCTTGTGTATTGAGATGGATCTCGCAGACCAGAAATGTATTCTTGTCAAAGCTAGTTTAACTGTCTCCGTAACAAAAGCCTAATGGAATCTCCTAGGTTCTCTAATTGGTTTGGCTGAACTCTCTTGTTGACGTATTCTCATAAAGTTAAAAGAGATGATGCATTTTTGAATAACCGATGCCTAAAAATATTGGTATTTTAACAGGGAGTTCCGAAATATCTTTTAAAATGGCATGCTAAAGTATTTTTTGGTGTTAGTCCTTGGGGAATTGCATAACTTACCTCTATTTTTTTGGTAGGTAAAAAAAGAAAGAAAAAGCTTGCTTTTTTTTTTTCTCTTTTAAAGCATGTCTTTTTTTTTTTTTTTAAACTTGCTGTACAACAGCTTTGCATGCTTTTAGGATTCTGCAAATAGGGCAAAAATATGTGAAGCACACTGCTGGATAAAGTGGTTTTGGCAAGTTTTTAACAAACGTCCTCATATTAATGATAGTGTTAGGTTTACTAAATAAATTTGAGCGCTACACTTTAAAAATACCTTTAAACTATACATTTCAGCTTACTTTACGTAAAAGGAAGCTGCAGAAAAAATAGTATCTGACACTATGCAGCAGGTTGTAGACTAATGATAAGAGTTTGAAAATATTAAGATTCTGAACCCCTTTCAGTTGTTCTTTCTGCTGACCCTGCTTATTTTCTAAAGCAGTATACCTTGGGGGAAAAAAAAAGTCTTTCTAGGCATTGCTAAGTGCCTGATACCTTTAAAATTTGTTTCATAATACCAGATGCATACAGTGGAATGTTGGATCTCTCTCTTGCATAAACGTACAAAGTGAAAAATGAATGCTGCTTAAATGATAGCTTGCTTTCCTGTATCCGTCTTAAGGTTGTTCTCATTTCAAAGCTGGAATTGTGCATCTTGGGGATGGGTTGATTGCTTAGCGTGAGCAGTGCTAGGTGCGATGGGGTGCTAGAATGCTAGTACAGAACAAATGGTTCCTGATAATTCAAAATGGGGCAAGTGGTTTTGAAATAGTAATTTATTCCTGTTAAATTAATCTGTGGTTGTGTTTAGGTATAAGGAGCTTTGTAGGGCAAAGCGGAAACAATTCAAGAGAAGCCAGAATCTTAGATAAAACTAAATATGAATATAAACTCACTTGCTACTTTTCAGATAGGTCTCTCCTATGTAGTTGTTGTGGTAGTTTTTGCACTCCTACAACAAAGCTTTTCAGTGATACAGAATATTTTGAGGGGAGGGAAACTAAATAAAAAGCGGAGGAGATACCTGTAGTAGTTGAACTAGACACTGGAGTTAATTAAAATGACCTTGATAAAGGGAGGGGAGGTTCTAAAGTCCCAGAAATACATTCTTTGTGAAAAACAGAAGACCAAAAGGGATTAGTGCAGTAGAGATGATTTTTCTGACCCATGAGTGTATCTTATTGGTGGGGGGGGGGGGGTAGAGGAAGGAGCTAAAATGGCTTAAATCGTAGGTACCTCATAACTCATATGGGAAGTAAAATCTGTATGCATCCACACAGGTATAGTAACTTCCTGGGATTTGTGATGCTTATCCCTTTTCCAGAAACAGAAGAATCAGTTTGATACCTGTGTATGGCGATGGTGCCTAATGCAGTGATGTGGAGGCAGCCCTTTCCCGATATTTTCTATACCCAGACTGCAGATCTGGCTGCTGAATGTCTGGTAGAACTCTCCAGCAACATAAATGGACAGTAGATACTGAACTGTATGTTATTTGTAGAAGCGTTTTAAGAGCCTGTGTGTATGAGGATAGTGGTCATGTGGTTTTAGGGGTTATTTTGTTAATGCTTTAGTGACGTTCACTTGCTAGGAGCTGGCAGGGCTGTAGCCAGTGTGCTAGGCTAGCACACGGCTTTCCTGTCTGAAATGGTATGCTGCAGCTGCTCCCCATAGACCAGGAGTATGATTTAAAAGCAGCAGCAACAACCAAACTCCCATAGGAATGCAGGGAATATTGCATGTCTGGAATCTGGGGAAGAGCTGGGGCAAATGTGCTTCTGTTTGCTGTAATCTAGTTAGCCCTGCTTTGAGCCCAGATGACTAGATGACCTTCAGAGGTCCTTTCCAGCTGAAATTATTCTATGATTCTATGTTGATATCTGAATCCAAGCCTGATGTTTGAATGGATGCCACTTTTATGCCACTGAAAAGGATTAGCGTGGAAGTAAAAAGACTAGTGAAATATGGCAACTGCTTGGTATGGAAAACAAGTGAAGAAGATGGTTGATGGAACTAAGCTCAACCACCTTCTGTCTTCCATCCTGTCAGTGCACTGGGCAGGCTGTCTCAAGTCCACAAGCTTTTCAGCTCAGATCAGGGTTCTGGTTAGAGCTTCATTTGCTTTTGGTTGACAAAATGCTATCAGACATTACTGCTGATGTCATGTTTGTGCATTGATTGAGATGGCAGTCCTTTGTCTTAGGGCATGGCTGGTATGCGTGAGGATGCACTGCAAGACTCATGGGAGTATGGGGCGGGAGGACTGGGAGGCAGGTAAGTTGAGAAAGGTGGCAGGCTGGCTGGGAACGCTGTTGGTTCTGACAGCTACCAAAGAATGGGAGCTGTTAGAGATGACTGCCCCGATATTGTGGTGTGTAGTTGCGTATTGTGCACTGCAGGCTGCACTGATTCTTGAGGGGAAAAAAAAAAAAAGAGGGAATGATTTGTTTGTATGTGTTGCTTATGAACAATATGTGGAAAACATTTGGAGAGGTTAATAATTAGCAAAGTGGGAAAGATGAGAATCCTTTCTGTGATGTAGACAAAGCATTTATTTGTATAATTTACAAATAAAGGTTAGAGTGTTACAAGACTGCTTTGGCATGTCTTGAGCTTTAGAGTTGAGTATGTATGCTTCACGGAGCTTAATGAAAATCTAGAATTCCAGTTTGTTCATGCCTCATAACTTTAACCATTTGAGGTACAAATAGCATAACCTCAGCTTAGATAGAAATAGTAATAGTGCTGCTGGACAGAGAAATATGAAGGCATTTTGTGCAACAATATGGATGAGTGCCATGTATCAGAGTTACCCATGCTTCTCAGCTCTCCCGGCCTGTGTGATGGACAAAGTTGTCCTGGCATCCATTTTCTTCTTTATGTGTGATGATACAGCTTCCTGATGCTAAGTTTCTGAATGTGAACAGAGGCACCAGGAAGGGTTCATCCACCGTAGCCTGCCTGGAATTGTCTCGTCTGTCTCTTATACTTCTGCAAAAGAAGATTCAGCTCAAATGTAGTGTCCTAACAGTATGTTTGCTCTGCTGCTGTCAAGAAGCTCATGTTTTAAAATGTTCTTTGATTTTCACATTCCAATTATGTCTTCCTAGTGCTGGATCAGTACCAAGGGTAGAAGTTCTTTCACAGGTGCTTTAAGGGAGTTCTTAAGATAATTTGTTTTATTTCTCTTTACAGTTTTAGAGAAAGTAAGAAAATACATGCTTTAAAATGTTTCTGTATTTAAAGATGGTATCAAGCAAAAAGTTGTCTCTGATATTTAAGCATCAGTAAGAAGTGTAAGATTTCACAGAGCAATTGAGGCAATCTCCTTAACCTCCTTGGACAAAGCAGGGTCAATGAGCAGATTCCTCAGGACTTTGTCCAGTTGTTTTTTAGTATCTCCAAGGATGGAGACTCCATAGCCTCTCTCGGCAGCCTGTTCCAGTGTTTGGTTACCCTTATGGTTAAAAAAACCAAACCCAAAGATTTTTTCTCCTGTTATGGGGAACAGTGTCAAAAGTGCGACTAAAGTAATGATAAATGATATCCCCTCCCTAACCCCATCTAGCAAGCCAGACGTCTCATCACAGAAGGTTGTCTTGTGAGTTAATTAAGCATTGTTTGTACTTCCTAAATGTAGACTCACCAATCCCCATCGCCCACCCCTCTCTCCAAGGTTATTTCAAGGTTATTTATTTTTTTTCCCCCAAGGTTATTTTCAAGGTTATTTGCTCCATTGCCTTCCCAAAGATCAGGTTGAGGCCCCGGTCCTCTTTGTTGCCATTTTTGATATCATAGAGCCTTCAGCACTTGAGTTGAAGGCACAAGGAAAATGAACCATTTCACGCAAAGTCTTATGCAAAATTCTAGTTTGACGTGCAGTTATAGACATTAATACACATATCTAGTTTAATAATTAATAAACAATTGAAGTTACATACAGTCTGGTTAAAAATGACCCCTTGTTGCCATGTTTCATTCCTTAATACTGCAGCTTTCTTGTTTCTACAAATGTCAGGGACATTATATTGGCTTAATTTTGGCAGGTTCTGAACTTCCGCTATTTAAAACAAGCTATTAAAGTTTTGGGTCCAGTTGTCCATCTTGTGCAAAAAAATGTTGATGCTCTTTAAATGAGACACGCTTAAATGTTAAAGATGGTTTCAGTAGATTGGAATTGTCTTATAAAATAACATTTTAAGCAGCCCAAGATAGTAACTTTTTCCCTGAAACATTCTTTCACTGTCTAAACTTTTGATTTGAGCAAATGTATTTCTCTGAATTGTGTGGCTTCATTGGGGTCTCAAACATACAAGAGAATTAATTTGCCCTAACAAGCAGCTTTGTGTCGGGTGGACCACAGTGACTGATGTTGAACATGTTTTTAACCTATGGCAAGTTCAAGATAGAATGTATTAACTCATAGCTTAATGAGAGAGTTGAAGCAAGTGCATTTTATCTTGTATTTGTAATGACCTAAGAATGCCAGATAGTTTACTGTAGCTTGGTAAACACATAGTATTAAACTCATGCATTAGAGACTTAACTCTTTCACAAAACAACAATTTGGATGAGGCAGTGGTCAATCTTGTTCATTAGGTATGTGATTTTTACATGTTTAGGAACTTGTGACTCATTATCTGTCCACCTGTGCTTGTTTTGATGATACTTTTGCCCCAGGACTAAAGGGGCAAAATTGACTTCCTGAAAAGTGCACTAAAAAGCAGTGTGCAATAGACCGGCACAGACAAATGTTTGGTAGTTCTTCAACAGTAAAATACTCAAGGTTAATGGTATGTGTCCAGTTGATCACCTTTGATGTATTGAAATGCAGGTGCCTACAACATATACCAGTTTTTACAGGGATGTTTCTGCCTTTTCCAGTTTTACTTTGGTGGAGGATGTTTTCTTTT
The DNA here is from genome assembly GCF_017976375.1 of Cuculus canorus. NCBI lineage: Eukaryota > Metazoa > Chordata > Aves > Cuculiformes > Cuculidae > Cuculus > Cuculus canorus. Next base: position 23,398,444 of record NC_071406.1, on the reverse strand, counting down.
TTTCAACTCAAATCTTATCCCTCAGCATGGTTTAGATCACTTTTTAAAGGTATTTTATCTTCTGTATGTTTCTCTTGTCTCCTTCCACGTTTGACTTTTTGACATGTTTTAATTTTCTTTAAATAAATTGAACAAGATGATAGATTTTTATTTATCATGATCCCTTATTCTTCAGGGATGAGAACTTTGTCTCAGAGAAATCTCTTTATTTTACCTGTTGGAAATGATATAAGGTTTGTTAAAGGATCAAAAGACAAGCTGAACAATGGCTGTTGCTTTCACTCTTTGGTGGTACTTGACCCCTCTTCAGGTGGACTTATCATTTGATTTTAGTTCTTCCCATGCCAGCTACTCTCTTTGCTCTGTTGCTGTTGCTTTCTCCTGTTTCCTGATAACTGCTCCCAGTGAACTCCCTGTTGCTTCCTGTTCTCCCCTTCTTGGGCAAGTAGTGGTAATGCTGAACTTTCCTCAGATCTTTGTCCCTTCCTCTTGACACACAGTTTTTGGATTGTAACTGTCCAGCCTTGTCTTAAAGGTGCAGCTTCCAAATAACTGCTGTCTGAGTATCGGTTGATAAGGAAAAGAACTATTGCACTATTTCCAACCTTTAAGTAATTTTCATGGGTGGTTGAGAGACAGCAAACGCTTGCCTCTTGGGACTGCTCTGCGAAGATTAGTAAGTGAGCGGGCTGTAGATGTTGCTGCTCATACATCAGGGTCAGAACTTTGAGTAACTACACCACCACCACTTAATTGCTCGAGGATGCAGTGAAAGGTGATAACTTTTTTTTTTTTTTTGAGTAGGAAAAGGGGTCCAAGAAATGTCTGTTAGCTCAGCAGATTTTGAGAAAAGGTATAATAGTCCAGCTTGTTATGACAGGTTGATGACCAGTTGAGGTTAGAGGTCATCCTCAAATACTCTTACCATACAGGTTTTTTTCGTGCTTTATACTTGTAATTTTGATAGCTGCCAGATAGCTTCTTGAAAGCCTAACACTCTTTTTGCCCCTCCCTCCTCATGATTCGTCTGGTAGTGGCTGATATAGCCAGCTACAAGAACAGCATGTGAATAACAAGCGCTTCACACACTATGTGTAGCAGTAGCTTCATCTCCATGTGCATGGTTACCCTGACCTTCTCCATGGACTGACAAGTGCATCTGCTGAAAGAGTGGCTCTGTAGAGCTAAAACCCTTACAGAGCAGGATTTGAGGGAAGATTTGACTAAATCATGAAAAGGTGAGGAGACATGTATGACCAACATGACAAGGGCAAATGGTGATATGGAAATCAACGTATGTTTGAAGAGAAGAATAATAGGTAATTTACATGTCACGAAGGAGATGGGTTCCCTTTGAGCTATTTCTGCGGGGAACACTCAAGTGTATTATATGTGAGTAGACATAGATGTACAATTGCTTATTAGGTCAGTTTAGTTATTGCCTAAACAGTCAGCATTGCTTATACCTAGTCTTAAATCAGGGAGAAATTATATCAGACTTGTAATGGTTCCCATTGCTTTTTCTTTCTCTCTTATTCTATCAGATATTATCAGCACATTATTTTATACGTATATTTTATAATGACAAACATAATCATATTTTTGCTTTTGGTCTTTTCTGACCAATGTTTACCTAGGACTTTAATGGGTCTTTTGGTACTTCATAAAACTTCCAGTTAACAAATATTTATATACTAGTGAATTGAGTAGTTATGAACTTTTTTTAGCAGCATTTTAGCAACTAGTACGTATTTGTAAACAGTGCTTAAACATAAGAGATAAAGCTAATGGTGGTACCAGAGGAAAATGGTATTTTTGCCTTTTTCTATATAAGATGGTATGACATGGAATATTGTATAATTTTTTTCTAATTTCATAAATTATAAGCTTGAAAGACTAAAGGAATTAAATAATGTTGTTTAAATCATGGGCTAATCAGTATAGGAGGGAAATAAAATAATACAGTGGAATTACCATAATTCCTTTTTCTCTTTCTGATCTTTGAAGCATTGAGGCTATAAAATTAGTTTTGTATCTGTCTGTCTGTCTATCTATCTATCTTTGAGGGCAAAAGAAGGCTAGCATTCTTTTTATTTTATACACAGTTATTAGTTGTAAAGCTCTTGAGAGGAATTTAGAACCAACATGTGTGTTTCCATTCTGGAAATAAAGCTTGCCAAGCACAGTAACTTTTTAAAAAAGTACTCAGACTTAAATAAAGAGTTTTTCTTGTAAACATCTTAGCGTTGAAGCTCAGAGTAGGATAAGAAAGGGAAATTGGCAAAGTCCCAGCCTACAGTATGGACTAAATTCACTCAGATGTACGCCACAGGGATCATTCAGGCTGGCTAAGTCTCAATGCCGTGTTAGAGAAGAATAATCTGCTGTATTTTGCATATCCAGATTTTATTCTAAAAGAAGTGAAGAGTGTAGCATCAGAAGGAAGCTGCAATATGCTCTGGTAGCTTCCCTACCAGGACTGATCGCAGGATCAATGGAGAAAGAAAAACTAAAGGTTTTCTTTCTATGTCTTGTGGACTCTGTTAAAGAGACAACATGTATTTCACAGAGCTGAATGAGTTGTAAGACAAATTACTTGTTAATAAATACAAAGTTATTCCATTGGTTTACTGTAGTGCTGTAAAACATAGGACAAACTTAACTACGTAATTTTAGATTGATGTTTATTTCTAATACCAAGTCACTTGACTACGCAAATCTGTACTAAGGATTGCAGGATGTTAAATCTAATTCTTAATACTCTATTCTGAAAAGCTTGCTTTGGTAAAGAAAGGTAAGTGCAATTTACCTTTTCTTTACTGAATAAGAAACAAACCCATACTACATCAGCACTTAGGTTCGTTGATCTTTACGTATCCAGGGGTCTGTTCTGAAACACTGACCTTTTATATTGCTTCAGCTTAATGAAGATAGGTGTTTTTAATTTCTCCCCCCCCAACAGATAAACGGGACTAATCCAACCGTGATTTCAGTGTGAAAGTCCTTCGTTTAGAGGCTTTCTTCCCTAGTGAAACAGTAACTCATACAAGCTTATAAATACTAGGACTTCGTATTATGCGTAACTCAAACTGAGGTTATTCAGTCTTTCCGACTGTGTGACTAAGTTGCCTTTTTACATTTTCCCTACTGCTGAGAGTCCCAGCATGCACATCAATACCATATATAACACAGAGTCAAAAGGACTGGTGCGTCGGGAGATACAGGTGACACTGGCTTCGTGGCAGTTCCTCCATTTCTAGGCAATAGATGCTGGGCTAGATAAAGAGCACAACTGAGTCCCAGGCTAACCTGGTGACGGCTCCAGCAGCCCCTGCCAGCCCGGTTCTTCCTGTAGCCAGGCATTTGGATTACCCAGCAGCCCTCACACCAGAATAGTCCTGCTGCTGGTCACCCGACATGGCCATGGCACAGGAGCTGCATTTGACCTGCTTGTGAGCCACATGCAGCTCACGAACCAGTCTGGTTACCCGTACTTATGCGTTGACTCACTTACAGAATCTGTGTTTTGTAGCTCTAATCCAGTTACTGTTGTTAATATGGGCTGCACTGCATGTTTTCCAGTAGCATATCTCTAGTGTTGAATTGCATGACTGTTCTAGCATATAATCTGTATGTCTTGTGTTTTAATTTTGTCTTTTTTTTTTTTTCTTTTTATTCAGACAGGGGATTTGGCTTCTGTGCAATTAACAGGAACCCCAAATAGATGGGAGGTCTTGTCTGCATCTCCTACCACTATAAAGGATGAAGCTGGTAATATAGTACAGATTCCAGGTGCTGCCACAGTAACTTCAAGTGGGCAGTATGTCCTTCCTATTCAGAGTTTGCAAAATCAACAAATCTTTTCTGTTGCACCAGGATCAGATTCGTCGAATGGTACAGTGTCTAACGTACAATACCAAGTAATACCCCAGATCCAGACAGCGGATGGTCAGCAGGTTCAACTTGGCTTTGCAGCCTCTTCTGATAACAGCAGTATAAATCAAGAAACTGGTCAAATTCAGATCATTCCTGGCTCCAATCAAACCATCATTGCCTCTGGAACATCTTCAGCTAATATTCAGAATATCTTATCACAGCCTGGTCAAGTCCAGGTTCAGGGAGTTGCAATCGGTGGTTCATCGTTTCCTGGCCAAGCACAAGTAGTTGCTAATGTCCCTCTTGGGCTGCCAGGAAATATTACTTTTGTACCCATCAACAGTGTTGATCTAGATTCTCTGGGACTTGGCAGTGGTTCTCAAACCATGACAGCAGGCATTAATGCAGATGGGCACTTAATAAATACTGGACAGGCCATGGATAGTTCAGATACTTCTGAAAGGACTGGTGAGCAAGTTTCTCCTGAAATTACAGAAACTGCCACTGATAATGACTTGTTTGTGCCAACGTCATCTTCATCACAATTGCCCGTTACCATAGACAGTTCAAGTATATTGGAACAAAATGCAAATGACTTGACCACAACTAGTGGTCAAGTTCACAGTTCTGATCTTCAGGGAAACTACATCCAGACATCGGTCTCTGATGACACGCAGGCTCAGAATATTCAGGTCTCCACAGCACAGCCAATTGTACAACACATACAGCTTCAAGAGTCTCAGCAGCCAACCAGTCAAGCCCAGATTGTACAAGGTATCGCGCAGCAGACAATCCATGGTGTGCAAGCAAGTCAAAGCATATCTCAGCAGGCTCTTCAAAATCTTCAGCTGCAGCTGAATCCTGGAACTTTTTTAATTCAGGCACAAACAGTGACCCCTTCTGGGCAGATAACCTGGCAGACATTTCAAGTGCAAGGAGTTCAGAACTTGCAGAACTTGCAAATTCAGAATGCACCTGGTCAACAAATAACTCTAACCCCTGTGCAGACTCTAACTCTTGGTCAAGTTGCAGCAGGTGGGGCGTTGACGTCAACTCCAGTTAGTCTAAGCACTGCTCAATTGCCAAATCTACAGACAGTTACAGTAAACTCTATAGATTCTGCTGGTATTCAGCTGCATCAAGGAGAAAATGCTGGCAGCCCTGCAGGTATTTATTTTACTCTCTTTGCAGAAAATTGTTTTTTGTTATTGCATGTGGTTGGTTTGAATGGTGCTAATAGTAACATTATTGTCTTGCTGTGGAAACCTACAAAATACAGGGGAGTAAACATAGTGATGGTAGGTTTTATTTGAAACTGCTATTACATTAGAAACTGCTGTAATGGCAGAACATAGTCCCACCTTGCTTCTTTTAGTATAAACTCTTGTAACTCCCACCTGGTCATATTAGTTGACAGCATTTTTAATACTATGGTTATTGGTGCTTATTGGGTTGTACCATACGAAAGTCTGCATACTAAGTAGTGGAAAGGAAAACTAGCTACTAAGTACCACTTTTCTGAGTCAGCAGTGCTGTTAGCGTACCCCATTCTTCCCAGTCCTGAGTAGATGAAGTTTTCACAGAAAATTCAGATATTTCTTTTCATACAGTCTTTTTTTCACCTGAAAATTTTCAGACCCCCTTGAGTGCTATTGATCCACTTTTTTGTTAAATGAATTTCCTACTGATTTAATATCGGTTTAACCATGATGTGCAAAACTCACATATGCAGAAGTGAAACAAGCATGTAATATCAAAATGGAGGCTGTGCCTAAGAATGTATGTGAATTTCCAATATTACTTATTTGCATTATGTTTCAGAATGTGCAATTGTTAATGATAAATTTCACAGTGTGTTTTATCTGTCTGGGCAGGAAAGAAAGACAGTTTCTTTAAAATGGGTATTTCTTAATGTGAGAAAAAATAAACATGCCTGTTTATTTTTGGTAATTTTGATACTGTGCATTCCAAATTTCAGGGCATAGCTACCTAAAAGAAAGAATGAGAGATGACTGAGGTTCAAGACATTTTGGTATGCTGGAAGCCGTTTAGTCTCATCATTGCTGAGTTGTACCCAGGCTAGTTGTGAGGGGCAGAGTGAGCAGGAGAGGCTGTTTGGGAGAGATCTGTTGCACGAATTAGCTTTGAATCCTTGTTTTGCTATAATCATGTGATCCATGGCTCAGGTTCATTAAGATACTGAAGCGTATATGTTGAAATAAAACATACATGTTTTGTATTGTATGCCTGTTGAAGCATGTGAGAAGGATGCAATGTTAAGCGAAAAATGCCTTGGGCTTGTTTCATATGTCTACTGATTATAATACTTATGTAGTAATTGATATTGGTATATTCTGTGTCAGGAAGTTTGCTTTCCCTTTGGAATCTGAAATTTGAATTTAAAAAAATAAGCCGCAATATTTTTCTAGTTGTTTTGTTTTGGAATTTGCTTCTATGTTACGGACTTCTCAAGGCAAAGTTACCTAGACCCAGAAACTGCCTGCTCTTCGCTGGCTTGTAGGCAACAGCACCAGAGGACTGTACTGTTGGCAGCATTTGCTCTGCTGGGTAATCTCATTTCTTAAATTTTCTTTTTCTGGTGACCACAATAAAGTCTTGGGTTGGCTCCATCACACTTTGTTACCCATGAGGGTGGTGGATATAGCCATCAGTAGCAAAACCCAGGAATTGTGCCTCATAACACAACTAAACTCAGGTGTTAGAACCTAACTCTTAGAACCCTGTGGCTAACACTAAATATGGAGAGGATGAGAAGTTATTTATTTCTGAGAATTGTATTTGGTATGGGATCATGTAGCTAACATTATTTCTTGTGGAGTAACGTAGCAGAAAATTGAGAAGAAAGACAGAAAGTAAAGGAAACAGGAACCAAAAGAAGACAGATGAAAAGGAAGTTGGGCCTGCTGTGTGTATTAGTTTGTATGTTGATGGTCCTTGAGAGTGCTTTAGAGGTGGTTGATAGTAAAACAAGGGAGTTCCGTCAAGTATTCTTCAACTGTATTTTCCTGTGAGGAATTTCATGTGAGAAGAGAGTAAATGGCATCTCTCAAATGTCATTAAATAGGCAGAAGTAGTATATGAATAGTAGGAAGTATTGCCTGAAGTGAGTAGCTATAAACCCCTGATTATATTAAAGACAGGGTGGAGATTTTTCCCACTTGTCTAGGAATAGTGAATGGACTGGAAGGTATTAAAACTGCCATCCCCTAAATTTGGGGAGAATGTAATTGGTCCCTCATTTATGTTACAAAAACTTCACTTCTTAAAAGTACTGATCAGTGTGAAGCTGCTAACTAACTAACAGAATCAGACTGGATTGTCTTAATTGACCTTCAGTATCTTTTCCATATGCATCTGATATTTTGTCTATATTGAAGTTGTCCAAGATAATCTTTTTCAGTGTTGTTGCTCCTCTTATTATTTATAATCCCTTACAATACTACATGACATCCTTTCTTCAGGCTGAAGAATAAGTATGCAAGTAGAAGCAGATAGTGAAATCATGAAAATTCTTTTGCAGGAAAAAATATATTGTCTTTCTGATCTGTAAATTAGGAAAAACAGTTTTAAGCTGAAAGAGGAAGGTATGAGGAAGGGACAGGAGAGCAAGGGAAATTAAAGCTGAAGAGAGAGGCTACTTGATTCCTTTTTTCTGCGAACTCCCAACAAGCTTTGAAACAAGATAAGAAAGGTTTCCATGTATTTGCCTCTCCCACCCTGGATAATGCACTTCCTTCCAGATCAAATAGAGTCAGGCTACATTTTCTGTTTTCATTTAGCAAAACTTTTCTACCCGAGGCAAAAATACTTTAAAGAACATGTTCCTAGTCTTGGGTCAGAGATGACTGGTAATTATGTGAAGTCCAGAAAACATTGATTGCTCTGTTAGTGATATAGCTGTGAAGACCATGGGTTAGATTTTAGATTTTGGTAGCTACAGCCCATTGTGTGACAGATGTTTGTCCAAGCCTCACTTCCCTGGTAAGCAGTAGAGGACATCTTTACTTTTTTCATGAATGTGTGAGAGGAAAAACTGCCTTCACCTAAGCCCAACATTTTGTTTACCTAATGTCACAACCGTAATACAAATCTAATCCTATCTCTAGTAATTGTGCAGTTTTCCTTGACAGGTGTTCAGTTATGCTTTTCCCAAAATGTCCGCTTTACCAGGCGTATATACACAGAAACTTCCATTACACTGAATTTGTACTGAAAAGTCTCTGCTGAGCTTGTTTTTTCTTGAAACATTTATCAGAGCTCATACTCCTCTTATAGGAGGAAGGGAAGAGTAGTGGCTAGCCATAGCTGAAATTTTCTTCAAAATTGCTTTGCAAAGCAAAAAGCTGTGTTGGTATCTACGTATTAAATGCTGGCAGAGATAACTCTCTCACTTGTGTTGTGGCTTCGGTCTTCTGGTTTAAACCTGAGAAAACTCACTTGTGGTCTACTCCTTTTGTTGGCAGTTCGTAATGAAATACTGCATTATGTGCAACAAAAAAACATTACATGCACAGTTCACATTACTTGAAACATTACATTATTCTTGAAACATTTAATATAAAGTAACACTCCTTTTGAAAAACCACAGGGTACTAAAATATACCAACTTGGTTTTCATGTTTCTGATCCTGTAAGTTTTATCAATTTGAAAAAATTTTTAAGTTACTGCACCTCCCCCCAAGCCATTGCCCAGACAGAAGTGACTTAACAGTCTTAATCAAATCTAATTGTAATAGTGTCTTAGCTAATTTATTAATGTATCGAATCGCAGTTTTGGATTGGTTATTTCCTGAAAAAAGGCAATTTTACCAGGTCTTATCTCGGTTGCTTAACTTTTTATAAAACGCTGGATCCATTTTTTTTTTTTTTTTTTTTGCTACTTCTTTTCACTGTTCCAGTAGCATCTGCAGAAACTAGCAGGTGACCTGAAAGAAAGTAGAATTGGCTGAAGAAGGGGCTTTGCTGCTTATCAACCCAGACACAGTCAGTTGGAGAATTCATTTCTTAAAAATAAAAAACCCTACAGTTTTCCAGATTGGTCTACAGTTGGACTAAACTCAAAGGAGTTCCTTTCAAGAGTTGACTCAAACTGCCACTGCAAAACTGGTGTCTTCTTTTCTGCATCTTTTTTTCCCAGCTTCTCCTCTGTTGGAGTATACACAGCTACCTACAGACTCATCTGCCTGCTGCTACTGAAGCTTAAAGGCATGCCTGTTGATCAATTTATGCCATTTGATAGAGAGTGGGAAGGGTTGGCTATTTGTGGTGAGGACTTCATTCCATTCCTGCCAGAACCCGAAGCCTTTATCATGAAGTAATTTAGCTATTCTAAATTTGTCCAGAAAGTTGGGAAACAATTTTTAAGGTAATTAGTTACCCGAGTGACAACTGATCTTCATTTGCTGGTATCTTGTGAGGCTTTGGTCTAACATCTTTTAGGTAGAAAAGTCTAAACCTGTAAACAAACACAATTAAAATGGAGTATTAACAGTTTTGCTTGCAGGAATAGGTGTTTCAGTGTTTTAATGCTTCTGATGAAGCAGTGCACAATGCTACTTAAAGCATAGCTTTCTTCTGGCATCTAAAACTTAAAAAAAAGTTTTGGCTTGTTTTCACTATTACACAACTTTGGTTTTTTTTGTCTTTCTAAGTTCCAGTTTTTAACTTTATTAATGATACTTTCAATTTTGCCTTTTTTCTTTCTAAGGCATTTTTTTTATACCAAGCTTTTGAGAGAAGGGCATGGTGTTAGTATGAAACCAATGATGTAAACGGAACCAATGATGTTAAGTAAATATTTTCATCCGACAACTTCTGTTTGGGGCTATTCCTTTTACATTTGAGGCATTTAGTTTGCATATTGTAAATTGTGGTTAAAACCAATCCTCCCACTGTTCTGTTTTTGATATGAAAAATTAAATTGGAAACTGACAAATTTAAGTTATTGCAGCCATTAGAGCTATTTATGTGCCAATCTTGTGTAAATAGTTTGCTTTCAGCATGCTTAAATTACATTCCTTATTTCCTCATTATTTTTGAAGGAAATTAATAAATTATGGGAGAATTAGATGATCGTGCTTGTATGTGTTTCATGATCTTGGTTATAACAGCATATTGTAAATTATCTCTCGTCAAGTTTAAGAAAGTTTGAAAAATTTAGGGTTTTTTTTAATTCAGTGTCTACTGCTGCAGAATATAATTGCATTTTTTTCCCTTTCAAATTCTTGAAAAGATTGAATTGTTGCAACCTTTGCCTGTGTCTGTATTTCATGTACTTTTCTGCGCTGTGTTGCAAAACAGCTCAGTCTTAATTCACTTTCTTTCAGCCCATAGTGGTGAGGTAAAACTTTCTTGTATGTGTTACTCTTAAGTGAATATTCTGTTATGTATGCTGAGTGTTTGGTGATGCAACTTAGATTCTCAAGGTTAAGGAGGTTAGCCTGCTCAGGGTGTTCACAAAAGAATCATGTTACCAAGTTTTGGGTACTCTTTTCTTTTTCATTTTTTGCAAACATTCCTGAAACAAAAGGAAAACATTTATACCTATGTAGATGTATAGAAGGCTGGAAACTAATATTCTGTCTTTTTTGCAGTCTCAGCTCTTTAGGACCATTGTTTCAGGTTCTACTGCAGGTTTCTCACCTTGTACCTCGAGGCAGTATCACATATTTTGGTTCTTATCTCTCAAGTTAACTTGTCAGTGCATCTGGCTCATAAAAAGCATCTGAAGTTTCTACCAAGGATAATGGCAGTCTTTTCATAAAGCCAAGAATGGTGCCAGGGTCCTAGTTTTATGATTGCTCTCTTGAAGATGAGGCTGCGTTGTAGATGGATTGTCTTTCATGGATTGTAGAAGGCACATTTTTTTCAAAAGGTAGTAATGTTTAAGGAATAAAAAGGGGAATAAATGCACATAGTCATGGCATGTCCTCATTATTTAGCATACAGAAATGATAGTTTTCAGTCTTCATTTAAACTTCATCCCGGTTTTTAATTAATATATTCCATGTATGTTTTGTACTTCATTTTCCTTAATCAGAATGTTTTACAGTATCCTAATAAGAAACTTGCTGTGCAGAACTCAAGTATATCATATCAACAATGCTATTATCACTCATTTAAATAAAAATTACTTTTAAATTTAATTGTACCATAATCCCATTTTGAGCAGCATTAATTCTTCGCCTACTTCTTTTGAGTCTTTGTTTATCCTTTCTGTAGTATTATCACAGTGTTAGCCTTTTTTTAAGCCACTGGAGCATCCTCATGGTCAAAGGCTTGCAGCATTAAAACTGCAGAGAGCTCTTCAGCCTTCTCTTAAAATTATTGAATGAAAATTGTCCTAATCTGTTGATTTATTAAGTGTTTGTTTCAGTAGCTATTTTTACATCTTCCTGACTTAATATCAGCAGGGAGCTTTTTCATTCTTGTCTACCGATAGGACCGTTGTCTGGCTCTTGCCTAAATACGCAACAGAAGTACTTATTGAACAGCTCTGCCATCCTGAATTACTGCTGCGAATTCTGTTGTTTGACTCTAGCAGCAGTCTAATACACTTCTAATGAAGGAATGTTTAACCCTGTTGGTCACAGAAAATTCTGTGACCTCCTGTTTTCCTTGCCTATTCCTGGAGTTACTGGCTTCCTCTATATTGAGCATGATCAACTCTTCTTCCCCCTTTCTAGTTATTCCCTATTATTTTTTTCAACTATGGGAAAAAAGGAAAAAATAAGGGCATGCTGCAGCAGGCATTACTGCCCATAAGAATGCAAAATCTTGAGACTCTACAGACAACACATCTCAAAGAATTGCAGTTACTGTAGGGTAAGTAACTCTTCTTTGATGCATAACATGTGTTGTGGTATCACTGGCTTAAATACTTTTCATTATTAAAATTTTTAAATAATCTGCGTAGAATTAGAATAATGTATACGATCACTTGGAAATACTGTGTGTGGCATTTCTTGCAAGAAAAAAATCTATATCTCTGGTTTTAATATTTTTGCTTGTACTGCTTAAATATTCAGTACTGGGATGTCCTGCTTAGACTTGCACACAACAGCTGATTTCCTCAGAAACTTGAAATCTGATAAAATCTAATAAAAATACCAGAATTCACACTTTGGTTTTGGGGGCAAATCAAAAGTAGAAATCATTAACCTTGTTGAGCTTTCTCTCTGAAAGACTTGCACAGCTGGCCAACTAGTAGGGAGAGTTTTGTTTGGATAAAATAGTTTAGTAAGTTTAGTTTAGATGGGAATGAACAGTGTCTAAGAAATTTGAACATTGTGCTTAAAGCTTCCTCATATCCAGAGATTAAGGCAAGATGAGTCTAGATACTGAGAGAATGTGGGTTGCATTGCAGGGAAAACTGAAAATGGAATTAATGAGAGAAGACGGAAAGGAGATGGGAATTCGTATCAGTTTTCTTTGGAAGGGAAGCATCTATTTGGAAAAATAAATGAATAGGCATGACAGATTACAAGATCTTGGAACTGCAGACAGTCAGTTAGTGATGCTGTGAGGAAATTGATGTGAAGGTATGTGCAATGCTACTGCAAATCTGTTTTCAGTTGAAAGACTGTATTTCTGCTTTTCAGATCAGGAACTTGTAAAGCTCATCTGAGTAAAAAGGCAGGGTGGTTTCAGTGTCTAGGAAAAGCAGTAAGATAGAAGCCCACGGTTTGGAGGCATTTACTGGTAATGCCGAGAATGCCTTTTATGACATTCTGCAGGGGCAGATATTTCAAAAAGTCAAAGTGGTGGCAGAGTCCTCTCAAATGAAGTGGTTTTGCACTGCATCTGCCTCCCTTCTCAGTTTATCCCCATTTCTAAGGCTGTTGGTTATTAGCATTTTCTTGAAGTCCTGTTTGAAACAGGCCAAGATAGAATGTGAAGCTTAACTGATGCGTTCAGCTGATAGATGGTGAAGTAGGTAAGTGACTAGAACAGTTAAGTTGCATTTGCATCTACATAGTTTAATCTTTTCAGTTTAGTTATTCTCTAAAGCACTTCAAACAAATTTCTTAGTTACTGTTTTTATTTGCCAAACAGTCTTAAACTTGTTGCATATTGTAGCCACCTCTGGGCTTCCTGTGGCTATGAAGTACTACCTTTGAAACAACCTACGTCTCCCAGTTTCTATCCTTTAGAGGACAGTAAAACCTAAAACAAATCTAGCTTACTAGATAACAAGAAATTGAACAGAATATCTGGTATTTAGAATCTGTAGGCAGTTTGAAATTATATCTTTTTCTGAATTTTTCCTTCATGCTTACCTAGTACTAGGTCTTGAACTTAATTAAGAAGGAAGAATATATAGAAAATTTGAAAGAATGGAAAGAAAATAGTGGTAAAGAAAATGTAACCTTCATTTGGCCTGTGTTTAATTGGTAGAAAATTAAAGTTGACTTAAATTTGCCACTGTTTGCATCAGCTTTAGGGATTATGTAAAATTTTTTAGGCCCACTTTTTTGCAGAGTATGTGTGAAAACCCAGAGTTCTGTCAGTTGAGACTGAGAGTGGAGTATGTCCAGAAGAATTGCATGGGAGAAATGCAGAGTCATCGTTGTCTATGAATTTGTATAATCTCCCATTCCATTGCATCCGAGAAGACTCTTCTCATTTGCTCTTCTCCATGGTTTGTCCCTTCTCTTTAATTTTCTTACTGTTGTCTAAATTATGGTGGCATACTTTTCTGCCCCCAAAAAATAATGATGGAATTTTCCCTCATCTCTTGCAATAATGTAAAACCTACATGGACAGCAACAAACTCCTTGGTTCTAAGAACCTTGTTAAGACAATCACATTCACTATGGGAATTGACACAATCCACTCTCTGCTATACTACATCCTGGAGAGGCTAAATAGACACTTCATCTTTTGATACTTCTTTTAATTTTGTTTTATTTAATCTGCATTACTAAAAAGTCCGGTCTGTAAATTCCCAGTCTACATTGTACTTTTCTGTGTGCCTGGAGTAGGTGGTCCTTCTGAGGAAAGCCTAAAGCAATAGCTACACTTTCTGCCTTACCAAGATAACTGTGAAAAAGACAAAATTATACACAGTACTACTTTGACTTCATTTCAGTTTTGGATTTTTTTTAAAATAATACTACAACCTATTGTAGGTCTATGTAAATTATTTTCTCTAGTGTCCTAAACTCTTAGAAATGTTTTGTCTGTCCCTCTTCCCACCACCCCCCAAATAATTTTCTCATTTATGCTTCTACTATTATAAAACTATTATGAGCCTTTGCTGCTGTGGTGATTGAGAAGGAGTGGGAATAGAGATGCTGGTGAAAAAAGTGGAAGGAACTCATGCTGTAAGTTTGCAAAGCAGAAGAAACATTGCGTGAATTGAAGGTAGAAAGCCCTGGGTACTGGTGTGAGGCATTTTGCCTTCTTGTAAAGTTGCTGTAAGTAAATGTATCAGTATACTTAGCAGAATCCAATTTGAAAAATCAATTTTATAAACTCGTTGTATGTTGTATAGTGTTTTAATATTCTCCTATGTAAAATGAATTATATATAAAACATGTATGTACAAATTATTATGTGAAATAAAATGATTTCATAGGTCAGTCTCAGAAAATTACTCAATTCAGTAGGAAAGATAGTTTGATTGCTAATGCAGAAGACTAGAAGTCACCACAGAGGTTTTCTAGGTCTTCTCATGAAAGATGCTTGTTACGTTGTTGTCTGAAACCGTGGACTCCTTATGGTAACAGCAAAGCTCAGTGAGCAGGTGACGTTGGACAGTGCAAAAGCTTACCCTGGTAGTTCTACTGGATGTTAGCATGTGTAGAGTGTGCTAGCTCCTGGATTCCCACAGCTCAGAGCGCGTAATATTCATGCAAATTTAATTTCTAGAATCAACTTTTGCAGCCAAACTGGACAAATATCTCAGACTTCCCTGTTTCTGACCTGGAATTCTCTTCCCAGTGCAGTGGTTTCCTAGAAAAGTGTTTTAACTTCAGTTACATCAGTGATGTAGTTTACAAGCACAGTCCCACAAATGGCTATACATGTGCAACTAAAAGGAAGGCAGACTGTGCTGTTGAGAAGACTGGAGTGAGAATTTATTAGCATGAAGCAAATTTTTGTGCATAGCTGCATACTTTGTCGCTAAACTGATGAATGCCGGAGGTCATTCGGAAGGTAGACTAAGTGACTGTTACTCTTTACATGTTTTATTATTCATTTCTTTCCTAATCTTTACTAGGACAGGATGCTGTTTATGATCTGACCCAGCGAAGTATTTCTTATGTTTTTATCCTGCCATCTGTGCAGCTTTGCCTTCACAACACAGATTATGGCTGACACGTGGACTCCCAGAAAGAATTTAGAGTAGCCACAGTGTTCTGTTAAGGTTTCAGTGTTTGAGTGGGGTTTGAGTTAAGAGTAAGAACCTACGTGATAACTGAGTTTGTTCTGCAGAGAAAGTAGTTTCTTAAATGTATCCAGAAAGACAATGTTTAGTTTGAAGCTTCTACCAAAAGAGAAAAAAAAATACATATATATAGATATATCGTTCACTTATTAGTTTGTGCCAGTGGCTAATCATTTACACTGAAAAACATAGAAACTAAACTACCCTGCTGAACCAAAGAAGGGGCTGAGGTTCAGCTTTCTAAAACAATACATAGAAGCTGTCTTTTTTTTGAAATCCAGGCTTAGACTTTCAGCACATCGGGAATCCAAAATAGTGTCTGAGGGGAAAAATGTTCCTATTAAAATGTAAATTTGTTATAATAGTTGTTTCACAGTGTACTGTGATGCTGTGATTAGTACTCGGATTAGATTGAATGACTGCTCTGTAGGGAGGGAATACTCATACTTGCAAACATCCATCCTGTGATAACATAAGAGGCTTTTTTGCATCCATGAAACAGCAAAGACCTATTGTGACTACTAGCTCATCAGAACTTTAAAGTGGCTCGTGTGTTGTTTACCTCTCTCTACTGGTGGATAACATTCTTTCCTAAATGTTTTCCTCTCCATAAGTAGTGGAAAAGACATGAATGTGAGGTAAGAACAGGGAAATGGAACAAAGGCATGATTTTTTTTTTTTTAATTTTCCTTAGATATTTTCATCTTTCATAGGTCGAAACCTTTTATTTAATTCATTTTTTATATTATTTTGTATATTGTTGTGCACACTGAAAACTTCTGAAGAAAAAAGGCTCTTTCTACTATGTGTCACACTAATTGAGAAATCCTGTGGAAACATAAATGGCTACTCAGGATCATTTGAAACATGAATTTAAATGTTTCCCAACCTCTGTCCGACCTCTTATTCTTCAATTTTTCCCAGGTTTCAAGCAAGCTAAGTCCCCCTGGTGACAGCATTCCCTCTACCAAGAACAGTTCAAACTTAAACTTTAATACTTCATTATAGCTTGTCTTCTACTTTGAAATGTTTAGTAAGGTAAAGTTTTTAAATACGTTACAGGTTACAGGGGCACAGAAGCAATGTCGGTGTGCACTAAAGGGTGTTGACTTTTGCCTGACATAGTGCTCTCAACAGTAAAAAGATTTGATCATCATGGTTTCCTTCTCTCTATTTAATGGGCTGCTTATGGATCCGTGTTTGTTCTTTTCCTCAGATATTAGGATTAAAGAAGAGGAGCCTGATCCAGAAGAGTGGCAGCTCAGTGGTGATTCTACACTGAATACCAATGATCTGACACATTTGAGAGTACAGGTAGTGGATGAGGAAGGGGACCAACCGCATCAAGAAGGAAAAAGACTGCGACGGGTCGCTTGCACATGTCCCAACTGCAAAGAAGGTGGTGGAAGGTAGGGAAATGTTCGGTGTCATGTAGTGCATGTAATGATGAAAACAAATAATGAGCAAGGAAAAAAGGAGCATTAGTTAACTGCAGTTGTCTGCAGTGACATAAATCTGAAGGCTTATGCAAAGAGCTTATGCAATAAAGGACTGCCATCTTTATTTCTGAGTTTCGTGGATGAGTGGATTATACTTCATTGAGGTGAACTGGAAAAATATGGAGTTACGTGCCACCTAGCACAAGTGAGGAGGATAGAACATTGCCCTAAATAACATGAAAATGAAATATTTTGGAATATGCACATTCATGATTGGCTTCCTATCATATGTCAAGGACTTGATTAAATCCTGTGTTCCTACATGTCCTCACTGATTGAGCATTTTTTTCCACATGGATTGCTTTAGAGTGTATTAAAAAAACCAGTGATCCTGGTTTTCTTGTTGTTTGGTTTCCTAAGGAAAACAAGGTTTGTATAATAACTCCAAATACGAAATTTTGAATTGATTGTTTTCTGTCAAAGTTAGCGGAGATTTGGCTAACAAAGAGGTATGAAGTTCTAATTCATATAAAACTTCATGGCTGCATAAGAAAGTCATGTTTTATTATTTTACGTCTCATGAAAATATTCTTCAGCTTTTCGTTAGAAAGAATTAATTTTATTCCGAACCACTTCTTTTTAAAGATCTTGATTATGGATATAAGAGAGGAAGTGGGGATTTAGGTGTGTTTGTGCTTGATATAATTGTGCAAGGGCTTATTTCTAGTATACTAAAATTAGTCCATTTTAATAATAGCTACTTCTCTAAAATGGAAGTGTTATTTATGTGAGAGCTATAGTGTAAATAACTGAGTTCTCTTAAAGAACCTATCAGTGTCCTATGGCTCTAAAAGTACTGACTGAATATGTCTATTGTCAAGTCTCTCAGGTTTTTTTTCCTGTATATTCTGGATACCTTTACAGGCACAGAGAGGTAACGTCTTAGGCAGCCATGCTGAGTACATACTAAATGTTTAAGGCGAAACTCCTTTCATATGTTTACATCACCAGTTAAGCTAGTGATAATATCTGCAGTTAAGGTTATAGAGCATCTTTGTCCATCGCCTTCCTGTTGTTAAATTCCTGTGTGTAGTTCACTGAAACCTGGCACAGATGTTTCAAAGTTCTTGGTGAACCTTGACTCTGCCATGAAGATCTGCCTAAAGTACGGTCTGGGTTGAGATTTGGTTCAGTCCAGGAGACAGCTCTGAAAATGTGATTTGCACTCTCTGTGCTGTTAGGAAACAAAGTGATTTCACATGTTGCATCTTCCTTCTGTTCTGTACCAAACTGGCTTTCATTTAGAGACATCTTTAGTTTAAAATCGTCTTCCTCCTAAGTCGAGTTGCTGTAACACCAAATTTTAAAGTTGAAGCCCAAGAGAGAATCTTTTTGTGAGATGGTTTGGATGAATTCTGGAAAATGGTGTAATCTGACTGAAACTCGCATATGGGAATTTGGGAAGAAGTTAAGAGCTTGAACAGAGTTAAGATAGGTGAGAACCTGAACTCCACTGTAAAGGAAGGACTGGACACATCAAATGTACCAAGTAAGTAGGAAAAGTAGGACGAGAAGTCAGGACGTGAGAAGAATTAAGACTGGAATAGAAGCAGGATAATGAAGGAGAAAAGGAAACAGAAAAAGTAAAAGTGTCTGTTGTTGCTAGAGCAACTTTCCCACCGGAATGCAGAAGTACTTCAGAGTCTAGCAAAAATTAGTAGGCTCTTTTGGAGGGATATTTTTCTTCTCCTTCTGATACATGTTGATCATGTTTCATAGCTGCTATAGTTGCTTGTTTATCTCTAGTGCTATAATTTTGAGTTTTCATTTATCTTTCAATTCTGCTGGTGACTCGCAGAGTTTCAGATAATAGGACATTTGCTTTTATAAATCTCTAAAGACAACATTCACAATTCTTAAAATGATGTTAAGGTTGCAAAATTGAAAACTTGGACTTTGGCACATGCTGAAGTTAAGATATTCTGGGTAACTTTAATCCCTTGTGCATATATATTATCATTTAGTATCTAATTACATTACTGTGTACTATCTTTTTCATGTGACGCCAGTGCTGTTCAGTGAATGGGATTGATAATGCACAGGGAGTGAATCAGGGCTGTGTAATGATTGGCAGCTGCCTCTCTTATTGCAGGAGTTGGAAGGCATGTAGGGAATGAGATATGGGACTGCAGCAACGGGGCTTTGAAGTTTTGGAGGCATTTGTCTGTCCACCCCACCTTTTCCACTGCAGAAGTACTTAGTTCATTTGAAGTCAATTGAGCTGAACTGTGAATGTCTACGGTAATAAAGAAAATATGCTTCTGCTATGTTGAACTCGACACCTCAGGGTGGTGGGTGTTGGACAATTTTGGCCTTGATCTCTTTCTGTCTCGTATTTGTATCTATGAAATGCTTGTACTAGTTCAAGTTCACTACACAAGGGTGTTGCAAGATGATAAGTTTATTGATGTTTGTGAATTGCTTAGACACTGTGGGTGTTGTGAGTACTGTGATGGAGAGAAAAAACTCATGGGTAAATGGAACAATTCTGTACTTAAGATAGTAGTTAAATAATATGTAACTAATAAGAAAAGCGCATTGAATCAGTATGAAAATGCTGAATAACATTTCAGTCAATGAATATCCTGTGCTCTGAATGGGGTGGGAAAAGGCAGTACATGGCTTCACATATCCAGATTTCATGATCATTTAATCTTTTGTGTTGCCTTAGTTTTGACATTTTTTTGTGTCTTCTGTTTTCTGGTAGCAAAGTAGAGTCAAGGTGTTCTTTTTTGTTATATGTGGGGTTTTTGGATTGTATTGTTTGACTCTAGATACAGAATTAGACTGCATTGCAGTCTTCAAAGGATTTCTCTTTGTACTAGTCCTATGAAGTAGGAAATCAGTACTACCTTTACATTACGGGGCGGGCGGAGGGAAGGGAAAGGAAGAGGGTGATGCATTAGACGTGTAAATTAAAATCCTAAAGCATCAAGGTAAGCAAGTAGAGAGCGAGAGAGAGAGATGTACCTCAAAGGATAACTCTGACCTCAAACTGCATGAGGCTTCTAGTTAACGTGTCTGAAGTTTGGTGGAAAGTTTACCCTCCTCTTAGTGAGATCGGAAATTGCATTGAGATGTAAATACTACTGTCTGGATCTATAGAGGAACAATGCTTCTGAGTACCACTTCAGGTACGTAACTCTAAACTACAGATTCTTAAAATAACTAATAACTTTGTGTTTTACCCCTGAAACCTAAAGTCCAGTTTCTCAGCAGATTAAAGTGACTTCTTGTGAAACCATTGCATTCTGCATGGTTACTGAGAAACCTGGTTTCCAGTCTTTATAAAGGTGAAATGTACTATGAAAATACTTAAATACTAACTGATTTGAAGACTCCAGTTGAGGGCTAGGCCTGAGGCATATCCTTTCACTGAATTATGGTGGTTATTGGCCAGTGCAGCAAGAAAGGCCTCGTACTATGACATGTTAGGGCATAGTGCCAGACTGTCACAGCTGCGAAGTGTCCGGATATAATTTAGCTCAAATGTAGTCAGTTTAAAGCACACGTGAAGCAAACATGCACATGCTACATGAAACTGTGTAGAATAAGTACACTTAGTTACGCATTCACAGTAGTCTTATGGATGTCGTTCTGTGAATCCCTAACTTTTTCCCTCGCTTTGAACTTCAGCATCTGCAAAGAAATTCTGTTACCAATTATGCGAGCTGCTTTGAATTACATAGCTATACTACCTATGCACAGTAAGCTGATCTTGAATTGAAACTTGGTTTCCTTCAGTCTAGACTAAAGGTGCAATTAAGCAACTTCAAATGATTGACTTAGGAAATTATTCTAAGGAAATTTTGGTGTGATTTCATGGCATTTGTCACATTTATATACTCTATCGTGCAAAGTTACAAAATATTTGTACTGATCATTGCGGAGGGGAAGACTATAGTATACTTGGAGAAGGTGTGAGGACGAAATACAAAAAAATCCTATCTACAGAAATATATTCTCAAATGCAGAAATACAATTTGTTATAAGCACAGGCTGAGCGCTTCTTAGGGTTAAATGGAGTTGGAAAGGCAATTAAAGATATAGCAGGATCTTGTGGAAAGTTCTTTCCATTAACAAGACTGTATAATGGAGAGGAGCCATGGCTGTTCCTTTGCCTTGCACAACAGTTGCTGGATGCCTTGAGGCACCAAACAAGAGGACTTGAAGAAGAGCTGTCTAGAAGTGAATCATTAAATGAAGGTTAACGTTGACCCTGCCTTTGAGATTGGTTGAATGCTCAAAATTTGTGAATATTGAGCTTTTGTGTAGGTGGCATAGTGCGAAATACCTCAAATTGCAGTTATTTTTGCTTTTTTAGCTTGACTTGAGAGAAGGCTGTAGAAGACCGTGAACCTGACAGTTCAGGTGTAGCAAAGCTTCCCAAAAATGGGCATTTCAGCTGAGGTAGGAGGTGTAAAAAAGGCAATGTTTGTCCTGTTCCAAAAAAAGTAATTTAAAAAAGGAAAATTAAGTCTAAAATATTCTTGCCAAGACTAATAATGGTGGAAGAGCTTAAGAAGTCAGATCAAATGTCAGAGAATTTTTTGCATGAAATTTATAAACAGGCTGGATAAAACAGGCAGGTGAACTTTCTGTGAGGCTAAGGATTGAGGGGTGGCAATAAAACAACAAAAAATTAGATAAGCAGAATATCTTCTGTCACCACATCCATAGTCCGCTGCTACCAAAGTAGGGTCGAAAGCCTTCTGTACTCTCTACTGTGGCCATTGAATTTGTTCTGAAGTCAAAACCTACATTGTCATGACAAATAATTAGTATGCAAAAAGAATAGTGTTCACTTCGAAGACAAAATGACTAAAGTAGCACTACAAAGACTATACTAAAGACTAGCACTATAAAGATCTATACTGAGACTTCTTAGAAACATTTTCTAAGACTCAATAGAACTTCTAAGTCCTTACTTTTCTGGACTGTCTGGAATGTTTTAGGTTCATACGTGCTTAGATTGGAATTCTCTTTAGATGGTGTAAGCTTTAAGAGTAAGTTAATTTCTGTGCCTATTCAGAAATGCTTACTGGAAGCGCTGGCTCCTTAAGTGTGTATGCATTTTAGCCCAAACTCCTATGAGATGTAAATTAGCATTGTTTTGAATGCAGGGATGACAGTCTGGGTGTAATAGTTGCTTCGAAAATCCTTCAGCCTCTGGACAGCTAAGCAAAAGTTGAGCACTCAGTTTAAGGAAAAAAGTTGCCCTGGGGAGGCAACTGAAAATTGTATAATGAGTCATGGAGACTGGAGTGCCCAAGACTATGATTTCAGAATCCACTTAAGTTATTTTAAGTTAACATTGCTGATAAATAAGGTGGCCTAATGCTTGGTTGCATTTTCTGATCTCCTCCCTTGTACCAGCATTTACCATTCATAAAGCTGCGTTGTCAGTTGGATCTGCTCCTTGGTGTGCCCCTTTCAGCAGCAGCAAATGCTAAGGCTGGCTAAAATCAATCGTGATACCCTGTGCTAGCCAGACCAATCTCTTTCTCTGGGTCTTCAGAGGGTTTTATCTCCCTTTGGTGATTTTATTTAAAAAAGGAAAAAGAAAGTTAGGCTTTTGTGTTAGTTGCTTCCTCTGAATCAATCGCCTACCATTTCAGTGAGGCAGCATCTTAAAATAGGCATCAAGCTCAGTAGTCTGGATTAGACTGTCTGTGAATTATGTGTTGATTTTGATGGATTTTTTTTTTTTTTCCCCCTGATATACCGAGGCTTTAATTTAAATGTCAGCAAGATCAGCTGTTTCACTGCCACTCCTTTTAGTGGAAATATTCAAGTTAATATGCTTGTCCGCCAACCCCAAACTGCTTCTCAGGTTTACCCAAGATGCCAAAAGTCCCATCTGTTCTCTTCTCAGTTGCCAGAATCTCCAGTTTCCATTTTGGCAGTTGCAGTCATTTGCATTTTTCTTTGCCAAAACTGTCTTTGATTATGGTAAAGACTCAAACTGGGAGAAATTTTAAAATAAGGGCACCTCAACATCGAAGTAGTATGAACTGCTGTAATGATTATATTTCCAACTTAGATACATGTATGCTTGCTAAAGATTACACTTCTATCATTTAAATTTCACATGCTGTTGAATTTATAATTTTTTCAGAATTGGGAAAACTTAGTTCCAGCTTCTTAGGGAGTGCACTGGACTCTGGCTGTATTTGAAACAAAAACAGGAAGCTTCTTGGATTGGTTTGCAGATCTATTAGTATATGTAATCTCACTTACATGTATGACCAGTATTTAGGAGCAATGTATTAGAATGAGTAACTTTTCTTTTTTTTCAATAACAGAGGCACCAACTTGGGAAAAAAGAAGCAACACATTTGTCACATACCAGGCTGTGGCAAAGTATATGGGAAAACTTCACATTTGAGAGCTCATCTCCGCTGGCATTCTGGAGAGCGTCCGTTTGTTTGTAATTGGATGTTCTGTGGTAAAAGATTCACTCGCAGTGATGAGCTTCAGCGACACCGAAGAACGCACACAGGTTTTCAGTCTTTGATTCTGGTGCCTTTAACTAAAGACATGTCATGGAGAGGACTTGGATAAATAACTTTTAAGAGGAGAACAGATCTTTATATTGGATTGATTTTAATATAGCATGACTTTTCTAAACTCAGCTACTATGTAGAGCTATGTATACACTTCAGTTTCTTTAGTAGGTCTGAGGAGGAAAAATGGCTACCTTTCTTGATTCAAAACTGACATTAATTTAATATTTAGCTAGTGGAAAATGTCCCTGCCCATGGCTCGTGGGTTGGAACTAGATGATCCGTAAGGTTACTTCCAGCTTAAACCATTCTATGATTCTATTTAATATAGCTTAATTAGAATATTTTGTTTCAGGTTCAGCAATGCATTTCACTTGTTTTGAATGATATTACAGCTCTTCTTCCAGCTTAAAACTTCAATAATTTTCTCTCATTTAAAAAAAAAAAGAAAAATAAAAAGAGAGGGCTAAATGTCCACTTGACTAGGTGTCCGCTTGAGAGAATCACGGAAGGGCATGTGATGGTGCATCATTTTACATCTTCTGGTTTCATGGTTATACCACCCATTAGGGACTCCGAATTCCCATTTCTCTTTTTGCCTAACACAAAGAAAAGAAATTAGTCTAGTTCTTCCACCTGTTCAAGGACCAGTTTGCTTCAAATCTATTGTCTGTATAACCCATTTCCCTGCAAACTGAACCCATAATTACATTCTACAAGATGCTTACCTTTTAAAACTAGACTATTTGAAAAATCCACTGATAAGCAAATAAATTATTTATCTATTATCATCATTTACACTGCTTAGACAGCTGTCTTTGCAATGTCTATGAAAAATATTTCATGTTTTGTACCTAACAATATGCTTTTGTTAGACACTTTGGATGCTTGAACCCAAGACCCGTTGAGTGATCCAGCTTGGAGGGTGTGGTTAATGGCTTCTAATGTACCTGCGTACCAATAAAACGTAGAGATTTGCGGAGATCTATCTTTAGACCTGTTTTAACATCTTTTTACTGACCTGGAGGAGGCAACAGAGTGCACACTTCTTAGGTTTATGGATGATGCCAAACTGGGGTGACCAGTTAATGTGTTTGAGAGCAAGGCTGCTATTCAGAGGAACTAGGGCTGAAGGAATGGGCTGACCAACCTTATGAAATTCATCAAGGATAAACACAACGTATTGCACCTGGGATGGAGTTAACCCTTGCAGCAAAACAGGCTAAGCACTGACTAGTTGGGAACCAGCTCTACCGTAAAGTACCTGCAAGTCTTGACAGACAAGAACATGAACGAGAGCCAGCAGGTAACGGTGGCTGGGGCTGTATCAAAGAAGCAGAGGCACTGGTTCTAGGGAAGTGATTATTCCCGTCTTAGTACTGGTTGGACTGCATCTAGAATATTGTATCTGTTATAGTTTTCAGCCCCCAGTGTAAGAAAGACATTGATCAACAGGATTGAGTTCACTAAAGGGTGATCAAGATGATCAGGAAGCTAGAGCATTTGCCTTTTGAGGAGAGGCTGCACGAACTGGGCTCATTCAGCTGCACAAAGAGAGGAGTAACAGCAGGGGGTAGTCTAACGGCAACCTTCTAGTCCCTGCAAGGCCACCATTAGGAAGACCAAACCAGACTTTGTCATGGTGGTGCATTGGTGGGATGATGAGAGACCACAGACGTAAGTTGAAACAAGAGAGGTGCAGACCAGATAGGTCTGGGCATTGGAACAGGATGCCCAGAGAGCTTCTGCAATCTACATCCTTAACGGTTTTCAAGAACAAACTGGATAAATTCCTGAGCAACCAGGTCTGACCTCGTAGCAGACCCTGCTTAGAGAAAGATCAGACTAGAAACCTCCAGAGGTCCCTTCAAACCTGAATTACACCATGATCACGTCTGTCAGTCTGAAGTGTGATTCTGCAGGAGCTCATAACATTTTTCCTGCCCATTGTTTGGCAGATTTTGTTCTCCTCTGAAAAGTTGTTTATTGGTCATAATTGCAGTGAAAGTTAGCAGCCTGAGGGTATGAGATTGCAATAATCTTTAGCTTGCCTGAAAGATCTTCCCAAACTCAGACACAGAAAAATATGAATTCTATTAAAGGGTTGATATAGGTGTCTAGAAATTTAACACTCAATTTTATCATGTTGGATTGCTTTTTTGTTCAGTATAGATGTTGTTAGAATTCTGTCTTTTAAAGGCAGTAAGTTATTTCAATTTTTGATGTACATGTAATATTTTTAATGTTGTTGAAAATGTCTTCTTTATTATCTTCTGTGACAGGTGAGAAGAAGTTTGTGTGTCCAGAATGTTCAAAACGCTTCATGAGAAGTGACCACCTTGCAAAACACATTAAAACACATCAGAATAAAAAAGGTATTCACTCCAGCAGTACAGTGCTGGCATCAGTAGAAGCAACATCTGATGATACTTTGATTACTGCAGGAGGAACAACACTTATCCTTGCAAATATTCAACAAGGTTCTGTTTCAGGAATAGGAACTGTTAATACATCTGGCACCAGCAATCAGGATATTCTTACCAACACTGAAATACCTTTACAGCTTGTCACAGTTTCGGGAAACGAGACAATGGAATAAATATTACACAAGATACCTATTAATTGTGGTTATTTTTATACAGTAGTGAGAAGAATATTGTTCCTAAGTTCTTAGATATCTTTTTATTGATGTGCAAAAATTTTTGGATTGACAGTAACTTGGTTATACATGACACTGAAATGCCTTACTTTGTATGATATTCCATAGTATATTAAAATGGTAAAATTGCATGGGTTTTGTAGGTACTTTTGGAATCTAGAAAAGATGAAATTTTACCAAGTTATATTAAAAAAAAAAAAGAATTTAACGATGGAAATGGTAGTCTAACCAAATGCATCAATCCTGTGTGGTTTAGTGTAAAAAAATGAGAACATGTTGGTATTTATCTATTGTAAGATAAAAGAAGTTGATGGGTGAGAAGAAATCATGTTATGATAAAAGAAATTTTGTAATTTTCTTGATGACTGGAATTTTTATTATGCATAACTGACAAATCAAGTTTCCAGGCAAATGTTACATAGTGTAGGCTTTACTTAGCTCATCAACTTGTCATTTTGAAGCTAATTATTTTAATTAGGTTAACTATGTACAATATTTTAAGCATTACTCTTGTAAGATTTTGAAAACTACATTTTAACATGGAACTGTAGGGATAGTCACCTTTTAAATCCTGTTGAAAAGCCATGTTTAAGATTTAATTTGCCAAAATGATGTCTTGTTAATATTCTTTCAATAACCAAGGTGGGCAATATAACCAATGTTTAAAAAGCTTAAAACGTTAAAAAAAATATGTATAGGTTGAGGCATTTGAGTGGTAAAGCAAATGTTATAGTGAAGTATATCCCTTCTTTTGAACATTGGAGGACCAAAAATAAGGTGTATTGCGTCTCAGCAGTGATTTTTATCAGATCTTTTTCCAAAAAAACATCTGTCTGCCAGGGCCTTAAAAGCCATTATGTAAATTACCAGTAAAATAAAACATATGCAAATACAACAGAAAAACCACTTCCATATTGACAGTACTCCCAAACACATGGATATAGTCATAGTGAACTAGGGGCTTTATGAGGTTTTTGTTTGTTTGTTGTTTAGTTTTTGGTTAGTCAACCTGCATTTAAATATCAGCCATCTTTCCTTTTTTGCTTCTTCCTTTAAAAATTGTATGTATCCAGTACATTTAACTGATAAACATATATGTTTTTTATTATGCTGAATTTTCTTTTTATTTTTTAATTACTGTTTATATTTTCAATTATAGAAAAATGTACAAAATAAAGTTATATAGCCAGTCTGTAAGTGCTATACCATTTTCAAAAAATGTACAATAATTACTGCAGTTCACCTATTTACAAACATTTGGAAATCTGTTCATTTGTTATTCTTAAAACCACCTCAAATTTAAAGGCTACCTTATTGTACGTTTAAAGTGTATTATAACAGTGTGGTAGTTAATAAAACACTATTTTTTTTTCTTTTGACTTGAGTTTACTGTAATTCTTGTTAACTAACAAGGTGTAATTTCCTAATACATTTGATACCCTGAGATGTTTTATTATTTTGCTCCAGATGGTGGGAAGTCGACATGGTGTTTCCTTGTCCTTATGGGCAAGGAGATGGTAATATACCACCTTTGTCACTCAGAAAGCCCCATCTGTATGTGCCTGGACTATATACTACGTTGGTGTAGTGGTAACTTTTTTGACCTTATACTGGCTGTGAGCTTAGAAAATATGACTGGAAGTGTGAGGTGATGATTTTAAATGGAGCAACAAAGACCAGTGAGAACTGCGATATTAAAGTGATGATTGTATATGATGCTGTAATGAAAGGGGAAGGCTTTCATTTGTGAAGTCTAAAGATTGGGAGTATCAAATGGCCTGAAAACAGGTCAGGATAATTTAGGATAAACCAGGTAGAAAAGAGGGAGCTGGAAAAAGTCATGAAAGGAAGATTTTCTTGCATTTGCAGTTTAATGAGAAAAAAATTAATGCAAATCTTTTGAGATTCAGAGCAGGAGAAATTGACAGAGAGAAAAGGGAGTTAATTCGTCATTGGCTTAATCTTCTATTTAATAAAATAAGAGTGAAATTGTTTAGGAAGGCACAAGAGCAACAGCTTGGGAGAGAAGACAGTTTTCCTTAGACTTGCACCATTCCATGGACATTGTTGAGTCCAATTCCTTTAGACAAGTAAATGCACATAGTTTCGAAAAGCTGGTGTATTTTGCAGAGCGTGTTAATGCTGTTTCTCATTTTTCTAGCTATTTGTAGCTATATTAGTGTATTATTTTAAGAGAGTGGGAAAAGGATTACTTTCTTAACGAAACTACTTTTCAGTACAAAAGTTTTATGGCATAACAATTTCACTGATATTCACTTGTGGACATAGGTGTTTTGGTGTGAAGGGTTTTAATGTCTCATTGCTGAAGATGAGATTGCTTTATTTCTCAACACTTTAATGCTCAGTATATCAAGTGGTTGCTTTAATTAGCGTTTCGGTGGCACAAATTTTCAAAATGGTATTGTGGTGTTAAGAAGCTTCAGAAGGTAGAAATTTTGGAAGAAAGTAACTGGAAACGTGTAGGAAAAAGTCTGGTATAAAGCCTGTGGTGTAAGGGCTGTGTGCCTAATGCCTCACAGCCATAGTGTTTGTGTTTGTTATTTGAGGATGCTGCTGCATTTGTTCACAAGTTGCATGGCAGTAGCTTTCAGAAGATCTCTGCTCCCCTCCAGGGCAACGGTTCACAAGCCCAGGTATAAGATTTTTGGAATATCTTGGATTGTGTCTACCTCATGGCTCATTTTCATGGTCACTCTAGCCACTCATATGATACCAACACAGAATTGTGCACTCTGTAGAAGGCTCTCTGAGTTTATCTGCGAATTGGTTCTTCATGGGTTCTTGATGATGGTTGCTTGATGTGTCTCTTGATTATTTTTGGTACAATCTGTAGCATTTTACATTTTTCATGTCACACTTCCTCGCTTGTATAGTTTCTTGGCAATGTAGCTTTTAGGTCCTTGGATGGTTTGTATTTCTTGTGGTCTGGTGTAATCACAAGTTCAGAAGACCCTTAAAACTGGTTCTGCAAGAGAGCATGAGCTTGAAAGCGGCCCATGTTATCAGTTTCAACAGTCGGGGTACTTATTTCTAGTAAGTATAAGGCCTGTACATAAAATTGCTATAATCTAAGTATTCTCGGGCTCATTTGTGAATGAAGTAACGGTTTGATCCTTGCAAGTTACACACTACTACTCGTTTTTGCGGAGAACAAGAGGTTTTAATCATTGCTAGTTACAGGGCCAAGGGGCAGTATGATTAAGGAGGATGATGTAATCAAACATTTGTGAGGAGCAGGATTTCTGGTTTGAAGATTCAGATTTCACTCTGGGAAGGGACTCCACAGAGCTCCTCTTTCAGCTTGTCTGAACAAGAAATATCAGTCTTTGGTTTGAGGCATTTTGAGATGTTGGAATCAGTAAGATAAGCCTTGCAAATGGCTTCAGGAAAGCTCTTAACGAATTGTTCTGGGTGTTGGGGAACGAGGCTAATAGTCACCTGTCCAAGTTAAGAACCAATGAGCGGGTGGCTATCTTTCCTCCAGCTTTTTATCACCACCATTACCAATATAAGTGTGAAACATGCATTGTAGAACAGGGCAGAAAAAGCTGATATGGCTGGCTCAGATCTTATCTGGCATATGGTATTTTCTATAAAGAGACAACCTTCATTTGATGTTTCAGAATTGCCGCTCACTACTAATTCAGTGTATGCTGGTACGTGTTTTCTAGAATCCATGTCTGTAGGACATTTGCTAGAATCTTAGTTGGATGTGTAGGTGCTTTATGCACCATCAAGTATTGCTGCAAATGGGATCAGTAATTTATCACAAAAACCTGTGACCACACTTCCTGGCAGTGAAACGGTGGTCTGGGAGCCTTCACGTCTCTTGTCCAGATAAATTGATCCTTTCCAATTCCTGAGATGTCCAATAGGTCACAGGGAAAAAAATGGTTAAAGTAAAAAGCTTTTGTGATTTTGAGGTTTTGTAGCAGTCCAAAGATTCAAGTTTTCCCTTTGCTTAGAATTGTGCTGCATGCCTTTTTGACACAGTATCTCAGACTGTGCTGTGGAAACCACTATTTATTATAAAATGTTTACATAATTTAATTCTTAGGTACACAATATAATATGTACTGTGTTGTATATAAGATTTGCATCATTCTTCAGTGTGAATGTGCACGGGGAGGTACTACGTTATTTGAAGATTCATTTTCACCCAGAAGCCAGAAATGTTCCTGCCAGTGAAATCCCATCCTTCACTTCGGCAGTAAGTCTCTGCTACCTCTTACAGTCATAGCTAGCTACAAACTATGTGCATAGTAAATCCCATAGTTCGGTGGTCACTGGACCTAAAGTTGCCCATACAAAAGAAGTTTAAGGTTTGTGTATTTTAAAATTAATTAAAACATTAAACAAAGTCTGCTGGGTAATAATACATGGCTTTTCTCTGATCACCCAGCAGATAAAAGACCCTGTGCTACATTTAAGTGTTTCTAGAAGACAGGCATTACATTAACTTTCCACGCCAATGAGGTACTGGAGGTTTGCATCAATCTTCTGTGCTTGAGTTTCTGAAATCGTACCAGAAGGAAACATCCTATACAAGGGGTTCTATCTACGATCTCTTCTTCCTTCTTAAAAATTAAGAGAAGAAAAGCCATTTCTGACTCAAACCAGAGAGTCTTTCGAACTCCAGAGCTCACTTTCACATCTTGACATTGACTGAACCTCTTGTCTGGACAAGTGGGTACGCAATCTCAAGCCCTATCATCGCTAAATTGGCAGAAGAATGCTGTGAGAATTAGCTGCAAGAAAATAACTTTCTCCCCTGCCATGCTTTTCTTCAGCTGAAAAGCCTAACTACAAGTATTTTGGACTCAACATGAGATGGACACCACCAGGAAGAGGTTCCAAAGCAAGACTGAGCTATTTATTTTTTGTGCACAGCTTTCCTATTCCCTCTGAAAGCTCGATTCTAGTGGCGTGCCTACAGATAGAACGAGATGTACTTCTTATATATCTTTAAATGTATTTGCATTTTTCAAAAAACTACTTGGAGAACAATACCCTTGAAAGGGTTATAGGCTTCTGTATCACAGTAGCAAGTAATTTTCAAGCAACAGTGAGTAGCTGGTAAGTGTTATCGTGTAACCCAGCACAGCTTCCTTCAGAAAGGTTTTTCAAACTAGGATCTTTTTGCCCCAGACAAGAAAAGAGTCATTAGAGAGATGGCTGAGTTGGGTTCCAGGCATGGACAAAATATCTGAAATCTTATGTTATCCAAACAGGTCCCTGACTTTCACACATGCTGGGTCACCAGCCTACATTTTGAAGTTTTCCCTTCTGTTTCTGTAGAACTTTCCCCTACGCAAGTTTTTCACAGAATTTTATTCATAATTTATGCACAAATGGCTATTTCATCATATGTGCATCCTAACTGGATTATTTTTTTCCCTCCGCTAGGCTGTGTTTTGATTTAACGAACACTTGGCAGAATAGCAGTGTACTCCGCTATGCTGCAAGTAATCATTGCTGCTGTGTTAAGAAATGACACCGTTAAGTACAGGTTTGCAGAGAGTATCACTGGGATTCAGTGCATGTGTTCACCCCATGGTGGAGGCGGCAGGGAGATGTTTCTGATGGGACTGATCTACATTTACTGGTCACATTGATTTCCTGTTTTCTATCCTCTCAGTCTAGGCCACTGCACGAGTCATTATCAGTACATTGGGAAGGTATCGTATTGCTTCTGCTCACTGTGGATTTTGGAGGGTTTTGGTTGTGTTTGGTTTTGGGTTTTTTTTGCATTCTGTGAACCATTCTTTTCCCTGGTACTAGAATCTGGTTCTAGTACTACAAATGAAATTAAATTTCTATGAAATCGTACTGCTAGGAAGGCGTAGTGATGAAAACAATGGCTCTTGAAAGGGAAGAAGCCATATCTTGTATTGTCAGATTGGCTGTGACCTGCTCCAAGACCTTCCACCAGCCTTTCCTCTTCTCTGAGCTCCTGCTGTTTCTGGTCCCACTCTGCCTATTTTGGAAGTGTTGACTACAAGCTAATGTGGCACAGCTGTATCCCCTACTATAAAAGCCTTGAATCCCTGCTGAGACATCTGATACAGCTTTACATAAAGAAATATGTGGGTGGAGCAGATACAGGGCTGTATGGCAGCACTTTGCCATATTTTTCAAGAGCAGCACTGGAGAGTAGGTGAGAAGAGCTGAAGTAACCGAGCTGGTAACAAGCAGCTTGTTGGTGCCAGATACCGAACAAGCGTTAATAAGGGAGTGCTCTTGTGGTACAGCTTATGGGCTGGTAGGAAGATTTGTGAACATCAGAACGAGGTGATGGATGGTGGGAAAGAGGTAGGAACAAATTGCCTGGACAAGCGACTGGGCTGCAGAAGGCTCTGGAGACACACAGCAGTGAGTTGATACAATGTATGGTCCTAATCCCTCGTTTCCCCCCCTGAAACCTTCTGGAGTCTAAGTTCTAGACAATTGTGAGTGCACCAGTTCAGGAGGGCTGTAGATGGATCAGACAAAATGTGATAAAGTGAGAAAAAGGATCCAGAAGGCAAAATTTGAGTGCTGCATAAAGCTTTCTGGCATTCATGATGCTTTCAAGCACCTTTTCGTTCTTTACTGCTTTGTGCAGCTCTTTTTCCTGTCGTAATTCTCCTGCCAGGTCGGCAGACACCATAAACCCAGCAAGAGAGCACATGCTGGACTGAGGTTTACATAGATACGCATTATTGCTTAGGGACTAATAAGGCTGGTATCTGGCAATACGCACCACTGAGGAGAAGAATCGGTCTGTATTACAGATTGAACCGTGGACTGCTGCTTGAGCAGCATCTTGACTGAATCCTGTTCTTTCATTTTAAATGTAGGGATACCAGAGTTTAGAAACTGGATTGGAAACTAAGTACGGGAAAGGGGCTTGGTCCTGTGGCAAAATCAAGGTTGCTTGCCTCTTCGTCCTCATGGCTCTTTTGTGTGTTTGCTTTATTGCTTGAGAACAAGGTTATTTCTCAGTTCCCCAGTCATGCGAGCTGGGGACATGCACACACAGGCATGGACGCACACACAAGCTTAATTCCTGTAACATTATTCATTTTCGAGACCAGTCCGAAGAGCCGGCCCGGGTTCTTCTTGCAGTGGGGGCTCCAGGGCCGAGCGGCAGGGTGGGCCCCAAGCTCCCCTCACCCTTTCACTGTTCTCAGGTGGCACCAGTGGCATGTGGGGCTGAGGACGGACAGGGTGAGAAGGAGCTGAGGGTGCAGTGGGTCTGGCAGGGCTGTGGGCCACGGATGTGAGCACGTGGCATTGGGCTTGATTTTTAAGTGACGTTTGGTCAATATTTGGCTTCATTTTTAAGCAAGATTTGGTCAGCACGCAGCCATGCCAGTGCGAAGTGAGGAGGGTCACTGTGGCTGTGAGGGGGTGTCATACACAGGCCAGTACCTTATGTTCTTGGCTTAAATTCATAATTCCATCTAGGTTTATTTGTGGCAAAGCTGCTGTCTGAGATAACAGAATTTAGGTGTAATTTTTCCATGTATGTTTGTAGTTGTTCTTACAAAATGTAATCTGTCCTAAATACATAATTATTTAACTGCTTGAAATGCTTCCAAAGGAGCTATTCTAGCCTTTTCTTTAAATAACAAACCTTTTAAAATTACATCAATACTTAATGTCAATTTTGGGATGTCTCTTAACACTTCCTTAAAAAAAGATGACCCCTCCCAATCAGTATTTACCTGAAGAATTAAAATACTACCATTTTCAGTTGTGCTAATTAGCTTTTTTATATGTCCAGTTATGTATTTGCTCATCTGAGATTTGAAATGGGAGGTGTTTTCCAGCTTCCCTGGAAGTCTTAACAGTCCTCAGAGGAAGGAATAGCTATAAGAAATATTTCATATGCGGGAGGATTGGAGGATCTGGCATATTTTACAGTTCGTATACGATACCAAACACTAGTGAATGGCAAAACAGAGCAATTGTGGAGGAGCTCCAGCAGAAGTAGAGTAAGGGAAGTGAATTGTCACCTCCCACCATTACTCCTCTCACTGCCTTCAATTTCAACCTCACTTAACTTATGCCTCTTCCACAGCCCTCCAAATTTCTTAGAAGGCCGTTTGTTCCTCCTGCCTCTTCAACCAAAACCAACCGTCATTTCTTGTCTTTTTATTTGTGGGATGCAGAAAGCTTTGAGGTAGAAGTGTTCAAAACTTTGTTCTGTCCTGCTTACAACAGAACATGGGATAAAAACAAATGGAGGACCCTGCTCTTGACTGTGGTACACATAAAAAGGAGGCAAAGAGTTAGCTGTGGCCTGATGTTACTGTGAAAGACGTTTACATCTGTGAATGTTAAATAACGTAAAAGAGCTATTTGTGCATGTCTCTTGTCAAGACATTGCATACATTTTAAAATACGTGCAAGATTGTCTTATCCCATCTGATTTCATACAGTAAAGCCTATGCAATTAGAACACTGCCTTCTCATTCTCACTTTTATTAAAAATATGATTAAGCATACAAATTAAGAAAAATAATTTATTACTTACAACAAATTTTATGCTTTTGTTTTGGTAAGGCTCACATCTACTTTTATGACAAAAGTACAGGATTGCTATGGTAAAGCTCAATTCAGTGTTATACTACAAAGAATTAGTCAAGTGAAACACGGGGCTATACATTTTCTCCCAATATTCATGACTTTTTCATACTATAGAAACAGACTAGTTTTGAAATTCAGCACTGGATACCGTAAGAAGATTGCAGATTTCAGGACTGGAGCATGTGAACAGCTGTAAAACATTACAACAATTTTTTTAAAAACTAATAAAGTAATGTAAGTTGAAAAAAATCCGACATCGAAACCCCCCTACATTTGACATGTCAAAAATAAACAGTTTGCCACTTCAATGTTTAAAGACTGGTGTGTGCATGTAAAAAGTGTTTTGCTTTTCAAATGCAATGTTTAGTACATATTAGTGATCCTTGCAATTTAAATTGACATTTCTCTTTGAGTATATTTTAACCTGCATTTAATCTAAAGAACTCTTGAAGTGGCAATAACTGGAAGAGACCACAGAGGCTGAAAGTTTTCTGCTCTCTACTTGTTTAGTTTCTATGTTTGGCAGCACTGTTTGTAAACTGTCACAGAAGATTTGTGCATAGCAGGCAAGTGAAATGTGGTCCTGCAATCCCAAGACTTCAAAACCAAGCTGAGAGACAGGTACAGTATTTTATGCTTATTGAGTATTGCGGGGCTTCACTGTTAATAAAAGAGATCTTGTATCTTTTGATATATATCTTTTGTATATGTAAACTTACCTAAGCAAAGAAATATTATTGCTTATTATCCTAGATTGCTCTTTCTTCAAGCATGAAAATTTTGCATGTTCTGAAGACTACAAAGGTAGAGAAAGGGTCCAAGGCTAATTACAAGCATTTGAGCTAGGCAAACGTGCTTTCCTGCTTCTCTTTTGGTGGATAAGCATAAATATTTGAATGAAACTGTTTAACTATTTACTTCTATGCTCTTCTCACTCATTCATTCCATTTCAAAGACTAGAGGACATTCCAAGAGTCTTAAACATCTATGTAGTTATTTGGTTTTATCTCAAAGATCGTGATGGAATCTTGTCCCATTGATGTTCAGAGGATGCAGAGTTTCGTTCAAGGTGCTAGTTTGAGACAGCTGCTTTAATAGGAAGCAGCAGCCACATTTGGGTTAGAAGATGACTGCTTCTGTCAGTCATCTCTCTGTCTTAACATTTCATTTCTCTGTCCCCTCCCTCTAATTTCCTCTTTCATTCTTTTTATCTCTATGAAGTCTTTCCTCTAGCCTCTTTCCCTGTTACAGGAAGCACAAAGCACATTTTTAGCCTTTCTGTGCAATTTTTGGTTTTTAGATATAAAAAAATGTTGTACAGTAAATTATTGACTTTTGCTAGACTCCTTTTGATATAAGCCCTGTTATTACTATCCAGAGCTTCATCAGGTTCTGGTATAGTTGTCTCTTCCACTTTTGAAGGCTTTTGAACGTCAGAATATAACATGAATATGAAAGCATATTTAAGAATGTAATGGTTCCCAATATTGGAAAGGCAAATATCATCTGTGAGAGATCAGAATCCATCTCATGCTAAGCTTGGCTCTCCAAGTACTCAGGCATATGAAATGGCCATTAATTTGAATGTTGTGATCATCTATGAAAAGAGAGATGACTTTGACTGCCACAAATTTTATGGTTGGAAATTTATTGAATAGATAAAGCTGCTTAGAGGAACAGAGACGTACGGTCTACAAAGGCAGCCCAAAAAAGCAAACTGTGAGCCACTAGCTTAGAAATCTGCTAATTACTCTTGCAGAATGGGACTGTTTCTGAAACCCTGGAAGCACAATTAGAGGTACAACAAGCGATAGATGCAGTACTGCTTATGGAAATAGGATATTGCTGAAATGGAGGCCTCTGTACCCAAACAGAAGAGAATGAAAAATCAGGAAAATGCACAATGGTAGCAAAATTCTTAATTTATTTAAGGAAATCATATAGTCTTCCCTGATAGAAAGATGGAAAACAAAACCTCCCAGAATTCTGCACAATTATTAAGGAAGAGGAAGAAAGTTGAAAGGTAAGTACTTTTCCTGTGTAGTTCTGAATTCCTTACTTAAGAGGGGATTTTGAAGTGTCTTCCCGCCCTCCCCCACCTCCCGCTGTCTCTATCTTAGATTCAATTATGTTCCGACTTCCTTACACTTGGTTTGGCCTTGGTGGAAAGAGGTTAACTGGCATGGTCAGGCCACACATCTATTATGGAGATTCAGTTAGACTGGAGTGCAGACAAATAGCAAAAATCTTCTGCCTAAACCTTTTTTCAGGACATGTCAAAATAGACTTTGCAGGAAAAGGTGGAACTACCTGAAAAACAGTGTAGGTTCTGAGAACACTGATGGAGGGGGGGATGCTTATAAAATATAACGAGCAAAAAAATGTAGCAGCTTTGACAGTGGCAGGGAAAATGGGGAAAAAGAAGCTGATAGAAACAAATTGCTAGATGAAATAAAAATATATTTGGCAAAGGAGCAGAGGAACACAGATCCTGAAAGAACCCTCAATCAGCTTACTATCCTTAGAGGCCAATTAAACCTGAAACAGTCAGGAAAGACAGAAAGAGCCCTCCTCAGGCTTAATGAAAATTTATATCAGGCAAAATAAAGCCTTGAGATTATTGGCATATAAGGCATAGAATGCTAAGAGAAACAAGCTAGCTTGGCTATTAATAAAACCCGGGTGGTATTTACATTTAAAACAAAATATATTTGTAAGGTCTTTGAAGGTTTTCTGTGTCCATCTGTACTTTAACCAAAAAATCAGCTCCAGCTGACAAAATAATGTATGTAATGAAGCAAACATGCCCCAGGTTCCAGCTGCTGAAATCGCCATTTGAATAAGAAAAAAAAAAAAAGGAAAATATCTTCAGAAAAATGCCAACTAGCCCATAGATCAGGTCTTTTAAATACTTCTAAACACCTTACTTAGCAACTTGTAATAGCAATCACTATGATTTTAAAAATTAATTGGCTTTTGGAAATTGATATATTGCTTTGAAAGAGCTTGCTAAAACATCTCTGTTAAAGTTCATCGTTGTACAGTACATTGCAAGGATATAATCATCACCATACCCCTAGCTTATAGTAACGGCAACAGTTGCTCAAAATAGCAAAGAAGACAGACAAGGCTATGCCTCTTGCCCATACCTTGGACTTCCTGCAGCCATTTTAAAAGTGTGCATTTGAAGGCTATTTTAATAGCATGTTGATTTCCATAAAAAGAAGAAGATTGAGTAGGAAATGAATGATTTCAGTTTCCCTGTAAATCTCCCTAGAGAGTTCCCTGTAAATCTCCCTAGAGAGTCAGATAGAAAATAAATAGGAGAGATTTATAACTCAGGGTTAAAATTTCCACTTTTTGGCATATTATTTTAGCATCCTCAAATGAAGTATATGCCAAGCCCCATGTGACTGCCATCTTATCTGTTTTGAAAGCCAGTTGTAGTCTAGGATTGTAGACATTACTGGCTCTGTTCTTTCACAAGGTACTCATACCATAGTGAACTTTCAAACAGTCTCAGTTTAAAAAACTTAAGAGGCAGGATCTAAAAACCCACAGTTACAAAAAGTAAAATGAACTAAGGAGTAATTTATACTTCATAGACTTGATTTAGAAATAAATATCAAATAAGATTCTATATCTCATTGATTAGTTTCCTTAGGGGCAAGGAAAAGCTTCTGTATGTGGGCTCAGTAGAGAAGATGAGTCCTCATCTGCAGGACTTTTTTTGTGATTTACATAAGATTTCCCACATTTCCTCATTGTTTCTTTCAGAATTCAATTGCAAAATTTGGAAATATCTCTGAAGGTGTTCCTGCATGCTTTAGGGTATTCTGTTTTTCTACATCTATCTATTGAAGTACTTCCTATGGATATACAATACTCCAATTACTTTCCATGATTTACAGTTCATGATGCCCTTAGAAGGAATATATAATATAAAAGCTATTTTTTAAGATTGAGAATGCAGATATGCATCACTGTATACAGGCAAAAAAATCAAAATTCGGATGAATATTATTTGTTGCTCTATTTCTCAATAGTGAAAAATGCTATTCCAGTCCCTATTACTTTACTGATAAGAACACTCGACTACACAAAAATTTAGATGTAGGCCCAGTTGCACTTTAGCCTCCTGTTAGTATGTCTGATGATCACCATGACCTTGTTCTTTAGAATAACTGAGGCTGTCAAACAGCCTTATGTCTTTACAGAGAACACTGAATCAGCTTTATACTTCTAAGAGCTGGCTTGCCTCCAATAAGGTGCAAGTCAACGTTATCACTCACGGGTATTTTAATTTCAGCCCAAAGTGTTTCCGTGTGTAGGAATTTGATGGAGTACATTAGTCCTGCAACAAGGTATACTAGCTAGTGACTTTGTAATATGAAGTGTCACAAACAGACAGAAATTACAGAATACGCATTGCCTTTTCTTATGTGAATAGCTGGAATGGCGGGGATGGGGTGTAAATGTGTGCTACCACATTATCTTGGTCTCTGTACAGTCATTGTAGACCTGTTATTGCCGAGATGTTTCTTTCAGAAGTTTAAGTATTCTCCCCCAACTATGTCCCAGATTCATATTTTAGAACATCAGTTGTTTCCCTGCATTTGGCTTATTGAGATATTCTACTTGATGTTCTTTCCAACTGACAGTTATGATGGCTGGCCACAGGCAGTGCCTGAGGATGTAAAAACGTATGTTGAAAAGCTGCTACTTAAAGCAATCTTCTTGAAGAATTAATGGCAGCAAGAACTTATTTATCCTTCTCCTAATAAGTGGGAACCACGGATGGAGCTGAAGCTATGTACTCATTCTGTGTGCTGTATCTGATTATCAGTAAAACCCACAGTGTCTGGGAACAGAAATGGATGACAAAAAGACATGTATTAATTTCTCATAATACTTCTTTTGTTTAGTTTAGTGAAATCAAAATAAGACTTTTTTTCCCCTTTTCATAAAGAAACATTAGTTTTTTTTCTTTGACTTTGTTCTCATGATGACCAATAACATGGCAACATTACTAAGGCTATACCTACTACAATATTATATTACAAATATCCCAAGGCAGCAATTTTCCTATAGAAGTAGAATAAAGAAGTGTATATCCATATATATGTGGAAAGTATATATAAAGTATATATAAAACTTGGGTGGCATGGAATAACTAGAATATACATTTGGAAGGGCAATGCTAAAGACTGGTTTATAATTTATTTTTATTTCTCATTAGAATTAAAATACCAAGTGGTTGCAAAATATTCAGATCCAGAGCAGATCCTTATTCTTACCTTATCCACCCCTCCAGAATTCCCATGCTTGAATTCAAAGGAAGAAGATTCAAGTTTGGGTCTTGTTTGTTTTTACGTTTTATTCTCCAATCTAGTTGGTTCTCCTCTCTCTTAGGCCTCATCACAGACTTACGTACAGAGCGTAACATGAAGTTGCTTGGGAAAAGTGTAGACATGGAAGAACACAGTAAGTACTCAGTAAGGGGAGTCAAGGGTTAAGGCCTGGGACAACATAACAGCTGGAATATATTAGTTTTACAGGAAGGCAGCCCAGAAAGGGAGTGTGAACTGCCAGCAGGTGGTCCATAATGGCTGAATAACTCAGTGGTGGGACTGGAAGAGAGCTCTGACTGTGATGACTTGACCAATTGCAGCAAAAGCTGTTTTTCTTTATAACATCAGACCTTTGTGAAAGCCCATCAGAGTAAATTTAGTATTTCTTTTAAATATAATGGTTTCTGGATCTGGCCCCTGCTTGTTCTGACACTGTTTTTGTTTTCTGTATCTCTTAAAGATTTACCTTATTTTTTCACTCATGAGGGAAAGAGGGCTGGGTGACTGTTAGACACGCTTCAAAGTGTGAGACGCTGATGCGTCCCTTGGAAAGATTGCCTCCAAGTCAAGCAGACACTGGTTGTTAAGAGAAGCTGCAACAGACAAGTGTGGGAAGAGAAGTCTGCTGGGGTTTCTGTCCCTTCCACAGCAAGGAAGGCTGTGCTGACAGAGGCAGCTGCTCCTGCCACAGTGATGCTTTGTTGTGGTTTTCAGTGCTGGTGTATGTTCCCCAGAAGTCCTAGTCATAAAGTGAGCTTTGCCCTGGGTGGCACTATACAAACACAAGAAGCTGTCCCTGGCCCAAAGACCTTGCAGTGTAGGTGTGAAATGAGAAATGACAGCGGGTGGACATGGAGATGGGGAAGCCGAAGGCCCCAGTGACAGTGTGGGTCTGGGAAAATAGCACAACAGTTTTGTCAGCACTTAAATGTCACAGTGCTAGAAGAGAGTCTGAAGGATGGGTTTGAAGATAATAGGATACTGCACAGGTATTTCTGAAGAGCATCTCCCAGGTGTGAAGGGCAGTGAAGGATGAAGTGTGTGTGTTCTTATTTAACAGTCTAACAAGGTGGTGTTTGGCAGGATTGGGAGACAAAAATACTGGAATGAAGAAGACGTGAAATGATGACAGTTTGGAGAAAACGTTCATCTAGATTGATGCATGGGAAAACTTTACCTCATGCACTAAGTAGCAAGGCTCCATACATACATACAGCTGTTAGAAGAGGACCTATGGAGGAGTCTAAGTTGAAGATGATGTCTGGATTATGTGTTTGAGTGATGGGCAGGATGGCAGTATTATCCACTGTGGCCATGACAGGAGACCTTGTGCAAGGTTAACTTGGAGAGAGAGAAGGGTGGGGGGAATAACGTGTCTATTTCAGACACACTGACTGTCACCTAGTGGTCCAGATGGAGGTGTCTGAGAGTGAATGAGTACGTATAGACAGAAAGATGCAGGTGTTAGGGAACTGAGGTAGTTTGTGTTGATGTGTGCACTACAGGGATTTGTGTTTGAAGTCAGAAGAGGTAATATGGGACAGGGGGAGATGGAGACTAACCATCCAGAGGTCCAAAGAAGCGCAAAGAAACAAAATACCTGATAGAGAGCTGGCAAGCTGGAGGGCACAGTCATGGGAATTTCTCCAGAAAGCCCCTGTGAAGGCAAGCAGATGTTAGAAGTAAAAGAAAATATTAAACCTCAAGTCAAGAAAGAACAGATCATCAAGAAAAGTGTTGCTGACTGTTGAGGTTGACTGAGTCAGGGCTTGGTGTACCTCAGAAAAATTTCAGGCAGAAAAGATGAAAATGACTTGAGAAAGCACATACCAACATCGTATGAAGGTGAATGTACTGAGGGTTGGTGGTAGTTGAGAAAATGATTAATAGAAATTATGAGAGGAGATCTTAAAATTTGGAAGAACAAGCTGCAGAAAGGAAATCCAATTCCCTTGTAATTGAAATACTGGTCACTAATGTAGTCTTCTGTATTTCTTTACATGGTGTCCTGATTTCAGCTGAGATAGAGTTAATTTTCTTCCTAGTAGCTGGTATAGTGTTGTGTTTTGGAGTTTGTATGAGAATAATATTGATAACACACTAATGTGTTACTTCTTGCTAAGCAGTGTTTATACTAAGTCAAGAAGTATTCAGCTTCCTCTGCTCTGCCAGCAGGTCAGTGCACAAGAAACTAGTAGGGGACATAACGAGGACAGCTGACCCAAACTGGCCAAAGGGATTTTCCATGCCATTCAATATCATGTTCAGTATATATCACTGTTGGAGAATGGGCTGAGCATCAGTCAGCAGTTGATGAGCAATTGCTTTGTACATCACTTGGTTTTTATTTTCTTGTATCATTATTATTTTATCTTCCTTTCCTGTCCTACTATGCTATCTTTATATCAACCCATGAATTTTACTTTTTTCCCATTCTCCTCCCCATCCCGCAGTGGGGGCCAGAGTG
Organism: Cuculus canorus; assembly: GCF_017976375.1. Lineage (NCBI taxonomy): Eukaryota > Metazoa > Chordata > Aves > Cuculiformes > Cuculidae > Cuculus > Cuculus canorus. The sequence continues at coordinate 23,356,078 of NC_071406.1, read as the reverse complement.
AGGGAGCAGCTGCACGGTTCTTAGTTGCCAGCTGGGGTTAAACCATGGCACATGGCTATTTCCCTGCTGTTATATTTTACTGTGTCTTTGTTACTTTCCTTGAAGAGTATGTAAAATGTTCAGATTTGTGCTGAGACTTGCATTTATGAATCTTAGTGGTTTGCAATTAATATACCCACTTTTTTCCCAGCTGTATATTCTTGCAAATGGACAAAAACCCTGTCACCTGAGAATTTTATAGAAGTGTTTAACAGAAAATGTGGTTAACAATCAATACTTATTTTCATTACAAAGAGCCAAAATATTTGTTCCTAAATACATTCCATTGAAACTATGGCACTGTTCTCCAATGAAACTGTGCTAATCCAGTAGATACACTGAATATCTGATACGATATTTTAAGAAAAGATTCAGTACAAGTTGCTTTCTAAGAAAAAAAAGCAATGACCTATTACAAAATAATTACATGATTTTGGCATAGATAATAGAATTATAGAATCATAGAATGGTTTGGGCTTGAAGGGACCTTAAAGATTATCTAGTTCCAACCCTTCTGCCACGGGCAGGGACACCTTCCACTAGATCAGGTTGTTCAAAGCTTTATCCAGCTTGGTCTTGAACACCTCCAGGGATGGGGCATCAATGACTTCTCTGGGCAATCTGTTCCAGTGCTTCAACATCCTCACAGTAAAAAATGCCTTCCTGATATCTAATCTAAATCTCTCCTCTTTCGGATTAAAATTATTACCCCTCATCCTATTACTACACTCCTTGATAAAGAGACCTTCCCCATCTTTAAGTACACTTTAAGCCCCCTTTAAGTACTGGAAAGCTGCTATAAGGTTTCCCTGGAGCCTTCTCTTCCCTAGGCTGAACAATCCCAACTCAGTCTGTCCTCATATGGGAGGCGCTCCAACCCAATGATCATCTTCATGATCCTCTTCTGGACTTGCTTTAACAGACCCGTGTTCTTCCTTTGCTGAGGACTCCAGAACTGAATGCAGTACTCCATGTGAGGTCTCATGAGAGCGGAGCAGAGGAGGAGAATTATCTTTCTTGACCTGCTGGTAAGAATTCTTTTGATGCAACCCAGGATATGGTTGGCTTTCTGGGCAACTGCACAATGCTGACTCAGCAAATGATAAGTTGCTTGGCATTTCTGATCAAGCAAAATAATGCCTTAAACTCATGCATAGATAATGAACTGGCAGTCTGCATAGGAGCTTTCATGACAGTACGATAATAAACACTGCCATGGATAAATTGTCATGAGTTGAACAAAAAAAACCCTGTCAAATTATCATTTTGATAAGGATGGTGCCTTCGGTTATAAAGAAAACAAATGTGCTGGTGGCTCCTTGCTGCAGTAATTTTGCTGTCCAAGATGACAGAGTTAGTTCTGAGAAACTTTTTAATTGTTTTATCCACATAATGGCATACTGATCACTTTTATGTCACTGGGCAAGGAAATAATCTTAAAAACAAAAGCTAAATTTCATACCGGAGGTACCACTTTTATCTTTAATTCGTTATTTATGGCAGCACAGATGAAAATAATTGTATAGCATGATGACTCGCACAGTGGGATCCATATTGCTCGTGCATTTGAGCTGGATAGGAGCCAATACAGAGAATATGTACATATACATGACTTGGGTATAATATGAAAATGTTTGCTGGAACATTGACAGTGTGGCTGTCTTAAACATTTCCCCTGAACCGTTCAGAGGGTCTGCAAAAGATAACTGGTTTCGCTTTAGTTCACCAGGATTCCCTCCAATGTCTCAGCAGATGCTTGTTGCATTATTAGCTGCCACCTATCTCTCTGAGCACTATGGATGCAGTTGTATGAGTCAGAGCTTCATTCTCAAATTCATCAGCCTCCTGGAATCACTTAGGTGGGGAGTCAAAATGGCTGGATGATGGAGCCTTCTCAACATTTTGTGTGTTGTTGGCAACAGCAACAGATCTGCTTGAATCACTGTTTGTTAGTCGGATTAGATCTAGTTAAATCTTTAGGGTTTCACTAAGCATCTATAAACTTGGCACGTGAAACATGAAAACAGACGGTGTCTGACTGTATATCCCAAGTTTTTGTGAGTAACACACTATCAAATAAAAACCAGTGACTTGAAGTGTATAGCTTATTGATCACACACCTGAACTGAATCTGTCATGTTTTTATCATTGTTAAAAAGTTGAAAATTACAGATGGTCATACAGATCATAAAAATAATAAGAATCAAACTACCCTTGTTTCAAAAGTTTATCTTCAAAATTAAGGAAGCTGAGGGGCATGTTTTTTTTTCTACAGTGTGTACTCATTTGTAAAATGCAGGAAAATATTTTGGATTATATGTGAAGAAAATGTATATATTTTGATGACTTTTTCACTAAATATTTCAGGTATTTTTCTCAAAACCACAGGTGATTGTGTTTATTTGGTTTAATTTAGAAAAATGTGTTTTGTTTATGCCGTACCTGTCTTTTTTTTTAGTAATATCAGAAGCTGAACAGATCAACCAATTTCTTTGTCCTTTAAAATGTTACATTGCTACTGAAACTTTCCAACATGGAACATTTCACTGATCCCCTTTTCTCTGCCATCTGTCTGATCTGGCCTCTTTCCAAATAACACCGCTTTCCCAATGGATATGGTACGAGAGTTTTCAGTCAGGTTAAGGAAAATTCACATTATGTTCAGTTGTTGCTGTGATAGTGCATACAAATATTTAACGGCCATGTACACTTACAGTTTGTAAATTCTAAGATGTACGTTAAAAAAACTGTTTGTCAGAAACTCTGACTTATGCTCTTTGTTGAAAACCTGACACTCACTGTTAAAAATATATGTGTTTTCTGTCATTATGTTCTGTGTTAGTTTGTTTATTTTGACAATTACTTTACTATAGTATCTGTACAGTCTTCAAGAAGGGATGTTCTGAAATCTGATTGGCTGGTTAAAAAAAATGGCACGTTCCACATTATACACAGCATTGCAGAAGTGTTAATTGAACATTTTGGAATCAGTTGTCTTATCTTAGAAGTTCAACATGAAATGTCTTGGGAAAGACAGTGTATTTTAGAAGCTGAGCACTTAGCCATGTGCCATCTAATGGACTGTCAAGTTGGGCACAAAATCACTAATCTCTTCTTGACCAATATCTTGAGAATTTTAGATTTATTTAAATTAAATATTGTGGTCATATATTGTGTTAGGTATTGCGTCGTATCTAAGGACATCAACAGAGAAATGACATCCCATAGATCTAAGAAAATGCAATGCATCATTAAAAATACATATGAAAAAGCATTGTATTTTTACGTGCACAAGTGCATTAACTGTTGAAAAGGTGGAGAGGTCTCATTTCCCCTTCTTCCTTTATGCTAGAATCACTTTCATGCTAGTAATTAAATAGTGCGTTTTATAGCGAGCAATTGTAATAAAAACCCATCAGACACTGACAACTTCCTTTAAGAGGAGCATATTACATTATACTCTGAACTATGTAGATCATCCCTGAACAGTGATAGAATTTCTTGTCAAACAATTAACTCTGTGTATCCCAGAATATCTCACACAATCTTTCTCTCTCTTTCTCTTTTTTTCTCCTATTGTTTGCACTCCCAGATTTCAGGAAGAACACTACGCTTTTTTTCTTTGAGAGATATGAATGTTTTATATTATCTGTAGCCCTGGTTTCAAGAAGTGATTCAAACTAAAGAGTGAACCTTTTCTGTTACTGTGTCAGAGTCACTTCCAAATTCTTGACTAGGAGTTTGAAGCAACTGTCTTCTCAGGCAGGCAGCGCCGGGGCTAATGCTGAATCCTGTGTGTGCTGGGACAAGCCATTGTCAGTTCAGGCACCGGTTTGAGGATACACATGGAAGGTAACTCAAAGGCGTCAGCACTATTTAAGTCTTCCCTAGGCCCTAACTTGAAGACTTGCATTTCATTTACACAAAGGCCCTTTTCCAGTGTCCTGGCAGTATGAACATTACATTTGCTTAGCCTGTTCCAAATTGGAATTGCAGGAGTAATGTCTGTAAGCCCGTGTTCATCTTCTGACCTGTGCTGATACACTGAAAGAATGGTTGGTAAGTGGCAAAAGGAGTGGCTGGAATCAAGGCAGCTGAGGACAACAATTTCACTCCAAAGGCAGGTATGATCAAGAAAATTTGTATGTTAAATAGCTTCCTACTGAGTCTCCACCTTAATAATTCAAAGAAGTCTCCCAGGAGAAACAGAAAATATTAATTTTCTGTTTTTCAGCTGAAATTCCAGAAGGTGCATTTCCTGCACCAGGTTAAGCCTCTGTAACAAGAAAGTTCTTCCTCCTTCTTCTGTCTCTTTTAGCAGTGAATGTGTCCAGTACAAAAAGCAATTTACAGTTTATTATTTTTCCAGTGTTGCTGTGAGTTATTGATTCACTATCTGGACATTTAGACTGGACATCAGGAAGAATTTCTTCACTATGAGAGTGGTGAGGCACTGGAACAGGTTGCCCAGGGAAGCTGTGGATGCCTCATCCCTGGAGGTGTTCAAGGCTAGGTTGGAACATGGCAAGGGAGTTGGAACAAGATGATCTTTAAGGTCCTTTACAAGCCTACTACCCTCCTCCCACCCCCGCCCCCCAGGTGATCAGCACTCAATGTCACCTGCTGGAATTGTATTTGGATTCCATTTTGTGCAATTATGACTTTGGTTTACTATACTTCCTTTACTAAACAGAGACTCAGCACCTAACTCATAGTGCAGTGTGTAATTTTACAACCAGATGATATTTATTACTCTAGAAACCTATTTGGAAAAAAGCAAAACCAAACCAGACTCTAACTTGCATGAAAATGAACATATTCTCATGTAAATTCCTCAAGAGGAAGCTGGCAGAATTAACCAGTATGGAAACAGGGAGTCTGCTCACTTCACCAAAGTTTGCTCAAAGTCTACGAAGCAGCTGAATTACTGGGTAATATTAATATCTTGTTTTTACTGTGAAACAGATGTACGCTGCCAGAACTTTTTCCTGTGGCAGAAAAAAACCCACCTCAAAAATGTAGCATGTTAATATATGTTGGATACAGAGTGTGATCAGTTCCGAACTTCAGCTAACAACTTTGCCTTCAGTTTCTGTAAGATGAGAATCAGGCCTTGCATTTTATGAGCGATTCACAGTTAATTAACTCCATGAATATGGGCAGAAAACAGTCTTACTGACTGGAATGTGGAAATAGAATAGGATAGAGATGTTAGGTATATTGTAGAGTTGCAAGCAGTGTTTTTCAGATTAGCACTGTTGAACCTGAGCCCTGTTCTTGTAGACACTTAATTTAGTTGCTAAAAATAGGCATATGAGTGGAATGTATTTTAAAATGTTTTGGTCTTCTTTTGGGAGATTTATATAGACGTATTTGGAGAGTGGGAAATCTGGTTCACAATTCTTGCAACAAATGCAAAATGTTTACCAATGCTAGCTGCTTTTGTAGACTTTCAGTTTCTAAATGAATATGAGAAGCGATCAGTCTGTAGCACTGGACTCACCTCATTGTTCTGTTGTTTCTGGCAGTGCTTAGACCGTGAACATGCCAAATCCGAAGGGGAATTAGTGGCTGGAGGAGAATTACTGCAAGTTATTCCCACTTGACTGCCCTTGCAAACCGGGGGGAATATTCTTGCCTCATGAAGAGTCTGTGAGGAACTATGCTTTGCATGTTGGGTGTTCTTGTAGCAGAAGATGGGTTGTGTGGCAGCTATACGAAGAGCCTCAGAACTGAAGTCTGAATGGTCTCGTTTCCCTGCTCTTTTCTTTCCCATGCCAGCCTCCCTGCTCTTTTCCTTCCCGCGCCAGCAGATTTTGTTGAAGCACAGCTGCACATGACCCACAGTGTCTCTGCTGCCTGTGTTCATTGTTGCCCCTCCAGGGCAGAGCTCAGCAAAGCTGGGTACCTCCTAAAATCTGACCTTACAGCTGAGCCTATGCCAAATGCTGTACCTTTCACGTATGAATGGCCTCTTCAAAGTCAGCAGGAGCACTCAGAGAGGCTAAAGTTCAGTATATGGGTCAGCGTTTTTAGTGTGTCTTCCCCTACGCTGAGCTGTGTTTTGAAATGCTATGAAAAAGAAGCCCCTCCCACACCCAGAGCCACCCACAAAAATATTCTGAATAGCAAGGGCAGCAGAACATGTCAGTCATGCAACCCTTGCCCTACTCAGACATCTGTGAAAATTTCATGCTTCTGTGAGCAGATTTTCCAAAGGGCTGAATTTGGCTCTGTCTTTCAGGGAATACTTCCATTTTCCCTTCCTTCGCCTTTTTGCTCTATGTTTTTAATTGTCTTTGGTATTTAAAAAAAAAAAAAAGACACAAATTAAATAAAATACATAAACAACAGGAGGGGGCAGGCTTAAACTGGCAAAAAGGAAGAAAATCACTCTAGCTGTAAACCTAGAAATGCTGTTCTCAACTCCTAGCATGTGCAGGAGATGCAGCACATATGGCACATTGAATCACCTGGAGCCAGGCCTCTTTGTTGCACCTTGGCATAGGAGAGCAGGAACAAAGCAGATTTTAACCCTCAGTTGTCTGGTAAGGATCAGCTTAAACCTATTCTTATAATTGGCTTCCAAATCACAAATATTAAAAAATAGATATTAAAATCTATAATAAAAATCTATAATAAAAAATCTATAATAAAAATATAATCTATATTAAAAATAGAATCATTACTGAACGATCTCTTCTATACTTAAATGTGGATAGCAGTGCTTTTTTTTGTTGATTATAAACAACATATACATGTTGATTAATAATGACAACTCTCAATACCATTCTTTCTAGTGTTTAAGAAATGCATATAAATGTAAGTGTACATTTTTGTATCGAAAAGTTGATTTTTATTATAACCACACTTCATTTATGATGTTCCTTCCAAAAGCTGTGTTTGATATTATGCTTTTAAGTGAGCTTCTCAGTGTGCCTTACAATCATTAATGAATCAGACTTTGGATAAAGACAGTGTAGGTATGGCAGCATATCATTATACAGTGGAGTAGACTGAAGCATGAGGGTGTACATATTTACTACATCTTGCACAATGTTGAAGAAAAGATAGCTCTAAAGGTAGGGTGGCGTTTTTACTGTTCATAGTGTAGTCATAATAAAAAGTATTTCTTAAAAATTCAAACTATTTCTAACTTTTGCTCAACATTGACAAATATTTTTGTCAAGAGAAAATGAAAGTAAATTTTAAAAAATGTCAGAAAGTCTGATACTCAGTATTTGACCACTGTGTGGGTTTGGGTTTGGCTCCTTAAAGCCCCAGATACGGATGCTTCTGCCTCCCTTCCTGCTCCAGATATTTGTTTCATTTGTTCAGGTTACTCTACCACAGATCTCCTTGACACCACTAAGTCTGTGCCCTGACTATCATAGTAATGCGTGTTCATCTCTAGTCAGTTTTTCTGTCAAGATTTGTATGTACTTCTGTATTTCATGCACTTCTAGCACTAAATGGTTATTTATTATTATACATCAAGGTCTGAAGAGCAAAACAATTTTCACTTGTTTATTTTACATCACTATCACAGGCCAGTGTGGCACAGGCATATGATTGACTGCAATCTTATATTTTGAAATACAGAAATGTAAGATTTTAAACTTATGGGAATAGTTATATGTACTTTTTGAAACTGAAAGGCGCTTGAGCAGAGATTTTTAAAGTAGACCTAGAAGAAGAGGTCAAAAATATCCACCAGTGCGTATACAATCAGAAGTTTTAAGAATGCTTTTTATACTTAAAAGATGACCACTTCCCTAGAAAATAGGGAAGCTGTTAAACAGTGAGACTTTACTTCTGCACTGGTATCTTCTCAGTATAAATAAATCTAAAAAATGTTGGTGTATATTGGGCTACTGTAATCAATTTAGTATTTGGTTTGTATACAAAATTAAATGCAATTTTATGTCTTGTATTTTAAAAATATGCAGTGGGCTAAGGACATAGGGAAGCTTATGCTGCATGAATTGTCAGAAAAACAATGCATATATTCAGTTGAGACAAGGAAAACCCTGATGTTTTAGCTGTAATTAGCAGTTATTTGGGATAAGGGCTCTACTTTTGAAAATGGTTCATTTGCAGAAGCTGAAGTTTGTTTCAAATCAAAATTGTCCCATGATCATATTGTTGCTACAGTCTGTTTAAAAAAATAGCTTTAGTACCTTGAAATTGACTTCAAAGTTATCAGGAAAGAAGAACATTTAACTGTAAGCAATTAAGTCAAGTTGCTTCTGCCTGTGTAGACTGATTTTAACAGACACACATTCTTCTGAGCTCTGTACAGAAGACAACTTCAGTCCAAAAGCTCCACGGCTGCTATAGTTCTTCTTTTTCTCTGAGCTAATATGTGCTGTGACAATAAGGGGTTTTTGGACCAAAGCTGACTTGCATTTGACTGCCCTGAGACAAAGAGCAGAAGAACTTGTATCTGAAAATCAAACACAGTTGGTTTTTCAGTGAAGATGTTTCAGTGAAGACTTAAATTCTTGAATCTGACCCTAACTGCTGTGGTCTTCCTTTTGTATCCGCACTGAGCTTATGCCCTGTTGTCAAGAATTCCTTTCTTTTGCAGAATAAAGTCACTATGTTGTCAGGTTTTCACTCTACAGCGCTCATCTTTATGGCTTTTTTCCTAATTGCTATTGGATTTAAATTTTGTAAATGTATCTGGGACTGCCTGAATTAGGAAAATGAATTTTCAGTTTTTCTAGTTTAATGAAAGAAAAAACTATTGAAGGATAACTGATTTATTGGAATTTTCTGCATGAAATCCCAGGAGGAGATTGGGGCAAAGATTCTCAGAGAGGGCACTCTCTGAAGGGGGTAAGTATGGGACAAATATGTGACTTTAAATGTCTGTAAATCACTGACTGGGTGGCCTGGGTTTTATATGGTCAAAGGTACAAGGAGTTGCCAAAACTAACACTATTTTACAAATGCCATTGAAGCCAAAATTTTGTAGCTATCCCAAACTGTTCACTGAGTGGGCAGTTATTTTCGGTTGTCTCAATCTGCATTTTTAGCAAACATGCATATTTCTTGGGAAAAAAGAAGGAGAAGGCACCTTCCAGTGTCAGTGGCTCATGAATGAAGCCACTGACAGTGACTGAAATCACTTTTGTTGAAATTACCAAAATTAAGCATTTTATTGGTGAAAGAGGATAGAAGAAGCTTTGATATCTCAAACTCTTTTGCTGTTCCCTAAAGATTTACACACCAGCTACTGACCTTCTCAGTTGGAGAAAATAGTGTCAGAGAGTTAAGGTGTTCTGTGGAGAAGATCAGTGCATGAAGGAAGAGTTTCGTGGGCCAATGCAAACACAGGAAAGTAAACACAGCCCACTGGATTCCAACAGGTTAACAAATACAAATGCTGTAATGTTTCCACAGAGCTCTTTCTGTAGAGGCAACTGTTATCTGCAACGTATCATGTCATTTTATTGTTATCGTATTTTACTCAATTAAATGCATTTCTTCTTTTTTAGTTTGCTTTACTTTAAAACATTGTTTGAAGTTGGTGAATAAAACACCAAGGGACATCAAGGTTTCAAAAAACTGTGGGAAAGAGATGTAAAAATTTAGGTAAATCAGTCATCATTGAGGTTTGTTAGGATCTGGTGGTTTTGGCTTCTAGTGTGCATTCAGAACACCGTTTTGTGACCTAAGTCTCCTGTAATGTATTTAAGTTGTTGAAAACCATACTTGTACCTTGCAACAGTGCGGGGAATTGAGATACCTGTAACTCCTGTGAACTTTGTAGGAGGGAGGCGGGGGCTCAGTTACTAGCTTTTGTCAAGCACAATGAGGTACTGATGAAATGTTCTGTGTCAGTCTGAACTGCATTTTTTCATTACACATGGAGAGATACCTGCGCAGAGGAGAAGGAACGTAAATGAAGTATTTATTTAACATCAAGATGCTAAAATTTAGGCAGCGTATTGTAAGTACAAAACTGGCCTTTTGCTAGAGCATTGACATACTAACTTTTCTTCCTTTCAGCTTGTCCTTTTTAATATTCTGTTGGGGTTTATTTTACCGCTGCAGAATTGTCAAATGTAAACATCTTTCTATTGACAAGATACACTAATGTCAGTAGTAAAAGAAGTGCTGATGTGAAAGGCTAAATTACCATGGGAAAGCATTTCTCAGCTATCCTAAATTATTTCTTTTCTGACTATGCACAGGAATGGGCTGGCAGATAAATTCCACTCATTTAATTTCACAGCAACTTCTCAGTTCTTTTGCAGAGGAGTGGAGAGAGCCATATTTTGCTGTGTGCTCTCACTGTCTTTGGAGTGTTTCATTTAAGTGTCTTGTTTGTGATTTCTATAAAACAGAGGAACATTTTCTTAAAACCAGAACTGTCCCTCAAGGAGAAAGCTAGTGCAATCTTCTAATATTATCCTATGTGGCAGATTTCTTGTGACTATCTCTGTGTAAGATGATATACAAGGACAAATGAAGGAGGTGAGGGTAAAAGATTTATAACCCAAATAATACCGGGACACTTACTTCCATCTATAGCAGACTACGCCATGCTTTAATCACTTGGGCTTATCTTCATGTAAAAACCAAGGTGCACACTTTTCTCTTCTTACACAGTTAAATTACAGGACCAGTAGGTTGACTGGCCGGTCAAGCTAATATACATATGTGTGTATTCTTTTTATATATGATGAAGAGTACGGTGCTTAGTTTTGCTTTTTTTTGGCAGACAAAAAGAAATCTTTTGGCTTTACTTATATTTTCATTTAGTAACAGAATCTTTATTTGGTTTTCTCAGCATGGTTAGCTTATATGTGACACTTTAGTTACTCCTGTGCCATTACTGTGTCTTTTTGTTCTTGTGAAACTTTTAACGGGTTTTAGCAAGGCTACTTGCAATGTTTGATCATATATGAATTGACACAACAGCCTACAGCCTATTTTGGTTCCTCTTGTTCTGTAGATTTTTACCAGTGCAACTTGTAATAATTCCTAAGAAGCTGTCACAATCTCTTCTATGAAAATTACTTACAGATCCTGTTGTTCAGGGATCATTGAAATGATAGATTGCTGTGGTCTCTCTTGCTAATGTGTGTTTAGGGAGTCCTTAATTTACACAATAGACTTATTCAATTTCTGGTGAAATGTGATTATTACTCTTGCACAAAAATACGTGCTCAATCTAGATAGGGCTTGCTTATTTTTTAAACAAATTGTATAAAAATACTTACCCTTCTGAGAGTGATGACATGGAATAGGGCGTCAATCCACAAAGCTCTACTTTTTGCCTTCCAAACTAACTGCCTTTACCTTACTATTTGAATGACAATTTCCCATAGCACTGGACTGTTAGGAAAGACAGGCAAGAATTCCAGCAGCCACAGAGGCAGATTGAGGCATGACAGATGGCTCAGGGTGACTGGAAATCATGGGAAGCTGACTGGAAAGTAAACTCTGGTGCTACACTGGTCAAGTCTTCTTTTCACCAGCTCAGCTGTGCTCATTACATTGCCGGCTATGTGGCTGAAGAAGTGTGGTTAGAATGGTCCAGTATTGATTGTGGAACTGTGTACGAGAAGATTTTAAGCATGCAAATATCTGCATGTACCAAGCACCTTGTAAAACTGTAGTCTAAATCTGACAGGTTTTTAGTCGTAGCATTATTATTCAGCCCTTTTTAAGGAAAACAGTGATATTATTTTTAAAATATTTTTCTTATTCAAAATGCTCCTTTTATGTTATTATCTTCGGTTATAATGTCATTTCTTGGTGAATCATTTGTGCTGTAACTAAGTAGTGGTAGGGTAAGGATCTAAAACTGAGGCAGAAAAATAGAGAAGAAGATTCTAGGTGTAATCTTGCCAATGTTTGTTTCTGTCTCGTTCTCTCTAATAGGGCTAGTCATGGAGGTAGCTTACACCTGCTTAAGTAGTAGTTCCTAAGGTTGAGCTCTATGCTTGAGTCAGGAGCCTTGTAGGCTTTATGAGCATGTGGGAGGACATGAAATGAGGGCTGCAGGGAGGTCTTGGGAAAAGTTTATTTGTAAGCTCAACAACTGGTATCAGGGCTAGAGACTGTACTTTGTGCAGTATCTGTTATTTCCAGTCTTGTATTTTCAGCTGTACTTCTAGCTTCCACCAGGCATGTGAAACCACATATCTTAGAAAAAGAAACTAAATAAGTGGATTGTATCATTCAATTTCAGGGGATTTACCCACCCTATCTTGTAATTTTTACTTACATGAATAATCTTTATTTACACATTCTTAATTTGAATGGGATTACTTGCATTAGTGTTAATGTAAGTAGCAGGTACAGGATTAGTTCCTGTATTTGTCAGTGGTGCCAAAAGCGACAGAATATACAATAATTTGGTTACACTTTCAATTATAATCTGAAATTAAAGAGCTTTATTTTGGAGCTGTTGATCTGAATAGCAAGTATTGATACTTGTAATTGAATTCTGAGATAGAACTTTCCATTCATTTGTAATGCAGGAAGCTCTCTCATTATATGAGATTCACTTGGCAGATGAATGGTCACCACTTAGGAACAGTATTAAATCCTGCATTTCAAGAGTCAAAAGGACTGGAATCTGCTTCTAAGGTAAAATATTTTATCTATTTCATATCTCAAAATTCAATAGTCTGAAATTACTAGGTTGAGAAATGTTTTGATAAATATTTGAGTACGTGCTGTGATTAATTTGTACTAAAATTATACTTTGAAATAGTGTAATTCATGCTGGTAAGACCACCTGATGGGCAGGCCCTCATCCTGAAAAGTGCTCCCAGCAGACCTTCGGTAAAAACTTAGCTGCCTTGAGCAATTTTCAGGACTCAGAGCTAAAATTTGATGTAGTGTGAATAAGGGTGGCAGAATGAGAATAAATCATGCTGCAGCTAGCCTGTTTTCTGCACGTACAGGTTTGTTTTTACCTTTCTTTTCAATTTTTGTACTTGTATAGCTTGATCTTTTAAATTTATTTAGAGTTGGGTAATGTGCAGATTTTAGGCTTCATGTAATTAAATAGAAAACATTGGGAAATGAATAATTTTGGCAAATATTCTTTTTCAATGCCCAAGTCATTTGTTGCTAGATAAATGTTCTCAACTTTTATATAAAGCTTTCTTTCACATGAAGCAAATGTCTTCTCAGTAAAGAATTGGGCAAAGAAAGGCTGAAAAATACGGATAAATGAGGTATATCTCCTCAGCCCCAACTAAAATCAATGCTAATAGCTGAAAATCTGTTTTCTACACAACCTTGCAGTAGTCTGAGGACAAGATATTATCTTACCAGTCATTGTGGTTGCAAGTCACTCTATATGCAGGGACATATGGTGGCCCTGACTCAAATCATACCTTGTTTAACTAAGCAGGAATGTTAGACAGCGAATGTTGCTTGCTCATAGTAAGTGATACTGTATGTATCACCTCTCTGGAACAGGATATGCCAAAAAATTTTGTGCATCAAAGTACCCCAGTTGTTTTGGAATCTGAATTCTCTTCTCTGTGACCAGTGTCCTTACTGGTCTGGAAAGGTGACTCAGGGCTCTGCAAACACATTGGTCTTTTGCTCCATAGAAAGTATTCAGAACCACAGCAGAGGTTGGCTGCCAGTATGTTACGATATAAAATATTTCCATTTTTTTTCCCCCTTGAAATTACATAAAGGGTAATCGCAGTTTGGCCTTGAATAAAGACATTCTCATTCTCGTCTGTGGTAGGTTTTTCTAATGTTCGGTTTCATATTTTGTGAGCTGCTGGATTGACTTTAAAAACAAATACGACAACTAGGTAAAAACTGCTGTCTTCACTTGCACTAGAAACTGTAGCTATGTGAGAATTGGCTTGATGTCTGGAATGAAGAATGGGTACAAAAATACCCAGGTTTGCAGAAACTGCCTTTGGAGATACATGAAGAAGGTGGAAGAAAAGGACACTTTTTTTTTGGATGATCAAAATGTGACAGTGGATTTTAGGCTTGTTGGAAAGAACAAAAGATTAAGATATAGATGAATGGGTTATAAGCCCAAAAGCTCATCTGTTCTTCTTAGTTGTATCAGATGGTCTATAAGAATACATTACTTTTTCAGACAGAGCTTCCTTGTCTTATAGCTGTAGTCATCCTGACCACTACTTAACGTACAGAAACACTGTGGAAGAATAAGGAAATTATAAAAAATTTCAGAAATAGTTTGGTATTCTAGTAAAAATAGGAATTTCTGTCGGATGAACAATAGGCAGTCTGGTAGAGTTAGATAATTATCTTAGCATCATTAGTAGCTCAAGTTAGAAGTCAGGATTTAGGAAATTGAAATTGATATGTTCAAATACTAAAATGAAGAACAAGATTTGCATATTTTTGATAGCAGACTCATTCATTATTCAAGATGTGTGCTCATTTGCAACAGAAGAGAGGAGACCACCATAGACTGCAATGATAAAAGCAAGGGCAAAATTTGGCCGCGACTCAAGGGGAAATGACTAATCTTTCTTAATTTGCTCTGAATCTGGACACACAGAGCTCCAATACTCTGACTTACTTGAAAATGTCTTCTTATGTGCCTCAGCTATTACAAATCATATTAATGTTAGATCACAAAGCCAGAAAAATGTTTTGAAACATTAGTCTTTTAAATAAGTGATTATAAACCCCTGTTGAAAGAAAGTACAGAAAATAAATGATACCCACTGGACTGTGTATTTTCAGAGTTGCCAGGAAGTTAGCCACAAAACACATTAAAGTCAATGAGGGTTACTAAAATCAGTGGGAGCTGTGTACCTTGATCTCATGTAAACTCTCGAAATTTTAAGGAAAATAACAATTGAAATAGTAGGAAAAATATATAGTATCAAAGTAGGTAATATATGAGTACATATAATGTATGGTAGGATGTTTCAGAAGAAAGAGAAGGACATTACCACCTCCATTCCTTTTAGTTTTACGAGATGCAGGTGCTTATGACCCTCATAAAATCTCACCCAAACAAAAATGGATAAAAGCCCTCTCCTAAAAAGGTGCTATTTAGAAATGGTCTTCCAGAGAGGCAAGCAAATAAATAAAAAGTTGTTGATAAAAATCTTTTTGCAAGTGTTAAAAAGAAGACAAAGTTTTGCAATGCATGTGAAGCAAGGTAAAGTTAAATGTCACCAGACATATGGCTCACTCACTCTTCATGTCTGTGCAGTTGTTGAAGAGAATAAAAGCACGTTATTTTATGCCTTTGGTGAGACTGGTCCATAAGCTCAGACTCTAGAGGAAAAAAACAAGTTAATTGAAGACAAACTGCTTACTATTAAGAGCCACAAAATGGCATGTATTGCCAAATGAAAGCATTAATTTTTAAAGGCTTCCAGATCTAGGGAAAATGTCCTCTTTCAAGGAAATTCAGAAACAATGAAATCAATGTATCTGTTACAGCAGGGAGCAAACTTAGATGCCCCATGAAAACTTCAAATTTTAATGGATGCTATATTATTGGAATCTGTGAAGAGACATAAAGAACAAGATATGAAGTTCTAACAAATAGTAAATTGACTGTGTGCAAACCATTCATATTGTGAATTGCTTATAGGTAACATACCTATTTACTGTGACATTTCACTTAAAAAAAATTAACTGCTTAATTAAGCTGGCTTTATGCCATATAAAGCATATTTATAAGCAATGTTTCACAGGCTGTCAAAATTGGTGATTTAATACACAGGCTATCCTTGCAGCTGTGTAGCAATTCAGAAGCACAATTTAATGTCACTGAGAGAGTGGTTTTGCTCTCCAAACTAATGAACTTTGTACCATACAAGAGTTAAAGATATTTCTCTGAGTACAAAGCAAAAGAAGCTACAAAAAAACCCAGAACAGTTTGCCAGAAGGGCAAACAGCAGGAGAAGACAGGTAAAGATTTTGAATAGATGCCAAAAACTAGAAGGCACAACAGAGATAAATAAAATATACTGTGAAGATGCAATATAATAAAATACTGTAATTTGAGCTGTCAGCATGAATGTAGTGAGTTCAGAATAGAACAAGTGAGTTAGCTTTTATGGGATATTTAACTACAAACTGCCAGAAACTGAGGCGGCTGCTAGTAATACATATTCAAATACAGCAAACATATTATTGGGCAAAATTATATAAAATCACACTATAAACTTTTTGGTTGGATTTCTTGAATTTGACCATAAGGCATCTGTAACTTGTCTTTGAAGACTTGACATATGAAGAAGTGGTAGCTTCAGTGCCATTTTCCACAGTATCATGGGAATAATTGCAGCTACATTTACATAGTAAGAGCAATAATTTTCAGGCTGTATTCTCTTGAACAAACTGGATGTCACAGACTCAACAGGCATTTGCACAACAGCTAACAATTTCTGGGATTACCTCTGAGAGCATTTTTTTCCAAGTGATATTAACTGAAAGGTGCAACGAGAATTTTTGTTGTCTCAATCCATCAAGATCTCTAAAATTGTTCATGTATGTGGAGAAACGATGAGAAATGGTTGTCCGGTGCTTTTGGATAGCTCTTCTATTTTCTGCCATATTGGTTTACTTGGAGATTTTTGACCCATTGCAGTAGTTTAAGAGCTACTGAGGGTAACATCTAAAAAAGCATAAATTCCTGGCCAATGCTGCTGGTGAAGCTCCAGCACTGTCTCACAATGCTACTTCAAAGTGTTTTCTCACATTTATAGGTCACTATTCCAGTGTCCTGTGGTTTGGAATGGTTCTACACTGGTTAATGCAAATTAGAGAGCTTTGCCATCCTCCCCTGTGTACTTCATGCCTTCTTTAAAGATATTTTTTGGGCACATTATTTAGTCTGATTTCTGGTGGTACAAGATATGAGCCTTGCATGGTGCTCTTTCAGCCACCAATCTTAACCATCTTTCAGAATTAGTCCTAGAAATTGGGCAAAGATGAAGTTTATTCTAATAGATAGTTACAGAAATAATTAATATAACTATTTATATACAAAAACTGTTATATTTTCTTCTGTGTTCATTCTTCTTCCATTTATACTAAAGATACCTAGATTTTTCCATTGTTTTTGTTTTCCTAATAGCTTTATTAAACTTGATCCCATCATTCAGTTCTTAAAAGTCTCTTCCTCAATGCCATTACGTTTCATGCAAAATGGTAATCTTTCATATGAAAAAGCAATAAACGTAGCTGTAAAATAAAAATCTATGGTACAGTTCCTAATGAAATTTCAAGTTTACATTTCAAACTGAAAAGGAAAAAAACCCTCTACATTGTTTAGTAAAAAAGTTAGAAGTTATTTTGTTTTCTTGGGAAAATGCAGGGTTTAGAGTAAGATGTTTTAGAATAAAATTTCAGTTCTTTATTTATTTTTCAAAGAATTTTCTGCAAATTTGCAGATATTCATTAAACTCCTGGAAGAGCTTGCCACCAGTTCCCACTTATCCCAATTCTGCTGTTCTTCTGTCAATGCTTGACAAGGAAACTACCTGCCATGATGAGAAATTTGAGAAACAAAGTTGGTAAGTAGGGAAAATCTCCGTTTTTTTAATTAATTATATTTTAATACCTTTTAATTTTAATTATTAATATAATTTAATTTATTTATTTGTTTCATTGATAGAATAAATCTTATCAATAATATAATGAATTATATTTTTCTCCATATATATATATTTTATTTGGATTGGTGTTTGACATAAGTTTAAAGAAATTACCTAGATATTTTAAATTATATTTTTAATATTCTTTACAGTTTTATATGCAGTCTTAGGAAAGAAGTAATTTTATTTGCCTGTTTTCTGGATTATACCTACTGATTTTCTCTCTTACCATTAAACACATGCTGTATTTTCAGAGAAGTTTAGTTCCAAGGGCTTCTTTTATTCTCTGCTGTGCAGTATTTTTTATTGTATTGCTGTTCTGTGAGTACATGCTTGTGCATCTATTATATGCTAACTAGAGAAGCAATATTTTTTTCCTGTTCATTTTCACACCGTGGTGAAGGAAATTAAAAACCTTTTCTCCTTGAAAGAAACATAAAGATGCTTAGAATAGTTCTTCATATTCAAGCTGGCAATTACTAAGCTATAAGAGATGAAATATTGTATGGCTAGTAACTCTGTTTCTGAAGTAATCGGAAAGTAAGGAGACATATTTCCACACAAACTGAAATTAGCCAAATTATGTAAGAGAAAATTAAACAGAATTCAAAATAAACTTGCAGTGGATTTTTCCTGATTTTCTCAAAATGCTGCCATGGCTTTTGGAGTATTTTCATGCACTGTCCAGGTTTGGCACTTCTGGGTTCTAAACAAAAAGATAACCAGAATTCTTGAAATGTCATGAAACAGATTTTCATGGTATTTCTAGCTTGATTACAAGCAGATTTCATGGGAATTTCATTATTTAGTCCATTCAGAGGAGATTTAATGTACCATTTGGAGGATTTGTGTTTATTTGCCGGTCCTTCTGGCTAATATACAGGCTTTGGAAAATAAATATTACGAAATTCTCTCTTTACTGATCAAGTTTGTAATGATTCCTATTGCTTGTGTGGAAACAAGACACTCAAGAGTATGGCAGATCATGTCGCCCTGCATTAGGATTTGAAGAAGGAAATACTATAAAAGGAACTTGACAGAGTAGCAATAGTAGCAGGAAACGGGGATTTTGAAAGGCAGATACTCTTGTGAACTAAAACACGAGTTCTGGAGGCTGCTGAAAGGCTCGTGATAAATTTAAAAATACTTGAAATCTGAACACTTTCACATTTTATTTCATTGAAATTCAAATTATGTTAAACTTCCACTTTAAAATGAGCATGCAGATGCTCAGATTTTTTTTTCCCCCACGAACAAATTACCTTCTGATGAAATTCAGTGAAAGCAAAACACTTAAAGGATGAAATGGAACTAGACAAAGATTTGACAGACCATATCCAGTTCTTTAGAATCCCAATGGAAAATAATTACAGCAGAGATTGCATAGATGTACAAGAAAGCTGCTGTGGCCAGTGACATTTTGATTCCTGTTTCCTGTCTCTAAAAGCTCAGATCTGCACACCGTTATATAAGCAATTACAGGTGTACTTTGACATGAGTGACAAATATGGAAACGTTCTCTTACAGTTCTCATAGGATGATTTTTCATTTTTATAAACTGTTCCGTGAGCATTGAGTCATGTCTTCCTATTTGATTTTTTTTTTTTTTATTATTGATTTCCCTGGTTTACACAGGGTTCATGTGGAAGAGAGGGAAATTCCTTCACAAAATAGGAAGAAACTTGTTCTTTGTCAGAAAAATCTAAAGAAAGAGCAATTGACTCTCTTGACAGTTACAGCAGAAATCAGATTTCAGGATGTTATTAAAATAAGGGTCAAAATCTGCGTGGTGACAAACCACATGAGGTCTGACAAATCTCTCCTCTTCGTGGGCCCCGTGACTTTACAACGATGTCCTTACTTGTGTTTGCAGCACACTGTTTTAATGTCATCCATACGTTTATTATTGAAGTTTTGCCAAAGGAACACCCTGCAGTTCTCCAGGCTTTGAAAATGCATTTTTCTTTCTGTGGCCTCTCAGAAAAGCCTCTGAGATTCTTAAACAATAGCTGGACTTGCCTGCAGACAGCAGAAGGCCTTGTGCTTTCTTAGATTGATGGATGCTTCACAAAACTCCTCTGCCACCCAATGTAACTTGCCCCAGAGAGCCCTTGGGTATTCTGCCCAGAGACAGAATTTTTTGGATCTGAACCTGCTACCTCTTCAGTCACTGAGAGCAGATTTGATGTTTTATGTGCAGCTTATACAATGGTCAAACTGGCAGCCTACCACCATAAATGTGTCTGTTTATTTGAGTTAAGGAATGGATGTGATGCACTTTATAAAAACACGCCGGTGACTACAGGCAGTTTCAAATGGTCTCAGGAGTTGTGAGAGTCTTCCAGTGCACGGAACACGATTTAAGCACATCAATCATCTGTAAGTATTGCTGTAAAGCTTTGTACAGTGGGGCTTAAAACACTTCAGGCGCTTTCTGAAGCTATAGCCGCACTGTGTACTTACAAATGACATTGAGGTGAAATCTCTTTTGTCTCTGTAGACTTCTGCAGACAGAGGAAACATCCTATTTTGCAGAAATGTGAGAGTATCGGAATGGATGGATTAAAATTATGAAGAAATGTACCTCTGCTAGACACAGGAAATACACCTTTTCTCTACCTCAGACCTCAAATGTAATCATTCTCTGGAATCTGGATAGTATGAAGTAATTTTAATCAGAAAGTAACACAGTAGTAAATGCCACTGCATGACATTAAGGATTTCTTTTAGTTGTTTTAGCAATTACCTTGGTTTATGGTAAAAATTCTCTTTTGTTCTAGAGATAAGCACAACTTATGTATCAGATTTCATAAATTTTACTTCAGGGTACAAAAACCATGTAACCAGATTGCGTATTGTTACCACAATACATATTCCCTGAGAAGCATTAGTGGCTTAAGGTAAGAGAAATGCTATTTAGATTTATTTTATAAAAAAGGATATTGTACATGGGATCTAAATGAGGTGACTAATACTGCATGATATAGATGGCAAAGATTTGTACCGCTTGCTTTCAGGAGGCTGATGTAAATTCTGTGTCAGTAAATTCCGTAGTTGTGATGTGGTAACTTGAGAAAGCTTTTTAGTTAGTGTCTGATTGCCTTCTTCTGAATAACAAAAATTTTGTGATGCTGTATTTTTCTGCTGTTTCTCCAAGGGGTGTAATATCTTGAGTTTTTATAACACCCTTCTAACACCAAGAAGTTGCAGCGCTCTCGTATTGCAAGATGCACACTTTACAAGTTGTATACAGAAGATTCTTTTTCAACAGATGTTTATGAATATGAAGACATACTAGAAAACTGACATAACCATGATAATCTCTCCAAATCTTCAGTTACACTAAACCAAAACCAAACCGTGTTCAACTGTTTTCTGGAATATCTTCTCTGCTGATTGTTGTTACTTTGTAGTTAATTGTACATTGTAATAAGTTATTTGAGTGTATGTATGTTTTTCTTTGAATACAAAAGGGTGACTCCTAATGCATTACTTCGTAAATACTTGGTCAGAACTAATTCCTCCCATCAAGAAATTTATGAAATTAAGTAGAAGTAGTTTATTAGACTAGTGATAGATGATGTAACTTCTCTTTGTAGGCTAAACAGAATACTTTTCAGGGACTGGAGTAAAATCTCTTGGTGATCTTAGTCCAGTACCCAGAGATGTATACTGGCAAAACTAGTGTCATGATTGTAGTAAGTATTGACTGGAAGTGTTTCAGCCTGCCCCATAGAAACAAATAAAATTAATTTGAAAAGGTTTCTTCCTGCTGATGGAAATGGCATCTTAGGAACCAGCCAGATGTATATTGGATTTTTCTGCAAAAGTTAATATAGACCTTTTTAATCAAAGTTGTGAATTGGATTGATTTCAGTTAAAATGTTTCTAGTCTGCTTATGGACAGCCTGTAAAAGAGACTTTCCTAGGATCTGAACAGGTTGTTGTATAACAGGAACAATCTGATACCATCCAGTTTTGAAGCAGGTTAATGTCCACATTCAGAGTTGTACCAGTCTGGCTGCTTTGCCTATGAACTAAAATCTGGGTATTTCACATACAAGCTGTGGCAGAGAGACAAAAGAAGGAGCTGCAGTATAAAGAAACTCATCCTGCTTTTGCCCAGTCATGCGATTTACGGAAATACAGAAATGTTCAGGTTTACAAGCTATCCTTGCACGTTTTGTTTACACTAAAAGCCAGATTATTTACTAATGTATAAATAGGATACAGACTCTGCTGATTTAATGAGAGGAAGGTTGAATTCACTGAGAACATGGCATTAGATATTTTTAAAACTGGAAGTTTGAGTATATTTGATTTTCATCCTTTTCTTTTTTCCTCAGGGAAAAGATCAATGGTTTATTGCAGCATAACAGGTAAACTTGCTTTTGGTACAATTGGTTTTGGTACAATTGGTTTATTGGACTTTTTTGACTAAATAGACTGAGTAAAGAAGGAAGGAATCTGGTCAAAACTGTTTCTGATACCTTAGAAAGAATAAGACGTTTTCTTACTCTCCTTATACTGCAAATGTAACTGTAATTATAAAGCTGTGTCAGATGCAGTGGTAGACCATGCTGCAAAGAGAGGTAGAATATCTGAATTGGAGAGTTTTGACAAACAACTGATGTCTGCCTCTGACTTGGCAGAGTGCAGGTCTCTGGGACTGTAATGAACAGATAGGGAGACCTTCTTTAAAATGTGGATGAGATAATATGAATATTCAAGCATAACGTGACTTGGATGTTGCATAGAGTCAAACCCTCTGTTTGTCAAGAAAAAAAGCCAGAAGTCCTTTCTCCTGTCCTTTGATGACAAAAAAGAGAGAATTGTTCAAACTGCGGAGTATGATTCAACGAACAGTAGAAAAGATCCAACAGATAATCTATATGATAGTAGTCCCAGTAAATATTTTGTCCTGGGAGTAGCTATTGTTGTTATATAGATGTAAATACTTAGGAAAACCAGGATAAAGTAAAAGCTAAAATTGTTTTCAAATATTTGCACTTGCTGATGCAAATCTAACTCCAATGGGAAATAGCTTTCAGTAATTAGTTCCAGATGTACTTGTAAAAGTTACAATGAAGAGGTAATTATGTTGTAAATGGTGGAAATGCTTCTCTTCATCAAAGTGAGAGTTCCTTTATTCCTGGACTGATCAGTTAGCTGGGACAAGAAATCTGCACTGAGAAGAGCAATTCTAAACTCTGTTACTGATTCTCTAAATTACTCTTTCCAGGACAATCAGTACTTGCTCCAGGCATATCCTCTTTCTGATGAATGGAAAGTCTACGCTGAATACATAGACCGCATTATTGTAGATGGGCTGTTCAAAGCTATCAAGTGTTCTCTTCAGTATCTATCTGAAAAAAACGAGACAACATTTAAATCCACTCCTTTATTTGAAGTGCAACTTGTTCTTAATAGCAGAGAAACAACTTTTAAACATCCTCTGGACTTAGTTTCAATGGCAATTTCTGTGATACTATAGAGGGACTAATCAAAAATGTCTGTGATACCTCATCACCTGTAGACAGAATTGTCAAGTATCTTGGAAAAGACCTTTTTCAGGTATTCCGACTTTTGGTAGTTTTCCTTTCTTTTCTTTAAGAAGTGTCACAACTGACCTTTCCTCTAGGCACTTAAACATAGTTTTCTTCCCAGCTGAGTCACCTTTATCCAGCGGTTTATGCCAAGGTTAGTATCCCAAGAGAGGCTGTTTGTTTCTTGACGATTATTGGTTGAACGTCTGCTCTTTTGGTGCCTTATTTCTCATCAGGACACTTGATACTGTTTCTGCTTCCAGACCTGCAAATACCCCTAAACTTATGTACCCACTTTCCTTCTATGTAAGCTATGAGGCTATGTCCATGAACAGCAGATAAAAGTGGTTTGTGAATTACAGTGAAATACTTTTTCTAGAGTTTTAATGTTAATGCAGGTTGTTTTGCAAGATAGTTTTACCAGACTACGTGCAAAAATCTTTATGCAATTACTTCCTTTTTCAATTTTTCAGTACGAGATGAAAGCAAACATCAACCAATAAATATATTGAAATATCACAGTTTGTGCAGGGAAATATAGATTAACTGTAAATTGGTTACACTGTATGACAGTGAGAAGCAAACAAAGCAAGGGTAAATTCATAGAATCATAGAATGTTTTGGGTTGGAAGAGACCTTTAAAGGTCATCTAGTTCAACCCTTCTGCAGGAGGCAAGGACATCTTCAGCTAGATCAGGTTGCTCAAAGCCCCATCCAACCTGACCTTGAATGTTTCCAGGGATAGGGCTTCTACCACCCTCACTGTAATAAAATTCTTTCTTATATCTAGTCTAAATCTAGTCTTATAGTTTAAAACCATTATTCTTTGTCCTATCACAACAGGCCCTGCTGAAACATTTGTCCCCATCTTTCTTATACACCCCTTTAAGTACTGAAAGGCCGCAATGAGGTCTAACTGAAGCCTTCTCTTTTCCAGGCTGAACAAACCCAACTCTCTCAGCCTGTCTTCATGGTTTCCTTTTCTCATATATTGTTAGAGTAAAAAGAAGCAATAATAATTAGGTTATTTTATTATCTCAGCAACTCCTATTGGCTGTTTCTTTTGTCACCTACATTTAAAGGTACAAAGCCCTAGATATTCTCTGTGCATACTCAGAGGATAGGGGGCTTTATTAGGATCAGGGTCCACTTTCTACAGGGAAGGTATTTTACTATGTTAATTATATTTAAATGAGGCTCAGTGCCTCCAGGTTCAGTCTGTTCCAATCTGTTATCACTGCATCTCTGCAGGGTTCCTGTTGCTTGCAAGTACCTGATCAGTTCATCTTGTTTCTCTTTAATGTCTTCAGTTCAGGGTTGTTTTGCATACTCCTTCAGTTCTCTTGCAGCTTTTGAACTTCAGTCATAGATTCACATCATAGAATCATAGAATGGTTTAGGTTGGAAGGGACCTTAAAGGTCATAGAGTTCCAACCCCCGCCGCCTTGGGCAGGGACATCACTAGATCAGGTTGCCCAAAGCCTCATCCAGCCTGGCCTTGAACACCTCCAGGGATGGGGCGTCCATGACTTCTCTGGGCAACATGTTCCAGTGGCTCACCACCCTCCCTCACAGTAAAAATTTTCTCCCTAATATCTAATCTAAATCTCTCTTCTTTCAGCTTTAAAACATTACCCCTCATCCTACTGCCACATTCCTTGATAAAAAACCCTTCCTCGTCTTTCTTGTAGGTCCCCTTTAAGTACTGGAAGGTTGCTATAAGGCTTCCCTGGAGCCCTCTTTTCTCTAGGCTGAACAATCCCAGCTCTCTCGGTCTGTCCTCACATGGGAGATGCTCCTCTGGCGCTCTAATCATCATTCCTGTGCTGAGGAGTCCAGAGCTGGATGCAGGCAGAGTCTCACAGGAGCAGAGTAGAGAGGCAGAATCACCTCCCTCGACCTGCTGGCCACGTTTCTTTTGACGCAGACCAGGATACAGTTGGACTTCTGGGCTGCAAGCACACATTGCAGCTTTTCATCCACCAGTACCCCCAAGTCCTTCTCAGCAGGACTGCTCTCAATCCCTTCATCCTCTGGCCTATATCAATACTAGGGATTACTCTAACCCAGGTACAGGACCTTGCACTTGGCCTTGTTGAACCTCATGAGGTTCACATGGGCCTGCTTCTCAATAATAGTTCAATAACAGTTGAGAAAAGAAGGGAAGTTGATAGGACAGGAGAGAATGGAAAAGGAAGCACTGGAGAAGTGATTAGGTGAGGAGACAGCAAAGGAAAAGACAGAAGAAGACAGGAGCAAATAGTCAGTCAGCCCGTAAACTCTGTTTCTGATGTTCTTCTGGCTTCTGCCAACTTTATTTTTCCCTGAACTTTATGGCTACTTATTCCACAGTACTCGGCAGCAAGGATGTGAAGGTTTACAAGGTATTGAGTGGACAGGAGGACTTACCTGTTCATTACGAGTCTGTCACTGCTGGACTGGCTCCTTTTGAACTAGGACCAAAGAGAAAACAGTGGAAATGAAGGTCCTAAACTGTGTTCCAGAACCGTGTTTGGATACTCTGGGCTCTATGGGTGTTGAATATCCTTTCCCCACAACATGATGCAGTCTGTGGAAACAGAAATTGTTGTATTATTTGTAACAGGCAACAGCTTGTGTTTGTAAACTATGCTTCACTGGCACCCTTAGAAGCATGAAGCGCTCTTTGTTTTGATGCTAGGTTTTAGTGAGCCTTTTGCCAGCAAAGCAATATCTTCAACTCCAGTGTTAGAAAGGGTGGGTTTGTAAGCCTCACTGAACTCTCCACTTGCCATAGAGGTCCAGCTAGTTGAGATATTTTCATCATCTCTCCACAGGATTAGAAATCTGTTTATGGGCTAAAGGAAACTCTTAGTGAAGATGTCTTGTCTCAAGGTTCCAAGTTTTTGAACTCTACTGGAAAGTGACACTGAGAGTCACAGGGATCTGAATCACAACCCATCTCACTGGCAAGCACTGCAAGTTAAAATCAACATATTGGAGGATGTGAGTAATAACAAGTGCAATGTTTTGTGTCTGTCTGATGACAGTAGGTACTTTGAATTTTTTATGTTAGCATGATGCATGAAACAGAAATTATAATACTTGAGAAATATTTATCCAAGCCGTCATTTCCTATTAACTTGTTTCTAGGAGCAGATGAAACTTGTTGCTAACTGACAAGTTATAATTACCATTGCCATCAGTACAATATCTTGGGTCTTGGCATGTGACTTGGCTTTAAGGACATCTTTTCTTTCTTCAATCCAATCTTTGCCTCCACCGCTACTTCATTTTTGGGTGTTCATTTAGCATGATATAGATCAGGTGGATACTCTGGAAGAACCAAGTGAAGTAGCTAAGAAGAAGGGGAACTGGGCAACTGTTTATGTTCTGGAGCAGCATTTTAAGTAGTACTTAGTGGACAGATGATAAAATTGGATGTGTGAAGCAGTTTCTGCCCTGTGGACAATTTCTTAGTAAAGGGGAGTTGGAATTTTATGAAAATTATGAGCTTCCAAAATGTTCACAAGACTTAGTGCATTCTAAAGAACAGCTATTTCCATTTTTGCAGAGTTTCTTTACTTTTCTTTTTTTTTGTGCCTGTTAAGGAAATAGAAATAATTACAATATTTTGTTGATTTGTTTAAAATCTAATGTTCATCATGTTTTTTTTTCTTTAGGTTACTATTGTATTACTATTGAATTAGTGAATCTTAAAATCAAAAGATTTTTTTAATAGTTGTTCCAAATCAAGTTGACCATAAGTCTTTTAAATATAATTGGTGAATTTAATTAAAAAATAAACCTGAATTTTTAAGGAAAACGGGTCAGGTTTTGGCAAGTTTCTCTGATTTCTGTTTTATGTATATATCTTTATGTATACATACATGCATACACATGCATATATATATATACACATATATATATATGTAATCTTCCTCTGTTTATTTGTATATTTATTTGTATTTAACTTCAGAAGTAAGGACTGAAGGATCTCCATAAGTCCCTTCCATACCTTTTAGCTATAAAACCACAGAGATTTTTTTCAGACTTTGGTCTCCCTGCTGCCTTTGAATTGTCCTTAGGACAAAAGGCTTAACTTCTTTGGCCCTAAATTTCTTCTCTAAAAACATTAAGTTCACAAAAATGCTTGATTTTTTTTTTAAGGTGTTCATAATATCTTAGAAATAGTTATTGCTTCCTTGATTGATGTGGACTGGACTTTTTACTGATTACTGTATTAAAAGTGATGACATTCCCATGTCATCTTTGGTATAAGTTTATATCTAAAATGTACTTCTAAATTCCAGATGAATACATGAAACACGGGGTAACCCACTGCTGTATTTTTATATATATGTATCCAAATACCTGTTGTTAAATAAAAGCTGTTGACAGTTTGGTTCTGTCTATTGTCCCCTGGAACATAAATAATTTTTGAAACATGAACAGTTCTGGTTAAATGAAAATTTCTTTTCCCACTGATCTCTGCTAAGAAACTCACAGGGTACATTTGATTATAGTTTTCAATAATAAGACATGGCAAACAGCTACTGAGAAGGTCTCAATTCTGTTTCTATACCTGAAATGGAAAGATTTTTCTGTGCATAACCTGAGGTAGGTTAAATCCTGAGCCCATAGAAATCTATTGGCTAGTCTTAATCTTGCAGGATCAGTGCATCCTTTGTTTATGCGAGTAGGTCAGGTAATTAGCAGCTTAATTACTTTGCTGTGTGTAAACTGCCAGGGCCCTGAGTGCACTAATAGTCCTT
Source organism: Cuculus canorus (assembly GCF_017976375.1). Lineage (NCBI taxonomy): Eukaryota > Metazoa > Chordata > Aves > Cuculiformes > Cuculidae > Cuculus > Cuculus canorus. Next base: position 23,328,145 of record NC_071406.1, on the reverse strand, counting down.
TAATGGTTCTGCCCATCCCCACCTGGAGCCTCCACCCCACACCTGGGGGCTCTACTTAAGCTCAGCCCTTGGCTCTTAGTTTCTCTCTGAGCTATGTGGTAGGTGTGTTTGTCTCCAAACCTTCCTCTGGCCCTGCCTCCTGGGAGGACCTGGAGCTGTGCTCTAGGTATGCTTTTCTGGATTAAACCCCTCTCTCTGTACACTGTAGCTTGTCCCCCTTACGCCTCCTGATTGTACCTCCTGGAGGGATCCAGGACTTCGTTTGTTGCTGGCTGCATCTTGGGCTGTTGGTGCACCTGGTTACGAGAACTTGGCTCTGCTGACATGCGGAGTGGGACAGTGCCTTTGGGTTGAGAAGACACTGTCTGTGCTGGGGTAACCTTCTGCTGTTGGCTCACCTTCTTCTGGGAACCAGCAGCCCTCGCTGCTCCCCTATGAGTATGTGCCTGTTTGCGCACAGAGGTGCAGTCTCAGAAGGAACATACAAATTAAAGATAATCTTGAAAATTTGAGCTATGCTCTTTAATGTAAGTTTAGTTAGGGAAGTGTTGACAAACCCAAAGTTGAAGTGGTAAAAGATGACTGTTATAATATTTGACTGTTTTAGTATGTAAAATACTAGTTCCTTATGAATCAGAGCTTTGCTTTCAGATTGATTTTTTTCCAAATGACTAAAGGTGTTTCTATAGTTATTTTTATCCTTAGCATGATTTGCAGGAAGCATAAAGGCTTACACTGAATATGAAAATGGGAAATCTTTCTGAATTATTTCTTTACTTTTCTATTCTAATATTTCATGACTCTTAATGCAGCTGAAAAATAAAGTTCACCATAGAAATATCCTTTTTTAAGTACAACTTATAGACAGCTATTTTATTCTGTTCTTATTTATGAATGCATTGTCAGAGGATTGCTAGTGTTATTAAACTTCTGGCCAACTTGCTTCAGTGATTGGCACCTTTGTGTGCAATATTACTTGAAAGGAGGTAATGATGTTTAGCTGTGTCACGGAATTATGGAGTTGCATAAAATGAGAGTAAAAATAAACACAAATATTTGCAAAAGTCCTGTTTAAACTTTCTGAAACAGCAAAAACCCCCTATTTATCTTTGTGTAGTTGCGTTTAAACTGTAGTGTCTAATTATGCATGTTGTGAGCAAGTCCTTGTCCATATTCAACTACACTTATGGCTGATCTTTTTGTCAACAACAGATATATCTTGCAGAGTAGATGAGCCTTTGAGATGTCTAAAAGCAATGTAAGAAATACAACTGTTTTAGGAACTGACAGGGAACAACACTGAGTTTGGGACTTACTAATGTACTCGTTTGTCACTGTGCATTTGTGCACTCCTCTTACATGTGAGTCAAAAATAATATATTTATCAAACTATTTTATAGTGAGTCGTATCACTGGGTTGTCTTTTTATATTGCTGAGGTTTATTTCCAAGTTCAATATACATAAACATATTCTAACTAGAAAATGCAGGATATTGTAAACAAACTTGTATATTTTGCCTAAACTACATTTTGTGAATTACCCTGAGTCCATGTGTGTCAATGCATAAGGATGTAGAGAAGGAATGACACAAAGTCAACTAATATATTTCAAAGAAAAGAGAAAAGTGGGGGCAGGAGGGGAAAGTGAAAGTATGTGTATTTCTCTGTGGGGAGTTATTGGCTCTGCAAACTGACAAACAATATCTATTTGTAATGTCGATTGGAATTACCTGAGAAGTGGAAGAATCTTAAAAAGATTGCCTTCACTGTAAAGCATGAAGTGAACCTCTGCAGTCCAAAGAAGTGTCTGTTATCAGAAGAAAACGTGTACTTTTAGAGGTGAGATCGGTTCTGTGCTCTGAACCAAATGATTTTTCGTTTTTTGTTCTGATAACAAGCTGGTGGCAAGCTTCACTGAACTGAGAAATTGTAAACTCTTAGAAAAGGCTGTCTAAAGATAACAATTCAATGTTTCTCAGTAATGTATTCTGGATGAATCTGATAATTTAAAGCCCACTCCAACAAAATGGGAGTGATGCTTGTGTCCTCTTTATCTTCAATTATGTCTAATCTGTTTCTAATTCAAACATGGTGCTGCTGTTGTCAGATCAAATATAGATTTTAAATGTTTTATGCTTCTCCTCTGGGAATGCTTTAAATGTATGCAGGCAGTCTGTCAGGGCTGTACTGACTGAATCTAATAAAGTTTTAGGTAAATTTAAAGGAAATAAAAGAGTGCTTAAAAATGAAATGATTCATAGTTCATGAGATGGAACATATTTAATGAATGGCAGCTAAGGAAAAGTTATGGACAGTCTCTGTGGAGTACTTGCTTAACCTCTAAGGAAGCACAATTCAGAAAATAAGTTGTACCTTTTAGGTTAAACAACACGATTTGAGAAACAAACTCAGAAAAAGGTCATCTTTAGGCTTGGTGCTCAAGTTCCTTTCCAGGAATTGGATAAGTTAAGAATAACCACTATTTTATGAACTGTTATGACATGTCTGTCACTGTCAATAGCTTGGAGTGCTAATCAAAGTTTACAGGCAAAATAAAAACTGCATCAACATTAGTTATCAAGGTACATTCCAAAATATTCTGTAATGTGAGAATGAAAAACATAAGGGAAAGAACTTTTCCAAGTAGAAATAAATTTTAGAGATGGAGTAGCTCACCTGAGTATGTTGTACTATCTATGTCCATTTTCATGACCTCTGCCTTGAGGAAGATTCATGAGTCTCATCTTATACTTAGCAACTGATGGATTATTTAAAAATGCATTTGTTTCTATGCCATGATTGGGAACTAAATGAAGAATCCACCTGTATTTGTTCAAAATTGTGTTAATGAAATATTGAAATGATTCTAAAGTATATTCAAATTGCAGGTTGTTTATGAACTTGAGACCAGATGTAGAAGTCTACTTTTTATCAATGTTTTCTCTTTGTCCTTTCATTTGTCACAGAAGCGTTGTTGGGGCATGTGGGTCTCAATGACTGCTGAATAGATCAAAATAAGGGAAGAGGGGGCTGTGTAAGTGTGTGACGTGGTGGTGAGTTTTCAGGGAGTTTGGGATGAGTTTAATTTATTTTTTTTTTTTCCTGTTGTTGTTTCAGTTTGTCACCTGTCCCCCCCAGTTCAGATCTTGATTCAAAACACTGAGCTACCTGCCTTCTGTGTAATACACACACAGAGGTGCCAATTGTAAATGAGCTGGTGAATTTGTGATATGGAAGGAATCTACCACAGGTGCACTCAGCAGAAGGGTCATTCACAGACACTGTTTCTGCATTTGAAGGTAAAGCCTTTCTTCATAAAGTTTCCTCTGAAGTTGACTAGTACTAACTCATTCCACCCTACAACAGTAACAGAAGGCAAACCAGGCATGTGGATGTCAGGCTATGGATGCTGCTTTCTTGTTACTCTTTGCTGCTACCTTTGAGAACATCTGTAAATACTAAAGGAGCCACCAGACAAAGGGTCTCTGCGTCTCCACTCTTCACATACTACTTCAGTGGGAGAGCTGGCAGTTCTATTCTTCTAGTGTGCAAGGGCTCAGCCAGTGAGCCTGCGAGCTGAGTATACCTGGCGGAGGAATTCGTGAAGCCTGCAGCCAAGTCTTAGCCTATGTTTCTAGGATTCCCTTAAAAAAAAAGAATGGAATTGTCAGAATTTGCCTGACGCACCATGTCTGGGTCAGATAAGCACAGTAACTGTAATTCTTTTGTAGAGTATATACCTAGCACATGTGTAGTACAGCTTTGCTTCCTGTGGCAGGGAAGTAGTTATGATAAAGGCACCGGCACTGTGCAAACTCATAAAAATAATGCAAAGTGGCAGGCTGAGCTGAAAGTGCTTCCAGTCACATCTTTTTGAAGTATGCACACCAGATGAGAGATGACTGAAACAGTCCCTTGATGCCATTTTGCTAAGGTCTGTGTCATATAGTGGCCTTTCAAGAGTAAGTTTCTCCTGTAATGGTAAAAAGAGGTGTTCATTGTCCTCACTTACAGAAAGAGAAGAGAAAATATCACCAAAGGAAAAAAGATAGAAAATTTGAGGTGTTATTGTTCATTTTTGCTGGAATTAAAGATCCCTTCGAGGGTTAGTTTAAGAGGAGAGAGAAAGACCCTTGGAAACCTAATCCATTTCACTTCTTTTTGCTTTTTTTTGTAGTTACTGTTTGCTTTTAAAAAGCACCCTATTTTCTCATTTGAATAATAGTGTATGTTAAAGCACAACTCTAAATTATATACGAGCATGTAAGCAAAAATGATTGCAAAACAGACAAAATAAGGAAAAACAGATGCTGGGCAAACACATCAATACGCTGTTTAGTAATGATCTTTCTCCAATCATGCTATCGTTTTCAAGTCTTTTCTTTATTTTTCCTCTTGACCTTTTGAAAAACTAGAGCTCTGAACCACAATGATAAACATTCCACAAAGAAATTGGAAGAGAGGCTTTACTTTCCTTCTGTTCTTGCCTTCCCTATGCATGTGTTAACATATATTGCCTAAATATGTATGTTTGTAATAGTTAAACAAAAGAATGTAGAATTTGGTAAAGGTATCTGCTTTCAAAAGGCAATCCTTTAAGTTTTTACTCTAATTTTCAGCTTGCAAGAGCTATAATGGAAACATATATGGAAGGATACTTTCCAAAATGAATGTTTGCAGCATCACTTCGTGATTTCACAAACATAATCCCAAGTCCTACTTACTTGAAAAAAATTTACTACTACTCATCCTTGAAAAGGAATGCTGTGATTGTCAAATTATCTCAAATATCTTTACGCTTTGATACAGAAAAGCTGAATAAGAAAAATAAATTTCTTAAAGGTACAAGTAAAGCTAGTAATCTAGAAGCTCGACTCTTTGGCTGCCAGATGCGTGCAACTAGTTTTTCCTGAATTTGGTGCATATTGGTTGTAGCCCGTGACAACAGAAGACAACCCAGATCACCATATTATATCATGATGGGTCCTGACAGAGAAGAACTGTAATGACCTGGACTAGGTCCAGAGTTCCAAAGAGCTGACGTCTATCAAGACCTATGTAGCTATGCCGCTTCAAATATTTTCACAGATAGAGTCCCCGAATTTTTTTTTAACTTAGACTAGAGCACAGCTGCCATTTTAGCACTTTGTCTGGTACAAGAGCTGAGAAAGTGTCCTGGAGGGGAAAAGGAGCTGCTTGAGGTTTGTTAGTTCTTCCTCTGTGGAAGAGCCTTTGTCCTCTTTTGAACACAACTAGCGGAGAGAGTTGGTGGAACAGGCTCTATCAGATGAAGTGTAGTTTGGGCTAGTCCTTTGGGCAGCAGAGAGCCCAGTGCTGAACTGACCTGTCATGTTTTTTGAACTCATTCTGTAACAGTATAATTCCATGCTTATCCAAGTGAGCTTTGTCTTACCCTAAACAGCAAAACAATTGAGAAGTTTGAATCAGGAACTTTGTATTTCCAAATTATGGGAAAGTTCATATCCAAACTTAAATATCTGTATCAGCACTCTATTTTCTTAAAATAGACTTCATGGTATCTCTGCTTCTCCATGAAGCTTCTTCAGGAGCTCTTCCTCCGTGCAGGAATGCTGTGCCTTCAGTACTGGAGACTAACGTGTTTTCTCATGTTAAAATAGAAGCATCCAAGTATCAAGTTAAGCAAGACAGTTTGTAGCTTTCCTATAAATTAGCAGGTTGAATTAAGGACAGTTATTGACACCTGAACTAGTCATTATAGACTGTATTTATAGTCAATGGAGAGAAATGAAGATTTTCTGGGTGCAGTTACCTGACATGTTTAGATATCACCTCTAGGATAGGACGCGTTACATGTTATGCACTGCTGACTCTTCCCTAGATCTCCACTAACTGTAAAAGGAATTGTTTCTGACTAGATTTTTACATCAACTTAGATACCTAATTTTATATAAGACAGCAGAATTTTCTCTTTATGAACATAAGCTTAAACATCCCTGCACAGATTTTTGACTGTATTTATTAACACTCATGTAATAGACCCTGCCTGCTGTGAACTTTTATCCCTTTGCACGCACAAAAACTTATGCATTTCTGCACCTAATAAGCATCCAATCATGACCTAAAATAAGAGTTGCTTGTTAAACGGTGTGCATAGATAACATTTATAGCCTAATCTAGGTGCTTTTGTATGCCAGACCCGGGAAATAAAAACATACATGTACAGATGTATACTCAGAGGACAAAGATGGTGTTAGATGCTTTATTTATAATAAAACAGCATGAAATTATATTCATTTGCATCATGGCTGCAGTTCTTAGGTTTTGATGCTGCCTTATACCTGTTCTCCAGTGCCAAATACGCAAATTGGTTTGCTCTGTTATCTACCTGGAAAAATCCCATTTGACTGGTTTGCTTAGCAATGGTCTTATTCACTGCACGGTTAAGCAGCAAAGTAGATGAAAGTCAGAATGCCTTTCTTTGTATTTGGTAGATAGAATGGGCTGTTAATCAGTACCATTTCAATATTGTGTTCTAGGTGATATGAAACATTGACTTATTCATAAAAAGGCAGAAGCAAATCCTAAGTGTGTAACAGTGGGGATAATGATTGTCTACATGAATATGAAGAGACGTAGTTATTCTTCTTTTGAATAATTTTTTTCTCAAATTTCCTTCAAATATCTTGTGTAATTCAAGTAGTTCCTAAAAATTCATTTCCATAGGGCTATGTACAGCAATTAATCTCTACTTAAACAAATGAACAAACAAAACACTTAGAACCTCAAAACACAGGTTTGTTTAAACCAAATCGCTTAATGTTCATAACTCAGTCAAACCATCTTCCTCTTATCTGTTATTTGATTCTAGGTACTTCCACTTGTTTGCCACCTCTGTTATCAGACTGGATAGCAGGCTGTCCAGGTCAGAGATCATCTACTTTGTCTTGATTTCGAATTAATTTGCAGGCTTCATGATTTAAAAGTATGTGTGTGAAAAAGAGTATATGTCTAAATTTGTATAGACCTATACATTTGTTTATAGCTGTATGGTTGATGCTGTGAAATGTTGACAGTGAGCAGACCTTCATTTATTTGCAGAGTAAAGATTCAATCATCAGTAATTGCACGGACCTGATATTCACAATCCCCTATCAGCTTTATGCATTACTGACCTCCACAGGCATTTTAGGGGAAGGCACAGCAGGAAGAGACAAAGGTCAGCACAGAAAACGTTATTGCTTTTGCAGACAAAAATATGTGCTTTAGTTGTTTTCTTACACCAGTTTTGTGTATCAGGCTTGGTTGTACTTTTTGGGAAAATTATCTGTCCATAAGAATTTGTTTCTTGTTTCAATCTAGGTTTCAGTGATAAGGAGCACTGTCAAGTTCCGTTGTGCCTGTGTCACAGTATACCTCAAAACCCAAGTAGAGCTATGGTTACGTCAAAGTTTTCTGGCTGCTGCTATGTCCAGATCAAGACACAACTCTGTGCATTATTCTTGCTTGTTGGTTTGTGCAAAGTAGAGTGGTCTGAGTATGAAACCCAGATTTGGAGATGTAATGATATGTGAGTTGAATTCCTTTCTGCCCCCCTTCTAGCAGATAGATTTAATGAGTTTACTTTGTGTTGTATAGAATTTATTAATAATTAAACAAAGTATTTGGCTTCCTGTTAATACATTTCTGTTTACCTCTTGAATAGAAAAAGGCTCTGCCTCATTTTATCTAACGCACATTAGTGCTTCTGAAAGTAAGGTGAGGGAATCACAGGAAATCGTTGGAGCAGAGTTAAGTGTTTGAGTGGACATCCAGGAAAGGCTGGAATGGGTAAAATTCTTTAAGTATCTAAAGTTCAATAGGTTTTTATCTGGGAAATACTAAAAATGGAACAGATCTCAAATTTTAGTGAATTTCTCTACACTTAGTTAACTGCAAATATGCTGTAAGTTTTATGATTTCCTGATGTTGTGTGATTTCATGGTGACTGGGGGTCAGCAGGTGTAGAACCTGGCTTCCCATGGCAATGGGTACTGGGTAGCAATTATGCTTAGTCAAGAGTAGTAGCATTGACCAGAAGCACCTTGGTATAAAGCAGGTCTCTGGAGAGACGGCCTAATTGAAAGATTCCCACAAGTTCATAAATATATGTTTGGAACTGTATCTTGTTTATACTAACACTCAGTTGAAGTGCAAAAATCGTGTGGGAGGGACAAATCTTTGAAATTAAATTTTCAGGGCAGAATTGATCATTTTGATTGGACAAACTGAGGAAATCAAGCTAATGCTCTAACTATGCTTTTCATCTGCAAGTCTTGTAGCATCTTTCTAGGAAACAAATACAGTCAGTGCCTGTAAGATAGTGTGAATCTAATTAAGCAGGCTTTAGATGAGCTCTTAGGTGTTTATAGAACTGAAGCTGTAGAAACCTGGCTTATCAGCAATGAAGTAATACAGACATAAGTTGTGACTTAGAAGAAAACAAAAAAGGTAGTGTAGACTGTCCGAAGATTGTGCAGTAGGAGAACAAGGCTTTAAGTGACTAAAGAACGTTCAGTTTTCCAGACGTGCTACTACCATGTGTTGCTAGAAGAAAGTATCTGGCTTGATTCCCAGGCCTGCAGTTCAGTTTTTGAATGGACAGGATCAGGAAACACCACAGAGGTATGGGGATATATCATGAATGGAACAATATTGGACACAGAACAGGTTCTGGGTGTGCTACGTGCTTAGCACACATGCAGAATAAACAGTTGAGGAAGGAACTTTGAAATATGTGGTTAAGGTTTTTTCTCAAGTATTCTGGACCTATGAACTCTGCTCTCAAGTAGTCTACGAAACAATCTTAAATTATTCTGCCTGTGAACTGTGCAACGTTACAAGCTTAAACTTCAGACTTAGTTTAACTCATCTTACAAAATAAGCACTAATCGTTCATTATCATAACCCTCCTTTGGATGGAAATGCATTAGTGCTGTCTGCACAAATAAGCAATGAAGAGTAGTGAGAAGAAAAAGCCTCACAGCACCATGTGCACCCACAGTGTCATACTGCCTGCCTCAATTTGTACCTTTTCAGTATCTGACAGTGAATGATAACATTATTGCAGTGGTATTTACCAGCACTGCTGGAGTATAGGATCTGTCATTTTTTTCTATTCTGAGTTGTTGTGCATGGTTGTAAAAAGTGCCTGAGGCTGCAACAACAGCTGAGGCTGTTTCAGAGGTCGTCAAGGAGGAAACAAAGTGGATTTTTCAGTATTCTTTATGAAATTTGGCAAATCAATTTGAAGTTGGAGAAGTTCCAAACCTAAATGCATGTTGTTGTGGATTCAGGTGTGTAACATGGTTCTTGGTGGGGTTAAGTTTCTCATAGCATCTCTCAGTAAATTATACAACTGTCTCATTTTCCTCTATACTTTCTTTAGCCTAAAGAAAAGGAGGTTCAAAATGGCCGTTTAATAATCCCCTAGAAGAATAACCTTTGCAGCAGTCCTATTTTATAACATAAGAACTATGAAAACCTGGCCTTGGATGGATTGTAACAGAATCCTGACTATTGACTTATAGTTTATGATTAAGTCACTAAGCTGGCTTCCAGCTTCACTTGTATTTGTTCGGAATGACAGGAGTCCCTTTCAGTGGTCATCACGGATTTCTCTTTTCACCAGCTTTTGCTCAGAGGTAATTGCAGCTGTATACAAGCTATTCAGTCTCCAGGAGAGGACAACATTTATTTTAATGTTCATGAGTGCACAGTTACCTCAGAGGTGAAGGTATTGTGTGGAAAAAGAGGAATTCTCACTCTCTTCTGATAAAACAGAGCACCTGACAAGATCAGGAAGCAAGAGATCTTCCTGATTTTTATTTTATTTTTTTTTTAACATGAGCAAACTGGTGTTCAGTTTGTTTAAATACAAATTGATCTAAGCTTGAAGTAATTTTATCAACAGAACCCAAATATTTTGTAAAACTTATATCTAAATATATCCTATTAGTTTTAGTATTTTGTACTAAATGTAAATGTAAATGTAGTGATTTTACCATTGTAACGGAACTGCTGTGACAGTACATGGGAGTATTGCAGGTAACTGTTTTTGACAAGGGAGAATTTGGGGTACTTGAGATCTGCTTTAAGTTTTGCATTCAGTGAATCCTTAGTCCTAAAGAAAAAACATATGTTTCTGAGTGTCAAGTTGACTTTTACATTCTAATCCACTAATTTACATGTGGGAGAGAATTATAATTGTAGTTATAGCTCTTGTTCAGGTGTCCACTATGGCTGTTTTCATAGTGGAGTAATTGCTCAGGAATACAGTTGCTTTATATTGGTGTAGAGCACTTAAACAGTAAGTTACTTAAAGTATCAGTACTGCGACATTCTTTACTGAATACATATTACAGGTGATTATTCCAGAGAAGATCTTCAAGTGAGAGCTTTGTTTTTTGCATTATTATTGCCAGATGAACAATTCCATTAAAAGATCCAGGGTTTTCTTTAATCATTACTCATACTTAAAGCAGGGAAATCATATGTATACTTTTGCTTTCTGTTTCCCAGGGTATCAAACAGTTACTTTAATTTAATTTTCTTTGAGATTCTTGAGACAAATTCATCCCCAAAGAAAGCAGAAATGCACTTTATGACAGAGAGAGAAATCTGCTTACTGTGGTTTTGAGTTTTAGTTCTTTTCCATTATTTTCAGTCCTCTCATCAATTAATGCTATTGCAAAGGCATTGTATAGGGAGTGAACTGGTTTGTAGTTCTGGAATTTTAATACTTTTGAAACATGCTTAAAACTTTGAAAACACACAAAAAAATTCGGACCCACGAAGGTTAAGTAGTATTCTTGCCCTACAACAAACAGAATTCTAACACAAAGGCCAAAGCATGCAAATTCTCTTAGATTAAATTTCAGTAGGTTTCAAATTTTGAAACTGGTACTGTATTTATAAATATTGACGTGCTGATGAGTTGGAAACCTTCCTTCTATTTTCATTTACCTCAGGCTTTTCTTAGAAAGTTGTAGGAGCTGTTTGTTTATTTTTTAAATTTTATAGACGAGCATTAAGATTGGATGAAAACTCCATGGAAACAAATAAATGTCGAACACATGGAGTTGGAGCTCAGAAGATTTGCAAATGTGATCATTTCCCTAATGAACGGTGTTTTGCTACTTGAAATAATCTCTCCTGTTCTGAGTACTCTGCATTATGTAGGAGCCTGTAGCTTCTTAAATTCCCTTAATTAGAGGGTTTTTGAACTCAAAGGAGTTAAAAAATTGGGGAAACAAGTATTACAGGATTGAACTCCCAAATCTCAAAGTAATTCTGAAAATATCCTTCTGAGATAATTTTTTCTTCAGTAATCAGCAAATTACCCAGTTGGCTTTCACATGAGATTTAGAAGTCAAACTAAAAAAATCCTTCACTAACCTGCTTACTTTTTCATTGCTTTGGTCTTTTTGTTCAAAGCTGTCTGCTGCGTAAGAAATGAAGACCTGTCAAAGCACTATGGACCTGGGATGTGTGTTGCTTTTCAATCAACGTGATGATTAAACAAATCTGGAAAGTTATCAGTCTCTTGTGGACACTATTGGGTCGATACTCCACTGCTGAAAATCTCAGAGACCCTAGAAGATGATTTGGTAAGAGTTTATTTCCTTGTTGTTCTGCTTTTTAATAAAATATGCATATTTCCTTTTTGGTGCTTGCTATTAGAAAATGTAAGGTCAAATTATAAATGTCTTCCTTTAACCTGATGTTACTGAGAAAAGTATGCTAAATAATGGATGTCTGGATGGCTGGAAGTGTTTTTCTGCTAATTTTAGATGGCTGTAGCTCAGGTCCGTAATAAATGGTGAGGTTTATTGATTTTATAAGACTTGAAGTTTCTTTGCTTTCATTTTGATTCCTGTTCAGTTCCAGGGATGGCTTATAGGAATGTGGGATGATCTGGACACATGTCAATAATCCAGAATCTGCTAGATGCCTCTGTAATCATACACTATTTCTAAAACTGAACTATTAAAAACCTCTAGTGTTTGAGAATATGAATGATCAAGGAGTGAAAGAACTGCTAAACATAGAAGAAAGTGTCGAAGGTGTTAATCCTCATACTTTCCTACCTTAAAAATTTCTGCATGGATTGGGTACTTATGTTAAAGAAACTGTTGGTCAATTCTCCAAACACTGAGAAGCAGTAAGTTTATGTAGATGAAAGAAAAAGTCCAACTTCAGCTTCTGTAATTATTTGTATATGTGAGCAGGTAACACCATAATTTGATGCTGTTTTAATAAGTTGCAGAACTTGTATTTACATATTTGTTCTTCAGCAGAGAGTGCTTTGGACAGTAATCTGCTTAGCATTAATCTGCTTTCCCTTTGAGTAGCCTAAAAACATAATGCTGAATATTTGTGCAAATTCAAATATTCAGTTGTAAAGAAATTCTAAATTCAGTATCATTACATTATGCCTCTATGACATCTTTACCTTTTCTCTAAGGAACAACAGAATGACATCATCAGCTGGTCTCGGTAATTTCAGGAACTCGGCATCATAATGTCTAGTCCACACTTCTCAGCTCTACTACCTCCAGCCCAAAACAAACGTTTCAATTTGTGCATGTAGATCCAAAATTTAATGCATTTAAAGGTAATACATGCAGGATAATCTTAAAATTGCTTTCTGGTTTTAAATGTAATAGCATAGGTTCAGCTAGAAATCACTCTAGTTTTTCTAGTATGGGTTCCTATCCTGTTACTTGCAATTTCTTCAGGATTCTTTGTGTGCAGACTCTACTATGTAGAACTCCACAGACCAGATCCATAGACTATTCTTGTCTTTCTACCTATAAATTCTACATTTTATTATTAACAACAACAACGACAGAAGTATTGCTATTTCTTTCTCTCATTTCTCTTGCTTGGTCACACCAATTACTCACAGCTGTGGTAAAGACAAGATAAAAAGTATGATAATAAATAGTATAGAACCATTTAAAAAAGATAAGTTCTTCTAAGCAGCTAGATTTCCATGTTTGAACTATTAAGACTCTTGTTCCAGGGAATTCCCATTTGGATTCCAAGTCTTAACCAATTATTAAGTAGTTATAGAGAACAAGTCTTACCTAGTAAGTGGTGAAAGCTAAATGTCATCAGTGGACAAGTGGCAAAAATATTTGCTCACTTATTAATTTCATTTGCTTTGCCTCTGGTGGAGTCTCTTGGTGTTTACTCTGCAAATATTCAGTTATGTTAATTTCTGGAGAAAGATGCTTGCTGAAAGAATGCTGAACAAATATTTACAATATTATAAACATATCTATATTAGAAAGTCATGTGTTCCTCTGCCAAAAAAGGTAAGTAAAACTCAGAAATAATGAATATGAGCTTTGGGGAATAGATTGAAAATCAGTGTGGGTTGGGCCAAAATGAAACATTTGTTTTCCATATTAGGATGAAAATTTCACTTTGATTTAGGGCACAAGGATAGGTCACTGAGTATTTAAATGTTTTATGCAGTGTGGGGTGACATCAAAGTGGAATTTAAGAATGTCTCATTAGTCAGGGCACTTTCCAAATGCTACTGAGGCAATGGCTGCGATCTACTTGGGGGCAAAACTGAGAGGGAGTCTATCATATTATTTGCTTTGAATGCAGCTCTTTGAGTGCCAAGTGTTTGAACAGAAACTATGGATTGGATTTTACACGAAGTCTTCATAGGTATTGGTTTCCACAGGAAAAGCCTTCCTGCTGTATGTATCTATCTCTTAATCTTTCTAAGTAAAGAAATATATTTTCTTACCCTGGTAAACACCCATGTATAGGAAAGTGCTATTATCTCTGCGTTACAGCTGAGAACAAAAAAGTTCTGTAATTCATTGAAGGTCATCTGCAGAAATTTTGTGGGAGAGAGAGCAAATCTCCAAAGTCTTGGACTGGACACCTTAATGTTGGATTAACCTTTCTTGGAAACAAACTCTCCGTTTCTAATTACAAGTCATCTGTCACCGGTACAATGAGTTCTTTTCAAATCCTGTAGAATACTGTAATATCTTATCAAGAGAATGTAATTTTCAAGGAACTTCTTATTTAGAAATTGACAGACCAAGAATATTTTGCAGAAATGATCTGGCAAATACTGTGATTTAAAATAATATGAATATATCTGGAGAAAATACATCCTTACCAGTGAACCATTTACCAACGAAATGATTTTATTATATACACACTTCAGGCATACAGAGAGAAGCAACTATTTCTTATTTTGAAGATGGTCCAGCTGTGCATATGTGCTTAAGTGATTTAACATATTTGTATTTCAGCAAAATGGGAACTGTTCTAGTTCCCAGAGCTGTTTTGCAGATAAGTACTTAAGGTTTATGTACATTTTGGAAATGGAGGAACTTAAAGCAATGGAAATACATTCAATTTTACAGCATCTTTCCTCTGATTCCAAACATCTGGTTAGATTGTAAGATTATATAGAAAGATGGCAGTATGGAAAGTAGAAGAATGACTCAACTCTGGTTCTGTTGATTTTGTTTGGGCTTCTGTTTTTTTGGGTTTTTTTGGTCATTACCCTTGGGATGATTTTGTTCTTTCAATAGCAACTAATATTTCTAACTATTCCTAATGCTACAACTATAGAACTTCTAAAAAGAGTTCTAAAAAGTGCTATTCTAATTATCCTTACTCGTCTTTTACCACAAGGACTATGCAATCCCTGTCGAAGCTGGGAGTCTCACTCCTCCGTAATGCCACTTCCTTTCTGTGGCAGGTTTGCTGAAAAATGTTTCTGAGGGAAATTGCTCAAAGTGGGGATTATTTTCATCCTAGATAGTGTTTTTTAATTGCTGTGCTTAGCCAAATAAAAATTATTCATACTGTAGCTATTTAAAAAAAAAAATTGTTCTGCAAGAAGTTTTCTGTTAATTACCATTCAGAAAAAACAGTATCTGACTATCCTACCACATCAAGATTTCGTATTTGATAAGCTCAAATTGGAGAAAGAAAAGGAAAAAAAATTAAAAAAACCCAAACCCATACTTCTTCCTCCAGAAAGAGAAATTAGTATTATTTGGGACACTGTAGTCTCTGTTTCTCTGAAGCACCTGCTCACCTCCTTTCTTCCCTATTTTTCTGTCTCACCAATGTGCTCAAGCGTCTGCTCTATAGGCCGGTTTAAGAGATTTCAAGAGGAAACCAAGAAAAGTCTCACCTCGTTTTCCTCCTGAATTTTCATTCCTGCCTCAGCAATTTCAGTCACTTGCTCACACACAGCTCTTGTACTTCTGTCTGAACCCAAGTAGCAAAGGGAGTGGGAGGATGGTGGATATTTTGGATTTCACTTTTTTCCATGGAGATTTTTAGGTGTTTTTACAGTAAATGGCCAATTTAGTGTTTTCAGTAAAATTTAGGTTGTCTGAGAGAATAATAAATTCTTATCCATACACAACTGCAGGTCAGTCAGCTATAGTGTCATCTTTCCCATGCTGCTCAGCTAGTGATTTTGACCTTGGTGTGAATGGATCATTCACTCAAATGATGAGAGTTAATTTAGTCTTCATAATAGCCCAACATTTTCAGAGCTGCAATTGTTTCAGTGATGCCAAATTATATGCAATCACTGAGTAATATGAACAGTGATCCACTGCTGTTTCTCTGGATGTAGGCCACCAAAATAATTCTTTCCATAACTGGTAGGAAACACAGGCTACAAATCTAGTCAGTGTTGTACATCGCAAAGTGTGTGTGTGTGTATATGTATGTAATATATACGTATATTTATCCATGTTACCATATAAACAGTACACTGAGAGAAAGCAAAGCTTAGGGATTTTTATCTCACTTCTTGTCGTGTAGCTGTTTTCTCCTTTGAGGGAACTCCTTGAGTTCCAATCTAAGTGAAATCTCCATAAAATTCCATCTCTCAGACTTTTATATGTCTAATCTTAGATTCAAGACAAGCATACTGAAATGACTTATTTTCATCCTGCTCTCTGCAAATTCATATGAAGTTCACATGCTACTCTGCAAGGGTAATGAAGTAAAACTATTGTCAGCAGTCTGACTTGCTGAGCACAGATCTGCACCTCTGCTAGATAATTTTATGGTCTAAAAAAAGCTGAAATCCATTGTCATCATAACAGAACCAACATATGAAGTAGGACTTTCTAGTCAAGGGAGGGTGAGTGAAAAGAGCAAAACACCGAGGTGTTTATTCATACCAAACCTGTGTTTTCAGCAGGCATTTTACAAGACAGAGGCCTTTCACAGTGTAACTTGAGTCTGAAGCCAGAAGGTAGAATAAAAGTTGGTCTGTCCTCCAGGGTGTTGAAGTGCAGTCATCTGGTCTGTGCAGGTTTTGGGTCTGTATGTTTTGCAGTTTGCCAAAAAACAGGTTTGGCAAGACAGATCTTCAGAAGCAACACAAAAAAGTCTGTGATGTTAGTAATGTTTTGCAATGGCTTTCATATAAATCACTTCTGTATTTAGATAAAATAGTATTTACATTAGGTAAACTATTGGCAAACATGTTTAGAAGGAACTCTATTCAACTTCCCAGCAAAAAAAATCACAGATGTTGCAGCAGCACATGAGGATAAACAGCAAAATCAGTGGTTACTTTGACCACCCAACCCAAATGCTTTAATGAATATTGAGACTTGGTGAACTGAGGATGTTGAAATTTCCTTCAAGAACCTGTAAGTGTGGTTGGGAATTATCTGAAAGACTGCAACCACAAGTAGGTATGTGCACGTGTTATACACAAAATGTATAGGAATGATAGTTTTAAGAGAAGACATAAATCATATGGTATAAATCAAATCTTTGACACTTTAGTTGTTTACAAAACTCAAACACAAAATCTAGCGATTTCTAGAAGATGTTACACTGTATCAGTCCACTAAGGATGTATGTGTTTACTGTCCTGTTTCTTGCATCAGTGAAAACACTCCTTGCGGGATTCTGCATCAGTCAGCTTTGTAAAATCAGGGCTTTAATATTTTTGGCTGGCTCCATCTGAAGGATTATTCTTGCACCCATTGAATAAGCAGATTTGTTGTTTTAGTAGGAAATGAACTTTAGAAGGACTGTTCCAGTGTCCCCACACTCTAAAAAACCCAGCAAATACTGTATTTCTTTTGTTCAGGAGAATTACTTTTGAAAATAAGATGTCTGGACGCCTTGGGATAAATCTATTTCATTGTGACAGCCAGTGGCTTCCAGGGTCATGAAAATGGGCAATCTGGGACACCTTTTCAGTGTCGCCATGCCCATCAGGATAGGGAATTACATAGCAGTCTGAAGGAGCCTGTTCAGGGATCCTGCTTTTTGTGTTCCTCTTATACAAAGGAGAAATCGTGTCCAAGGCAATCAGGCCACAAGTAGTTTCTCCTCCCCACTTCCTGCATTTCCTGTAGTAAACATGACACCCATTGTGACAAGTTTGGAAGCAGTGTTTAAAAGTGTACATTTATTATTATTTATTTAAAATACTCTAAATATTTAGTGGCTTTATCAGGTGTTCAGTTTCCGACAAGTATTTTAAGTGCAATATCAGACTGGTATTTAAGTTCTAGGCAGCAGCTGAAAAGTGTATTTTTGTTATTAAGGAATCAAATTAAAATGGTAAGAAAACAACACCATTATTAGTTCGCAAAAGTTATTTGCTTTGATTAAAAGCACCAATAAATGTGTCTTGGTTCTATAACTGCTTCATTTAGCACTTGACATATAATAGGGATTTTTTTCCCTACAGTGTAATATCTCCATTGAAATACAATTATTTTGCAGATTGCTCAACTGAATGCCCTTATAAACACGCTGTTGGGGAACCATTGGTGATCATCAGAACATGATGACAATATGCACAATTGATATACATGTGAGGGATGTTGTAGCCACACTTATAGCACAGAAGGTAATTTGTTGAAGAGCAATTACACTAATGCATTTTTAAAAGCATAAAATAAAGAATAATTTCATTTGTTCAAAATATATTCTTGTGGCTAATGTATAGCAATGACAGAATATTTTGATTCAGTCCATTTTTGTCCTTTATATTTTTTGCTTCAGAGTTAGATAATTACATTTACTAGTTAAAGAATTACCATTTAGAAATATATAGATATTTTGTCCAAATGTTTAAAGACATCTATTAAAAATGTATACTGTAATGTGACAGCAGGTTTCTCATTAATTTGCCTCCAATTACTGATCAGCTCACAATTAATACAAACCCACACTTTTATTGCAGACAGCTTGAAAGTTTAATACATACAAAATATAAACCAGCAGTTGTGTTGTGTTTCCAGACAGCATTCTATTTTTTTTTTTTAATATAAATAGGTTTTATTTCTCTATCGATTTCTGAGGTGGAGACTGTACTGCTAACTCTTTCAGTGCCTGACTTCAGCACTGCTGGGACCTGTTTATAGTAATTTGCTACTTTATCTTCAGACTGTGACCCCTCAGACGGGAAGGAGGTGATGAAGGGACACCATGCAATGTCTGCTTCCTTATGCATGGCTAGGCAGGTGAGAGAGAGCTGTTGTATCTTCCTTTGCTCCTGTCTGCAACCAGCGGGGGAGGGTTCTGTCTTCCAGATTGTAGACTGCATCTTGCACTATGAAGTAATGAAGGTAAAAATTGTTTTAATTGGAAAGAATAAAATATAAAAAAGATGCAGTAAATGATGGTAGTGTGTCATGAAACCTCCTTGTCTAGGACAATGGCCGTTTTGCCTTGTTAACTGGTATTCTGTAAAACTGTGGGGAAAAAAGAAAAACAAAAGCAAAAAACAGACAAAAAAAACCCTCAACACTCTTACTGTTGATGAACAAAATCCATTCTACTGAGCATAATCACTTTGTTGTGGTGTGGTGCATAATAGCAGTTGCATCGAAAATTTGCGGCAATTTAAAATATTCTTTTCACTGAAATTGTTTATCCACATTGCCAAAGCCTTTAAGGAAGTACTGATGTTTTTCATATTGTCAGGAGCAGCTGTTTCTGTCTGCTGTGGCTGTCTAACCACTAACTAGGCAGATGGCACACAGTAGCTGAGGTGTGTCTGTTGTATACAGGACCAACTTGCCTGGCTTACGGGAAGCACAGCTGCTGTGCTATCATGATGATGGTGATCCCTACGTATTTCAGATGTTGGGGCCTTGTATAGAGCTGCATGCTTTGGAGGGGTGATTAGGGTCTTCAGTACACTGAATAATACTTAAATAATCAAACTGACAAGATGTGTGGAAATGTGGAATTTCTATGAATTAGAATCTTAGGTAGGGATTTAGGGGGCTCTAAAACCCGAGTAAAAATCTTTGTAACAGATAGAACCATCTCAATAGCATGTAAATATCAGTAAAGAGTACTTCAAAAGTTACTAGATACAAATAGGTTAATGAATGAGTAGATGTGCTCTACACCTTTAACTCTGGACAGTTATTTAAAGAACATACTGAAGAAAATACTGGATAATTAAAACTAGAGAAGACTTCAAATTTTTACTTCAGTAGGCAGAAACTTACTTCATAGAATACTGGAAACAGCAGTACTTCTTTGCCTATATCTTACTTGTAGTAATTAATATACTAATATCTACTTTTTTTTTTCCTTCTAAAAAACTACTTCCTTAATATTTTTGTGCATGGGATATAGCATAAGAGACCTGGACGAGGTAGTAAGGTGTGGCTGGGGCTTAAGGAAGCAATGAAATGCTGACCAGATGCTGCATTTCCTGTTGATTTGAGGCGTTAGTTCATTAGACCACTAATCAAAACCGTGTGCTCTGCTAACAAACCATTTCATCCCCTGAGCGCTGGAGCATGCACATGCTGTTTCCAACTAATTAGGACCTGCTCCAAGTCAATAAAAAGTCTCTTGTTGACATCAACGGGTGGTAGAAGAAATTGTTTGAGAATAGGTATCCTTGTTATTCTTTGTCTTCACATAGCTCAGCTAAATATACTTTAGCCAGAAAGATGGAATCACTGTATGTTGTTAGTGTCTCTATCATGTTAATAGCTTGAAGACTTTACATTCTCTAAGCTATCATGGACTTGTTATAGAGTAAAAAAACAAACAAACAAACAAAAACCCCTAGGGGCACAATCAGGTGGTTGTGCATAAGCATATGTGTTTTCAGATGCCTCGTTATTAGCCTTTGGTGTCTAAAATAACAGCTCAAGGTATTGAGCAATCAGAGATTGATCCATCACTTCAGCTCTAAGTTAAGAGCTGAAATACTAAGTGGGCAACGTTACATCAAAAGTGCTTATGTTGTTACTTGTCACTGTTGTGTGTATAGTAAAGAAGTCCATCTCCAAAGCTTACAGCATGGTTTGTTCTCCACGGCAGCAGAAATAGCCTAATGAAATCATATTCCGCAGTACTTTCCAAATAGCTACAACCTAAACAACATGAACTAATATAATATGAAATAAAAATTACAATTGTAAAACATGTTTGTTTCTTCATTATCTCTAAAAAGTTTCTGATGAGCTTGAACAAGAAACTGTGGTGGGTAATTTTTTTAAAATACTACTCCTCTTAATAGAGGAGACAGCTTAGTCCAATGGTATTGCTGTCCAAATATTTCATAATTTTAGAAATAATTATAACAATAATTTCCTTGAACATGATAAAACCAGCTGATGAGAAAACCGAGAAGTTTGATCACTTAGATTTTACCAAAATTGAAGAGAGAGATATGATCAATTATATCTTAGTAAAGCTCTGCAATCAGTGTGTTGGAGAGGTGTTCGAGAATGAACAAAAGAGGATGACTCATGGAGTGGAAGGCAAAAAGATAGAGCATCTTGATCAGGAAAGGACAAAAGAAATAGCCTGATTCCTCAGAAGCCAATGGAGGCAGACCTGCAAGCAAAGTACAAGGTGAGCAGTTTACAGCAATAACAAGAAATACTGCAGGGTTAGAGGATCATGTGGAGATGGTCACAGAAGAAAGCAGAAGTACTGTAGTGCTAAGGAAAAAGGTTTTCAGAAAGTCACAGATATCAGAAAGCATGTGGAAGACAATCACAAAGGTGAAGAAGATGAAGATCCAGGGTGGAGAAGAGGACTAATGAGCTTAGAGCAGGCAAGGACAACCACTGGTGCCTGCTAATGCGTGAGATGAAAGAGTACAGGCTGATGAATAGAAGGGGTTTCTTCAAGCTGGTGAAAAATATCAGTCTGTAGGAAGTGAAGAGATCTGCCTTGATTGAGACCGGAAAAAGTTGGTGGGGCAAAGTGAAAACAGAGTAATAGGTGAGAGGTCTTCAAGGGCATTTAAATGTTGTAAGCAAAGAAGAGAAATTCCTAGTTTATTGTATTTGGAGGGAATGCTGGCATATGCTGATCCTGGGTAAGAGGGCTTTGTGGTTGGGAAAACAGCAGTATGGATGAAATTGCAAGAGTGCCTAGAGGATAGGTGTGTGCGTGGTGGAATTTGCTTATGGAGCATCACAATCAAAACGTTATTATTCTTTCCAAGCCCATTTCTGCTCTTCCTTCTCTAACTTTGTTTCACATTTAGTGATCATGATTGAATACAGAAACAGACTATACTTAAAGCACTTTCATTTTATGTGACTGAATTTTTTTATAATTCTGTTCATAGAATCGCAGAATGGTTTGGGTTGGAAGCGATCTTAAAGATAATCTAGTTCCAACCCTTCTGCCATAGGCAGGAACACCTTACACTGGATCAGGTTGCTCAAAGTCTCATCCAACCTGGCCTTGAACATCTCCAAGGATGGGGCATGCACGGCTTCTCTGGGCAACCTGTGCCAGTGCCTCACCACCCTCACTGTAAAAAATTTCTTGCTAATATCTAAATCTCCCCTCTTTCACTTTAAAACTGTTGCTCCTTATCCTATCACTACACTTCCTGATAAAAAGTACCTCCATGTCTTTCCCAGGGGCCCCATATAAGTACTGGAAGGGTGCTATAAGGTGTCCCTGGAGCCTTCTCTCCTCTAGGAAGAATCCCAACTCTCTCAGCCTGTTTGTGATATTCAATGCCCTTTTGTGGATCTTGAGAGTAACTCTCAAGACAGTCAATTACAAAATACAGAGGAAAGCTATCAGTGTGATATGACGTTTAAGGCTTTCATCTGTACTCCTCGTGCTTTTTATAAAGGTGAGGCTACTTGTGCTCTAGCTGACGTAAGGGAATAAAAAGTCTGCTAAAACTCTTATATAACTGATAGACTTTTCACACATTCTGACTTGAGAAGCTCTAACCAGTCAAGAAGATCTTACTTTGCACTAATTTATCTGGACAATCTCACCTTTGCTAAAAAATGGTGTCAACATAATTACTGAAGGAAACGTGATTCAGAGTGTGCTCTCACTTATCCTGCAGTCAATACTTTTAAGTAGATTGGAACACTTCATCAAGTGATATGAAGCAACATCCTCCCTCTAGAGTGGAATGCAGGAAGAAGGGATAATATTTTTAAAGATGCACATGTCTCTAAGTGGATGCAGAGCCATCAAGGCAAAATATCTGTTTCTCTGCCAGTGATAATGGTAAGGGATAGGTTGTTTGAGTCTTCACTTGTTGGAGAGGTGGTATACCAGATGATTAGGCACCTTTTTTTGGTCACATACTTTCTGTATCATTGATCAGTAGCTTCTCAAACAAGCTTTCCATTTATTCCTGTTCCAGATACTTTTTGTCTTGTGATGATAGACTGAAGAGAGTATTCACTCGTATCTGACTGAATGACGCCCCTTGGATAGTCTCTGCTATAGTTGGATAGTTGTCTTTGGTAGTTCAGAATTTTAAAATGGAAACAAGATTTCAATATTCAGTCAGGTCTCAAAGTGATATCAGTGAAAACCATGCTGCATCAGGGATACTTGGATTCTTCCCTCAAATTTGTGTTTATTAAGAAATAGGGTTTTTTTTTCATCTGTGATCATCTACAAAATTAAATCTTGAAAAACATGTCGCAACTTTAAAGTGGTAAAGAATACTTACAGTGCATTTTTTTCACATATGAATTGCACATAGCTTAAATTCTTTGTCTGCTTTTTGTTGTAATGAGGGTGGGAAACATTTGCATATGTGCTAGTGCTCACCAGTTGCAGGAAAAAAAACCCTCATTTTTTGTTGACCATCTCTTTTTCTTAAAGGCAGTATTAAACAAAGTGGCAGATCAACTCAGAACCAGATGTGACATTTATCAGTGCGTGACTTGGAACTGAGTATTGCAAGTATGGCATTCTAGCTTTAACCTAGCAAAAGGTATTAGCCTGTGTTGTTTTACACACCTGCTTCAGGGAAACAACAACTTAGGGTAAAGAAAAAAATGGAAACAACAAGACCAACAAAAAAACCCTGAGAACTCAACCAGACTAATCTATCATTTTTTTTGAGGAAACTATCTATTTTGGCACGTAGCCCACTCTTGGAGTGGCTGCTGTGATTTCTTTGGCTTCAAACTGTCTGAGCCTGTAAGGCTTTTCTTCAGGAAGTCTTCACGTTTCCTGCTGGGCAAGATGAGCCAGAAGATCAAAGATATCAGTTGATCACCCTTCTGTACTGGTGCTTTCTCTTTCAGAATAGTGATTCCTATTTTGATTTTCTTTTTTTTCCACGGGTGGAGCTTGCAGACACATTAAATACAGTTAAGCGCTACAATTGCCAAATAACATATATTACACTATTTTGGCTGAGGTAATATTTTTCAGTTGATTAAAATAGTGTTCTGCAGAAACCTCTGAAATGCTGTATGTGTTTTGTGAAGTCATTCTTATTAGAGTAATTCCAAAGAAAATGAACCACTGTATCCCATTGTTTCACTTCTTGCTATTGGTACATTGTCAATCATAATTGTTACTCTAAATTTACCACTTAAAATAACAAACCATAGGAAAGAGTAGGCTGTGGCAAATGAATGATTTGTTTGGAATCATGGGGACTAATGTATCTCAATAGTTTTTGTCCTTTTTTGCTGTATTTCTCAAGCTAAGCAACCAGCAGAGTGTGACAGAAGCATATTCTGAATCCATGTGCTATATGTATACGAATGTTTGGAGTTTAGTCTTTTCTCTTGATTATATTCAATGTAACAACAGCTGTGTGAAGCCAATGAGGGCAGTGTTCAGTAAATATGTGATTGGTATCCTTTGACAGTGAAGTCATAAATTTGGATTGTAGCAGTGCACTTTCCTCCATAAATCTGTCTTTTGAGATGAAAGAGTGCTATTCCACACTCTTCAAAGAGACCTTCTCCACTTCGAAGTTACACTGTGCTCTAAAATTTCGTCAAAGTAAAAGGTAAGATGACCATAATAGCAGATATTTTCTTTCTTCAAATGTATTGTTTTACGTAGCAGACAGCACTCTAGTAATTCAGTTATATTTTTTCCCTCTTCTAGAGTCAGTAGACTGGCTCTGCAAATACTTGAGTATCTTGTTGAAGTCTGATGACAGCGGGAGGCAAGGAATAAAATATATGGGCAGAATAAGTCACAAGTATGCATTTTACAAGACCTGGGCATTAGCTAGCATTCCTTGGTTCTTATAAATCAATTGGAGAAAGAACAACTTTATTCTACAACAGGAAAATACCGTAACGCATGCCTAGTAGAAGCTGGCCAAGTGTCATTCACACCAGAAGTAAAATCAGGTGAGTAACAACTTACTACTTAAAACTTGCACCCCGTTCATAAAGCTGAGGCTACCACTACTGAAAATTTTTTCTTGAACAAAAGAGACATAAAGGCTTAACAGCCAGTCCAGGCTGGTAGAAGCAGGATGTTCCCTCTAGTGGTTAAAGTCCCTACCTTTACCAGCAGTCACATTGCAGATAGATTGGCAATTTACCAGTGACTTGAGATCAAGACAATTGAAAACACCAAAGAGAGTTAACAACGCTATTGGCTATGACTAGCTGTTCCATAAGATCACCTTTCCCCTTTTGATATAGTTGGTGTGTTTTCTGTGACTTCTTGGCACTACTGAGCGTACGTAAAATTGCAGTAATTTCATCAGATGGACTATGAGTTCAAATTTTTTAATCTTCCACTGAATACAAAGTAAGAAGAGAGCAAAAAGTGTATTGTGCTTCACAGTACAATGACTAACAGAATTGAATCTTCTTCTGTGCCCTTCCACTCCATACTGGTAGGCTGCATGTTGTTCTGAAGATTTTGATGCTGGTCCACATTAGAGAACAGATACACAGCTGTGGTTAATCTAGTGCAGTATTTGCCTAAGTGGGATGCTCTAATTTGTGAAAATCAATTATTTGATATGCATATGTAAGTCTTTAGTAGTAGGCTCTCAACTTAAATTTTGGTTCATATTAAAGTGATAGAGACTGTTTCTGCAGATGTTGAAACATCCACCTAATTCCACCACAACTTGTGACTGTCTCAGACTGAAATGATACTGCTT
The DNA here is from genome assembly GCF_017976375.1 of Cuculus canorus. NCBI lineage: Eukaryota > Metazoa > Chordata > Aves > Cuculiformes > Cuculidae > Cuculus > Cuculus canorus. The sequence goes on along the minus strand of NC_071406.1, from coordinate 23,302,737 downwards.
TTGGAAGGAGGCAAAGTACAAAGAAATTTTCATAAACTTTCCACTTGTAATATTTTTGAAATGAAATATTTTTAACAGCATGATTTCCCTTAGCTGTAACATTATTTAGTAATATAGCTGTAAACCTGGAATTGCATGAGATCTGATTGCACAAAGAAACATCAGGAGAAACCATTACTGCTGAAGCTTATTTGCCTAGCGTTCACATAATATCCGTGGCTTTATGCCACTGATTTTTTTTTCCATATTACCTCAGATGAATGGGCAGGGGCAAAAGGAGGAGTACTTTATTCTCTAATTAGACGTAGACAAGTTCTTTCGTTCAGGTCGATGATAAAATCATGTCCTACATACATGAAGCTTAGTATCAGTTCAGAATAAGTGTACCTGAAAAGCAAGGTAAGCACACCTCTGTATGCTTAGTTTGTTATGATATGAACGGGGAGGCTGTTGTTAACACAGTGCTAAAGTCAGCTGAACCAGGTTCTTTTATCTGCTGATGAGCTGGCTCTCAGCATTAAAAATATTAAACTTTTTTCTTCCTGTAAATATATTAAATTTTTTCTTGCAGTGTTATTTGTTTCATTCCCAGAATTTCTTAATTAACAAGAATTTAGATCATATACAGAAGGCCTGGCTAACTGAATTTTGTCGTGATTACCGAACTGTAGCTATGAGGCTGACTTTGTCTTAATATCAGCATTCTATGGAAGAGTCATGGAATAGTTATCAAATATTGATTTTAAAGGAAGGGAAATTCAGAACAGACTATAGGCCAGACCGAAGGGACACTCTTCTGTCTTTAGTGTCCTGGAGCTGAATATTTAGAGGAATTTTAAAAATTTACATACACAGTAGGGCTTCTCCAGTTGTGGAAAACGTCATTGATGGTAACTGTGGAAACTCTTTGCAGCATCCCACAGACGTACAGTTTATATCATTAAGTGTGAGGATTGATACCCTTTGTGTTTATGACCTATCTAGACTTGCTGCAAATGTAGCGTGCAGAATGGGCACCTGAGGATCTTCAGAGGTAAGTAGTACTATGCAATGAAGATATGACCGTTACATATAATATATTAAAACATGCCAGTCGAATGGAACTGAACACGATACACACAGTAGGTGAAACTTAAGGGCACAAGAGTGATGCCTCATAAACACAAACAGTTCAGAGACCAAAATGATGGTAAAATTAATCACTGGCCCTGCCCTAGAGAGCCTGCATTCTTTGTTTTAAATTTCAGATCAGACTGAATTACATAAAGAGTATCATTAACAAAAAGAGAAATGTTGTATCATATAAAATCCTGCCCTTGTCTGCTGATTTTTCTTTACATAATTAATTCAGGAACAGTCTGATTAATTGTATACTCTTAATTTATATACCTGCTGTTGCTGATGAGATTATGTATGTTGTATTACTATAAGAAGGGAGTTGTATTACTTCTGAATCTACCACAATGTGATAATTGATTTCTTTATTTTACTGGGCTTGATATAAGTCATTACAACATTAGAACTGCTTTGATAGATGATGATTTTCCTTGTTCCACTAATTGTTTTAATTTCAAAAATTCTTCAACAAAGGTAAACAACCCTCTTGTTGAACTATTCTCTGTTTTTCTTAGCAGAGGAGATTGAAAGTAATTGTCATAAGTAGCGATATATGAAGTCTCACATCCATTAAATAAAAATCCAGATCTAGTTTAAGATGAGAATATGTGGTCAGATATAAAACCAAGAGTGAATAATTTTATGGTAAAGCTTCTAGCACTAGGAATATACAAGAGGAATATACATCACTAAGTGAAGTGGGATGAAGACCCATGTTCTTACTGTGGGCTTCCCAGTACACAAAAGACATGGACATATTGGACTAAGTCCAGTGAAGGGCCATAGAGATAGTTAAGGCATCCGAATATCTGACATTAGAGCCCTCTCTTGAAAGTACACTTCTTGCTTATCACCTCACAGAGAACGAATAAGTATCCCTTTTCTGTCATTGATCGGAAAAGATGCAATGTATCAGGAGAGTGTTTCTGCTGACAGGTTTACCCTTCTTACATGTGCAGCAACAAAAATATCCATAATATTTTCTGAAATTTCCACAAATCAAATGAACTACATTTACAACACTCCACAAAAAGAAATCTATCTTAGTATTCTTTGCCCTCATCACTACAGCTGTCTCTTTTTCTTTTTTTATTGTCACTAGCTTGAAGTATCTATAAAGATTTATGCCAAACTGGTGCATATAAGTGCTTTTATGAATTCAGTTGCATCTTATGCTTTCTGTTGTGGTACTTTAAGCTAAGACACTGCAGGATGATGTTTGTCAAAAGAATAAAGTTAAATCAGTAAAGTGATTTTTCAGCCTTATGGCACAATGTTTTTTTCTGATTTTTAACTACTGAATCGAAAATGGCAGATTTTCAGAGCAGTAAATCCAGAAAAAAGAGGTCTTCAAGAAAATATTAAAGCTCTTTTTTTCATGATTAAATAAAAAAGTCTCCCCACTTTTTTCCCCTTATTTATAGCATTAGGTCTTAAAGTAAAGCTACCACCAATAGGAAATAGGCAATGGCTAGGGCTGAAGATCAAGAAACTGACTTGAGGACAGTTTTCTATAAAGACTTCAGACAAGTAAGACTTTAAGATCTAATGTCATATTCCATTGTAAAACAGATTACAGAAGACTGTTGGGGAGCTAACAGTATTAATAATTTGAGCCATTTGATACTGTGTGGGAGAGGCAAAATTTTTCTTTAATTTTAAATAGTCTGGAAAGTTTCTTCACCCTTGGGTATCTGAAATATTTATATGAAAGATGGCATGTAGTCCTAAAACTTTAGTGTTTTACTAGAAATTTTTTTTCTGACTATTCCAACGTTTACCACAACTTTTCTTGTGTGTATATGCTAAGTTCAAATTTTAATGCGTTTCTCTTTTTGTTCTATCATTATTCTAGAAAAGCACAAGCATGGGCTATCCTTTTTTGAAAACTGGCTTAGTAAAATCAGTCTGTTGTGCTTATCAAATTCCAAGACATTTATGGTCTTTTAATCTAGGACAAGAAAATGTTTATTGATCTGTGTACTACTAATGGGGTTTTCCTAATCTTGTCTTTTTTATTGTTAGTATTAACAATTTGTTTCCTGTACATTTTTAAGTCTGAAAATGTCCAAGTTCAGAGATTACTGTAAAACACCCCTATTGCTCATTGGTACGGTGTTATGATGTTGTCATTAAGCCACTGACGCTTTTCATTGATCTATGGATTAGGCATAAATTCTCATATTCAATAACATAGTGAGAGGATGGTGACAGTATTACTCTGTCTCACATGTTCAGGTTTTCTTTCCACCCTGCAGAGCTGATACAATCATGATTTCAGACGTCTGTGTGAAATAGTGTTGACATCAGAAGTGCTGCAAATTCAAGGAGACTTGTGAGAAAGTTAATTTTTATCTACACATTGTATTGTATCTAAATGGGTGCTGGAGGAAAAAAAAATTAAACTTTCTGTTAAGGCTGCTGCTAGGCAAGGATACTAAAGAATTTAGGGGGCAGGGCAGTATCCATTAGAAATGGACTATAGAGGATTCCCAGCATATTCACTAGCAAGAATGTGAGAAATACTCTTGGCATTGTACTTGAATGCCAGCAGCAGTAAGAGAGAAAGCAGGCAAGTCATTAGTGCATACTCCTGTATGAGCTCAGGTCTTGATTATCTCTTTCCAGTGCCTTCAGAGAGTAGAGGAAAGAAGGCTGCTAAAAAACCTGTCCTTTCTAAGAATGCTGGGGTGCATAATTATATAGGTTTACCTGTCCTTTTCCAAAGGGACAAATGGCACCACTCCTCCAGTCCCTCTCCTTCCTAGTCTTTCTGTTATTCCCCTTTTCCTTAACTGTCAGTTTTTGTAAATGCAACACTTTTAAAGTCCTTCCTAAAGCAGAGAGTCAAGCATGTGTGCTTGTGTGAGGGGACTGGGTCCCCACTGCTTCCCAACACTGATAAGTTCCCAAAGCGACTGTGGAGAGTGAGCAGATTCTGCTCAGTTTCTCCCTTCCGTAGAAAAATTCTTCTTGTCTCAGTGAAATGCAGTGTTCAATCCTACCAGGCTGTATTTCATTCAAGTTTTTTGACATATTTTTCACCTGAGTGCTCAGGGAGAAACTTAGAGCAATTATAGTCAGATCTCCTTACTAATTCAAGCTGTCCTACTCACCATAAGTTTGATTTTGATGTAAGGCCATTGCTCTTATGACTGCATAAGTGTGTTGCCTATGCATATGGCATTTCCTGATGCTCAGATGAGAACATCATGTCAGACATGTTTAATCATAACAGTGTTTATTCCTTTTACTCAGCATGTACCCCCTTCATGACAAATGTATGTAAATGCTGAGATAAAAATAGTATTTGACAAGATAGTTGGGTATGTTTCATTTTATTAACACATTAGTCAACTTATTCTGCTCAAAGTAATATGTGAATAGTAGGTACATATAACATTAGCATAATTTTTTCAGTCAACATTTGTTCTGTGAGGTTTTTGATTACATTATTTTAATTAAGCAATAAGACATGACAAGCACAGGATTTTAAGGTGAGTATGGCAGTCCTCACACAGTATTATACAGCATGCGCCTGAAAGCTGAATGATTTTAACCATTCAAAATGTGCATTAATAATTACTGTAGACTGACTAGAGTGCCCTTAGGTTTCTTTAATGAAATACACATATATATTATTGAATAAGGGAAGCACTTATTTGTCATAGTTATCAGAACCGAGACTGCTCTCAGTCAGTGAAAAGGCTCCATTTGTGTTCTAAAGCCTTCTGTGCTGTCTCTGGGATTGGTTTGCTTATAACAGCACAGTGTAACTTTTAAATGTATTCAGGGCACATCATACTGTCTGTGAGGGAAACCAAATGTCCTGTCTGGAATAGCATTATGTAGTAGGTGTCACAAGTCAGAAATAATGAAGATAAATGAGATTATGCACCCAAAGAAAAGTACATATTTTCTAAATAATGCCCTCCAGTAAGAGATTGGGAAAGTGAAAATGTTCCATTTCTTTGTACCTGACAACTGGGGAAAAAAAAAAGCAACCCAACCAACCCAAATACCAATAAGAAAACCCACCAGACCAGAAATGTTTTGTGTATGACTTATTTTGTATCTGATTGCATCAGTCCTAAGATACAAAGTAATAAAATGCTGAGGATAACAAGTGTCATTTTATTTCAAACAGTCATTACATATTTTTTTTGTGCTTTCACTTGCAGATGCAAAATAACTTGGATTTCTATAGCCAGGATCTCAAAGTAATTAAATGTCTGAAATGAAAAGGCTGTAGTAACCTGGAGCTTATAGAGCTGTGTCAGGTTTTGATATTACTTTGTGGGTATTTAAATAGGGAAGAGCAGATGGTAATTTCTGGACCTATGAACATGTTGCTGTCATAGCTCTGTTAAATCCTTACTATTTCATAAAATTTTTCATTTTTTTTCTTGTTGTTCACTGTTTTACCTATTCATCTTAATCATTTAAAGTTTTACTGGAGTGCCAGTTAAAGCAATCCCATGTAACTTGTTGTTATTTAGCATTAAAGCCACAACAAATGACCATGGATGTCATCCACTATCGATCTCTTATGTTCTGTTTGTCATCATGGAAATTCACCCTGAGGTAAGTGAAAGGTGATGTCCTTTCCTCCCTCCAAAACCAGTCCTCAGGTAGAATGCGCTTTCTTTCCGCATTCTAACAGCCTGATCTGAATAACTAGATGGAAGAAAGCTTCAGGTAGTTCTGAGGTACCTATTGGTCTTTTTCCATCTAAACAACTCCCTCTTTTTTGTATGTTTATTAATTTAAATGTTCATTTTTTAAAATTCAGGTCTGTTCAGCGTACAAGTAAAGTGATGAAATATATTGTTATATTCCCCAAATGATTTGCTTATGTTGAAAGTAAACTATTTTAAGAGAATCTTCCACTTTTTCTAGAAGAACAGATTGGACCTCAAGACTGGGATGTGGTAAGACCAGGCATTAGCTTGAAATTCCTTACAGAGTTGACATAGAACTAAAATGTCAGAGAGCTGGCTTGGTCTTTTTTTTGAGGAGGTCTCAACATCCTGAATTTTAGAATGTATAATGTTACCAGATATAAAGTGCTGTATGTGACATAGGAGGGGACTGTATGAGAATCTCAAGGCCAAGTCTTTTGAGAGAGTGAAATCTGTCTTAATGTAGGTGGAATGGAAAGAAGAAAGTGGTTATTCTCAGGATCCAGATGTGTATGAACTGACTTCATCAATCTTATGCTATTCATTGGCATCTAAGAATCCTGTCTGCAGAGGGCAAAACTTTGAACCCTGTTTGTTTCTTATATTAACCTTTGCAGTGAACATAGTGTGAATGTGAATGTACCATTTCTACGTACCTAAAGGTAATATGAGTGTGATGAAATAGAGTTAAAATGTGTCCTGAGATTTGATAAGCATTCAGGCATTTTATCTGACTTGGGGCATTGAATCCATGGAAACATTGGCTTTTACACATCATTTTCTCATTCACAAAATTAAGTAATTACATCCTGGGAGAAATGCACTGGCATTGAATATACAGTATCCAGACTATGTCGCTACAGGTAGCAGATTGAGTTTAACTAGCCATATGGATTGTAATTGTCTAAGTATGATTAATTCATAATGTTTGTTAATTTTATGCCTTATATTATGGTTTGTTATTATAATGTCAGTCTTTTCTCTCTTTCTTTGTTTCTTTTTAATCTGGGTTTTGATGCGAGCCCTCAAGGGATTTTAATCTTACTATGATACTAACTAATGATGTCCTTTTATTCCTGGGTCTCATCAATAGCTTGTTCCCCTTGCTGGAAGTTTCACGGAAAAGGGTTCTGAAGTTAGAACAGATGGTGTGTCAGTCCATTGCAGAACTGTTTGCAGCCTGAGGAAAACTTTATATTGAAGGTGGAAATAATGGTTTTCTGCTTAGCTTATTGTAAATTCTAAATGGGGTGATTGAAGACTGTAATGATCACTGTTGTTTGATGCCTATGAGTTTCAACATCTGGCTAATGCCTTTACTAGCTGTAACAGTAAGAAAAGACACTATAGTGCTTTCTGCTTCTTTCTTTTAAATAAACTACAGCATATGTGCGTATATATATGTTTGTACATACACACAAATACGTAAATATGATGTATGCATGTGAAAGTATATATGTAAATTGATGTCTATATCAATACCTTATTTGCACAATAGTGAAACAGAATATTACATAATAATGCAATATTTTCATGCCAATGCTGGGCTTTCTTGTTTCAATACCCGAATTTGAATACTACTTTAAAAATTGTATTTATTTTAAATCACCTTTTATCTACTCTTGCCTACAGACCTAAGCCATTAACTCAAAGTAAATTAGCAAATATGGCTTTGCTTCTCGTATAGGGTCAAAGAATGAAGCACTAGTGAAACTGACAGAGCTGGCCTTAGTAAGGGAGGCTGGAAACCATCTCCTTCAAAGTAATGGACCTCATTACACCAACTTTTGTCACACTTGATTTTTAGCAGGTAATTAACTAAATTACCGAAGTCACTAGTCTGTTCTACCACTGCACAATAATTGACTTCACAGAATACTGTTAACAGGAATTGTGATTGAAAAACAATGTTTTCACAGAGAATTTGAAAAGTGATTTATCTACCTATGTTGTTTCTTTGCTTGGTTATACTTCAATCCAGATAATGACAACAGCTTAAGAAGCTTCATTTTAGAAATCCAGATGGTATTGTCTTAACTTATTTAGCAGCTTGACCTGGTATTCTTGAAACAAGTTGCCAAAAATTCTAACAGCATTATTATACTTATGTTGTTTGGTTGAGGGCTGGTTTTTTTTTTCCTAACAGTCTAGCTATATTAAAAAAACAAACCATGGGAATGTATACCAAACTTCAGGCTCATGCTGTGAATTCTTTGATTTCAATAGCACCTTCATCAAGGGCTCAAAATGTTATGCTGGATTTGGACCCTAACACCTAAAAAAACCCTCAAACAAAATACTGCAGTCTGGTAGTCACTATTTAACTTCGTCGTGGTTTTTTTTTCGCCTTGAAGATGCAATGCTCTGTTGGTTTCTGTCACTTTGGTCTAGACAATGATTTCTTCAGGCAAGGCCTGTAAGGTACCTGTTGAAAAAAGAGTGGTCAAAGCATTAAGCTTCTGATTAAGGTTATCAGAATCTGACACATTAATTATCCTTAATTATAGTCTGTACCACCTTTCCTGAAGAAAAGTTCATGAAGCACATGCTGCTCATAGTGAATTTGCAATTAGTTTTTAACTAATGCCAAGTTGCGTGACATTAAGGCCTTATATTTCTTTTTCTGTAGCTTTGTAATTTCAGAATTTTCTTATAGTAGGATAAATGTGTGCTTACAGAGTTCTATTTATGATACAAATCTGAAGACAATGGCTGTGACAGGTATAGAAAAGGACTGGCAGACATAGAAAGCATTTGAAATAACTACGTGGGAAGTTTAAAACCCCTGTTTTTCTGCTTTCCTTCATTTTCTTCCATTTGGCAGTGTGTTTGTAACTAATGCTACCTAACGTCAGCCATAGGAGACTTTGAGGATCTGTGCAAGTGATTTATGTGATCAGATTGAATAGAAGGATGTTGACAGTAGCTTGGATTTCAAAATACAGTGCTGCTCACAAAACAAAAAAATTGGTGTAACTACCGTGATTCCTATCAGCTGCTGATCATTGTCTTTTCTTTTTCTTTACTGTTTCTTTAATGGAGTACTTTGCAACTCACTTTCCTTTACATGTAGAACCATGGATTTAATTTCTGTATAACCAAGTTTTATATTAGAATGATACTTATCTTCCTCACGGATGGAGTGAAATTCATTGCAACATACATACACACAAAGTAAGGTTCGACACATTAATTTCTTTTGCAGGGAAATAATAATAGTTGCATTAAATGCTCAGTCATCGGTATACTAAAAACATTCTACTGATTCCAACAAGCTAAGCTCCCTAAACAGACTTTCATGTGAGATAGACATATTGCTATAGTGTTCACAAAGACACATAGAGTATAAGTCAATACATAGTAAAGCATCTGTGGCTTGGTGAGTGGTCTTTCTGTACCACATCTGTCTACAGTGCTGGCTAGTCATGGCTCTGTGTCTTTCCCGAGCATTGCTGTTCTGTCGCACATGGTGACTGCAATGACTGAGATAATTAGCAGAGTTCCTAATGTTTCAAATGACTCTTTGTCAGACTTGGAGAACTGGACTTCCCTACCTGAGCTTCTCAATGGGATGGAAAGTAATCAGAGAGGAAATGTGTTGAAAGTGCTGGAGGAGGAATAGCCGGAGCTACAAATATGTATAAAACAGCAGCCAGTGCTGTTGTGGGTAGCTAGACCAGCTGATGATCCATTTGCTATATGATTCTCAAAAACTGACTGAAATTCAGAACAAGGTCAAGCCGGGCTTGAATTGTCCCAGTATGTGATAATCCAGTAACAGACTGTCAGGTAGGGAGAGGATAAGATAGCTGTTGGTGGCATGGTAAGGTCCTTATTAGGTTTTTCATACTCTTTGCCCTATTGATGGTTTCCCCTATCTTTTTCTTTACTTTCGTACCCCTATTTCACAATTCTAGCATCTGAAGAGCTTATTTGGCCTGCTCCCCACCAGGCATGCAGCACACTGCTCTCTGTAATCCTTGCTTACTTGTTCATGTTGCCAGTTACAGAAACTAAGATATTTTTCATTTTTCAGGTATGTCCTGAGAAAAACAACAACGTCTTTAATTATTGTTTTTGTGGATTTTCATCTGGCGTAGGCTCAGAGACTCCTATGATTCAACTGGGGTCTGAGGAAAGCTGATGTCCATAGGGTATTCATCCGTTCTGGTAAGCTAGATCTTGCAATGTGATTGCAGAGGCTCTTTGCTGTGTAGGTTTACTATACTGAGTCCTATTAATGTGAATGGCTGTTCTATATTTTAAAATCATAGCATTTTATTAAAATTGCAATAAATATATCTGCTTTGTCAGGAAAATATAAGCATTAGGGTATTTAAGGTCTGCCTTTCTTTCTGTGTGTTTAGAACACATCTAGATTCCTTTTTAGCTCTTCTCTTGGAAGTTTTCTGAATATGAAAGGGTCAAAAGTTATGAACTTATTTCCGACTGATTTCCAGATAAAGACAAAATGTAACTGTGCTCTGGTATTGTTCTTGTCATTAGAGATTAAAAATACTGCAAAAAACCTATACCAGCATGAAGTTAATGTCATTGTGAAGTGATGTTAGACTTAAGACTGTCAACACATGTACAATTTTGGGGTTTCTTCATCCTTCAGTGGAGGAGTTGGAAGCCTCCAAGATATCTTCAAATGAAATTGGATAAATGAATGAGTAATATATTCCATGTTTATGGCTGAAGAAAATGAACTTTCTGATTTTAGCTGGAAAGCCTGTTTTCCCCAACTGTAAAAAAACCCCACTCTGCCACAGCCTTTGATAGCTCGGAATAGATCGTGCTTGATGGAGATACTGACCATATTCAACTGAATCACTGAACAGTCATGGATGATATTGAGGTTAGTGAATCATGTTACTGTGCACACTTTAAGTAATTTTTCACAAACGCCCTTTTTTTATATTGGTATAATCTAAGTAAGTGTAATCACAACCAGTATGTCGTACAAGAATAACTACATATATGAAAATTATACATATCATGCTATATAAGCAATTGTCAAATGCACAGAGCAATCAAATTTGTAGCTCAAAACCCTTCACTTGTATGGTGGATCTCAAAATGGGAATTCTTCTCTCTCTACATGTATGTTTGGTGTTTTCAGTGAGGTGCCTGTCATTTTAACAAAAGTGACATGCAGAGTAAAGTGGAAAGGTCCTGTTTCAACCTGTGAAGAGGGTGGGGCAGACAGCTGAATTGTTCCATATTTTCTGTGAAATCTTAATTGATTAGACGATCACCTTTATTCACCATAGAAAGACTGTCTTTCTTTACGATGGATACAACAGCAGGAGAGCAAACTGTTGGAATTGATATACTTTGTTGCTTATCTGAAAGGAGATTTTTTGCCCTAATTTTGCACAATAGTAGAAACTTCCTTTAAATCCCATTTTCCTAACCAGCGCCTAGAATAGCTCTTGTTGTTAGATTCTAAGGACTCTATTGTGGCTTTTAAGCCAGAGCCCACAGTAGGGGTTGTGGAGGGATACACCGCCCCCAAGAAACTCCTAGAGGGTTTGTACTTGAGGACAAATCTGATGATAGAATTTAAAAATGGAACAGACCATTGTAGATCATCCAGTCCTCCCATCTGTCAGCACAGGATTTTCCCTCCCAGATATTCTTAATGTATTGTTCAATGTAAAAATCTCAACTCTGGGAGTTTCCAAAGCTTTGCTTGGAAAATTTTTGCCTCCTTTTTTCCCTCAGAAGTAGGAGGACACAGCAGCAGCCATGACCATGTCTTTTAATATATACCTGTGTGTACTTTGGACTGGCTTCTGCCTGCTGACTGGTGTGAATAGGGGGCAGATGGGTATGACTTTTCCCTTTACAGTTTCCAGATGACTTAAACATACCACGTGATCCCTGTGCCCTAGGAGGAGTTTTGTAGCTGCTTTAAACCACCACCTGTTCTTTAATGAGTGTCTCAGATTTTGCAAAGTATGTTCTAAAGTGTAATTGCAGTGAAGTTAATTTGTGTTTCAGTCAGAAAATTTTGTCCTAATTTTCTGGGCAGTGATTACTCTTTCAGCCAGTGAAATTGGCTTGAACATTCCAGTGCATTTTGTCTACTGCTTAAAGGCTGATAAAACTTCTCTGTATTATTTCTTATTTTGGGAATAATAGTACTGCATTTTTCAGTATTGGTAACTGTTGATATTTCAGTCTTACAGAAGGATTTTGAAAGATTTCAATTATCTGAGATTTTGCAACACTATTGTAAGTGCTATTGGAAAGCAGACACTGGATTTTCATATGTAATTCAAATCTGTAATGAAGATGAGACTGCAGTCCTGCAGAAATTATGTTGTGTTTAATATTGTTCCACATAACAATACTGTCAGATTTATAGAGATCAACTCAAAGCTTGATGAATCCATGGGATAAACACATTAACATTGAAGTGTGTTGGGATTTGCACTTCAGACAAGTGCCTATGAAGTCTCCAGGGGCTTTGGATTAGTGTTATGAGGAACATAAATGGGACTGTGTTCTCTAGGGAGAAGTGTGGAAAGTTAGTGATGTACAAAATGGGTCAGTACCAACTATAATAGTCATAGAAAAATGTGAAGGCTCCATCAGGTTTAAATTTCCATTGACGTATTTGCCAGTATACTTTGAGAATAAGTATATGAAACAATATGAAATCTTTAACCCAAGTGACTGGAGTTAACCAGGTTGAGAAAATACAGTTTAAAGATTTTTTTTTTCCACTTTCAAAAGAATGGTTTCACATCTTACTTGTCTGTGTGTTCTTAAGTGGGGAAACAATCCACTAACATAAAGCTAGCAAAGAAAATCTCTAGGGGCAAAGAAAACTATGCATGCAAAGGAAGTAAAAGCAGAGGAAAATATGGTTAAAATGGGAAATGTCCCATTTCTTTGATCCCATAATATGCAGTAGACCTGACAAAAGATGTTTTAATGCATATTTTGCAAGGTATGCAGGGCATAAGGATTTATTTGTTCAGTTGATAAACCACTGTAGTGTTTTGTAGCAAAAGTGATTGGTTTTACTTGGGCACTTGATGAGCCCTGTTCAAACAAACATTGCAGCTACTTAAAAACAAGCAGAGAGCCATGACAATGAGTTCTTGCTTTTTTATTCATTAGGTTCTATCAGTATCAAATAAAGAATGTATCTCACTGAGACTTTCGGGGCTTGAAATTAGCTGTTTTTGACAAACTTATCTATTGTTTTCACAGGTGACACTATCTATGTGAGTACAATTGACTTAGGCTGGAGTCTATATATAATATTACCAGATTAACAACGGTGTCAGGCTAGCTTGCTGCAACAGAACTGTTTAATTTTATATGCAAAGGTGTTCTCCATTTTTAAAGCTGTAGATTTCAGGTAGCAAGGTCAGGTTCTAGTATCTATAGTTCTTTGTCAGTTTAATTACTGTTATGTCTCTTTCTAATAGTTTCAGAATCTGATTTCACATATTCCATTTTGATTGCTGCTGTGCCTGGGAAGAACCACAGAAGAGTACCTCTTCCGAAAGACAGGTGAATTTTAGAGCTGTTCCTAATGGGCATCCACATCATTGTCCTTCTTCATTTTGTGCCACTTTAACTTTTCTGGTAGAGAAAGCTGAGAAAGTGCGTGAAGCATTGCATAATTCCTGACCACAATTTGTCTTCAAAACATCTTTCAGACTGTGTGGCTCTCTACTTCACACAAGGTAGGGCTTAATGGTTATAATAGTCTGGGTTCATTTATGAGATGACAACACAGATAGAATGGTTCTTTACCTGTATATTTTGCAGTTTACTTATCACTTATTTATTCTGCAAAATATTTTTGAAGACTGTATGTACCTACATTTCCCAGCAGTTGCTTCACTACATTTTGTACACTTATGTTCACTTCTGCAGTGACTTCATGGGCTTTCTGCCATCTGTCATTGTTCCTTTATTCTAATGTACAGTGCAGCCTCATGTAATTTATGACTTTGCCTGATATTTATTAGATAGACAGGATTATTGCCCACAGATGGCTAAGGTTCACAGCCAGAGGCGGCTTCACAGAACTAGCAGGAAGAGATTTATTCCTGTGACCATGTGACTTCTACTGTAAGCTAATTTTAGCACTGGGTTGCTCTTGATAAGTTAAAATGAAACGAGAACTCTGGGTCAAATTTATTTCCCCAGCAAGCGATACAATTCCATTGACTTCTGTTGAGTCATACCTGTATGTCAGGTGTGAAATCAGCCCTCCGTTTCTTTCATTAGGAAATAAAATGTATGAGAGCACATTTTAACTGCAGTACATTTGTGAAGTTACAAACATTTCTGGTCTTAAAGCTGTACTCTTGGAGCAAAAACAACGGAAAAGGTTTATCGAGTCATACAGTTGTTGCCAGTAGATGACATTGTCTGCCAGCTTTACATTTTCTCTGCTTCTTTGTAAGGGCCACTGTAGTCACATATTCTGTCACTCACAGTGTGAGACTTGGAACATTTCTTGGCAAAGTCAGGGAGGCTGGCGTGTTGAAAGTGAGCCCACACAGTCAGGTGGTTTCATTTGTACTTGAATTTGAGACTAGTTCTTGCAGCAGATAGGACGTGAAAACCGTATTGTATCTTTTTGGTGTGCTTGTTCCATTGCTAGTGAACTAATTGCTGCTGGTAAATTTAAGTCTTCCGTAATAAATACACCAAGTTGAATCAGTGGCTTTTCTAATCTTTAAGGATTCTCTGTTCAGTGAAGTGCAGCCTTAAGTGCATCTATGTAGTAACACTATGCAACTACCAATAAGCAGATTTAAGTGTCTACAGAATTTCTTGCTGTAAACTGAAGCAGAAATTTCCAGCCTCCAGATTATAATCTATAGGGAGCTTATTAGCAGTTGGGCTTGGTAGGAAAGGCACTTCAAAGAGAAGCCATCTGGAATACACATTAGGAGACTCTGCTACAGGAGAGCTAGGAACAGAAGCAGGCATAGGAACGTGCTGCACTCTCACCCTCTGCAGTGCTAGGTGTCCTTTTCATTCCACTGGGAAGTCAATGGGAATTAGGAGCACTTTCAGCTTTATGCTCTAATTCAGGGATGCCATATGTAGTTAAAGTTGTTAAACCAAAAGACTAAGAAAATACGATAGGTAAAGTTCTGCCATCTGAACAGCAGAGTTATAGCATCAATATGAATTCTTCTGTTGTTTTGCCAAAGATGATATTGGTGGTTATTTTTAATGTTTTATTTTTCTGGATTTATGCAAAACTGTACTGACAGTGCAACTTTAAAACCGTTACTCTCATTCCTCAAAATGGCACAGTGTGTGTAATGTCAGGAGCAGAATTTCCATTCTGCTTCTTACTGTCCAACCTGATTTTCAAAGGTGCTTGTTATTGATGAGAATTAGAAGGTAAAGAGAGCATGTCTCCGTGTGGAGCATTTACGGTTGTTTGCCTTACCAACACTGTTTTGTCCTTCTATGGTCATTAAAGTTGGGCTGGTACAGAAAAGAGTGTAATATATGGTTCTGAAGGTTCTAAAGCACTGTGTCAATGTATTATTGGGTCAGTGCATCTAAATGTATCTCCACTGCTTCAGGTGCAATGCTTACAGGATTTGACCCTAGAGAAAAGCATCTCCTCACCCTTTGCTACAGACATTTCTAGAAGGCACAGGCTAATTTCAGGTTTGACATGTCAAGGCACGGAGAAGAGTCATTGACACAGCAGGTGCACTTAAATATAACTGTCTAATTATACAGTGATGCAAGTTTGCTCCCAAGAAACTAAATGTACAGTGCCATGGAAACCATAGTATCTGCCAGTCATGCTGTTGAATAGAAAAGAAGTCTTCAGCAGTCAGACACGTTTCATGTATGAAATCATAAAAGTCATGGTATGGTAAACATCTGCATCGTTCCCATTCTTTATTGAATGTGCACATTGTAGTTCCCCTTCTGCAGACTTGGGGGATTTCCACATGTATGCATCTTGTTACAGAGAAGTGCGACTTCGGAATCTTGACTGGGTATGTTAAGGTCTGCTTTCAAGCTTATTTATTTAGTTTGAATTTTAAAGTTCTGCAGTAGGATTTCTGAAGCAGTTTGTAATCCATGAGGGTAATAGTAGAAGATAACAGAGCAGTGTTATTTTGCAGTTACTGCTAGTCTAATTTTGGCACACAGGAAAGGTCACTGCCTGTTGTCAACATCTGAGCAGAGCCTGGGGCTTGTTAGTGTGCAAGGGGGTGTGAGGTGGATAGTTTACTAATGTGATCCTGGCTTGAGGACATGCTTCAGTGACAGCAGAAGTGTTTTCTTGTCCTTCCCACATGACCAATAGCAAAATTATTTTTTACTTTTCAATTGTCATTTCTGCCCTGGACTAATGATGCTTTATCTCTACTCAGCTATTAAAGTGTAGGTGAGCAAACCAATGTAGTGGAGTGGGAAATGTAGTTAATATTATCTTAACCAATAATCAAAGAATTGGTGTTACCTGTGCAGAAAATCTGAGTAGTAAAAAACAGTTATTGTATGTTAAATAGATCATATTATTTATTGATTTACTTTCATGGCAAAGTACAAACATTCACAACCATGACTCTCATGCCAAGTGCTACAGAGTAAAATTACAGTGAGTCTGTCCCTTCCATTTTTTGCGAGTTCAGACTTTCTCACGTTTTCCAGTTTTGCCGGACATTCAGCCTTCTAGGGCTTTTCCACCTGCTTTTGCAATACTTTCTCTTTTATACTGGCTGGATCTGTATTTAGCTAGTACAGTTCACTCTGCAGTGTTAACATCATCTAGAATTGCAATAATTGTACCCAGTGACCAATAAATCTTTTGATATAATATATTGCCCAAACACACATTGCATAATTCACGTTACTTGCCTAGTGCCCTCTGAAATACCCCTACTGAGAAGTAAAATGTAAAAGTACACATTCAAGTCTGGATTACCCAATGAATGACTCTGCCTCGAATGCCAACTTCTCTCACTGATAATGGAGAAAGGCTGTTTTGACCACAAAAGGGAACATTTACTGAATGACAAAACGTGTATTCAAAGAAATAAAGAACAAAGACAGTGAAAATTTTGTAACAAAGAAGATGAACATTTATGGTGAATTTTTTTAATATCTGAGTCCAAGATCCATCTTCAGTGAACTACCTTAGTGTTCTCATATCAATCACCCAGACAAGAATTACAAAGTGAGGGGTGTAACTTATGTGCTCACTGGTACATTCAGCCAAAAGTACAGAGCAGAGCAGATTCCATAATTTTTTCATTTCCACCACTGTCTCTGGCACCCAGCATCACTTCACCACCATCACCTTGCCAAAAGCTGCTGCCATCAACACTCCCTAAAATGTCACATATGCAGAAAACATTCATCAGCCCTGAGCTTATCTTATACAGATATTTTCTTAAGGCAGGCATCAATCCCATCTAAATTCTGTTGTCCATATATCTGTGTACACTTGCTTTCCAAGATTCTGCTGCCATCCCTAGCCATTGCTTAGGCCACAAATTATCTGGAATCAAGATACTTCCTTTGGATAAGAAAAAAGTTTTTGCTTGCTTTTTTCATATTAATTATGTTCTGAAGACTCTACCCTGGATAATCTATAGAGCTGTGAAAACTGATTCCTTTATGAGCAAGAAATACAACAGATGCTTATGATGTGACGGTGTAGCTTCTGGGCCAGGGATTTAGATTTATGTCTTTATTCTGATGCATTTTTTTCTTTTATGCTCAGGGTTGCTTTCCCTTCAAGAAACATTGCTATCTCTATACTGACATCAGTTTTTTAGAAATTACATTTCTACTTGTCAGAATTTTATTGCCGATTGTTATTGATCCTCCCCAAATTTGACTAAATTTTCACATTTTGCAAATAATTTTTCTAATTAATTTGTTGCTAAGTTAATGGTGATTGGCAGGTCATATTTGCAGGTCACATAGGCATCATCTTTATATGCATCTTGTAAATATTTAAAACATAATATAGACCAAACGGTATTTACTTTTGTTGCTTACTCCTATCTGGTAGGACTGCTTATGGCCAAAGAGGAGAATAACCCCAGCTGTCTTTCTGGGAGCGGTTTTGTGCAAGGCAGAATTCTTCTCTAGACCAAGGAAAACTTTGGGGAATCCCTTTTTTTTCTGGAAGAGAGCAGTGCACTGCTCTTTACAGATTACTGATTTTGGTCATAGCCACTAGAAGCCCGATCGCACCCCTTACTGCAAACCCTGTAGTATCCTGGGCATCTGCTGCTTTAAAGCAAAGTGAGTTGTTTTCTTGATGCACAGTGGATCTGTCCTTTTGTGGCTTGGCACACTTCCTTCTCACAAACCCCTTCAAACAAATACCATTGCATCCTGGGAAAAGAACACTAATAGGGTGCTGTAGCATTCACCCTTCCAAATAACAGTCAAAGCCACCTCTTTAGAGCTCTGCTCTGTCGTGCTGGAGGGCTCATTCTAGTATACAAGTCTTTCCTCCTCACACACTCAGAAAAATGCGCAGTCAATTATGAAATTTCATGATTTGGGTCGTCATATGGATCTTGGTCCTTTAAAAACTCCGTTTATTCCAAGGACAGCAGCCATTTGCTCCTGATATTGAGCACTAAACCATCTTTCTGCACCCTTCCCTTCTTTTTCTCTAGGGAAGGGCAGAGGTGAGTTCTCGGAGAATAGTACTGATTATTAAATTTTCATTGAAAAATCTGCAGGGGTTTATAGAAACATGCTGGCACTGTTTGAAACTGGGGAAGGCTGCAGATGATGGGAGCCAGCCTGAACAGTAATTTTCATTCACTAGGAATTACCCTCTAGAGAGATTCTGGAAAGCATAGATAATTAGACCAAAACTGCCATAATTTTTAAAGCAGAAATTTTTGTGCAAAGGTGCTAGTATTACACTTTGTAGTGAGTTTTAGAGCAACTTATTGAGTTTTTTGAATTTTTTTTTTGATCAAATGTTTCAGATATGAAGGAGAGAAAGCAGAAATAAAACCAAATCTTTGTGAAAAGTATACAGGATGTGGGCTTTTGCTGCAAATTCAGATCTGGGTCCAACTTTTGATTTGGAGTTATGTCTTCTTTGAATCCAGGCTTTTGGTTTAGGTGCACAAAGCAGTTCCAGCAGTTTTTTATGCAGTCCTAATTAGAAGCATTTTTTTAAGGAAGACTATGAGGTTGAACTTCTATTTATTTATTTTAATACAAAATTGTATGTCGCATGCAACAAATAGAAGCTAAGCGTAGATGCTGTGTCTGCATCAAGGGATGATTGTGATCACCGCTATGTGTAATCACAGCATAGGCCACTTCCAGATCAAGCACTTCTCATGGCACTGGCGGAGAGAGCATGCTCACAAGCATTATTCTAATATCTGTCCAGGCCAAGAAAGGATGGATATCTGGGGACCAGGGCTGGGGATTCACCCACATAATTAATGGCAGACCTTTTTTTTTGGCTACAGCGACCTTGCACCTAGTCCTGTTAGGAAAAATGACTGATTCAGAGACTATGTCTCACAATCCTTGGGCACACAAATCCCAGCTCTGAGTCTGGGAACGTAACTTTTTACCATCACTCAGTGATGTATCTTGACTGACCTTAGATGGTGGTGTAAATTTTATTACCTGTAAAAGTTTAAAAATGAGACTATAGTGCTAGATACTTATTGTATTATTGTTAATAAAATGTTTGTGAGGACTTCATTAAAGCCTCTCTTTCTGTGCAAGACTTTCTATTCATTACAGGATTGCCTGCTGATGCCAGTCTTCTCAGCTCTGCGAAGTATATTTCATTTGCAAATACAAGTGTCTGGGCTTTAAATGTGTTAATAGGAAGCCTGTCCTACAGCAGGTATTGCATGAAAAAAGGTTTTTTTTTTCATTTTTGTTTTTCTGCAAGAAGAAAGAGAGTTGTTTTGTTATGTTTCAGTTCAGTTGAGTCTTCTATGTAGAAAATACTATATCTGTATTATAAATTAACAACCTGGATATGATTAAGGATTTCCCACTTGTCATGCCTAGTAGGATGTCCTAGATCCTGCAGTTTGTCCCTCAGGCAGGAACAGCAGCTTCCACACCTTTTGCACTATGTTTTACCACACTGCGCACACACTATGGCCACCTCACAGTTTTCCATTATTAAAAGTTTTTTTTTTCATGAGCCATGCTATTTCTGGGACACTTAAGATTCCTACGCAGTGGTTTGGAACAACTAATAACTTCTTTCTCCCCCTCCCCCTGCCATCCCCACTACACCACTGCTTTATTTTTTTTTTTTTTTTTCCAGTTTGGGGGTGTTTTCCTCTTTTCCTCTTCCTCCTCCCCCCAAGGAACCCAAAGCTTAAGGTGTAAAATGTTTCTGAGGGTTTAGTAAGAGATGATATCTTTCTTTTTATTTAGTTTGGTATATAGTAGCATGGGAAGCACCACTGGTCTATATTCGGTTTTAACTCACAACAAAAAAATTGGAAGTCTTTGCATGCAAGCACTGTTCACTCCTGAAGGTTTGTCCTTATTCATAGTAGGAGTTTGGCATTTTGTTTGGTTTTGCTTTTTATTTTTTGCTTGAAATAGACAGTGAAATGAAGGAAACTATAGTCATGGAAATTTTTCCCAGCAGGAAAAATGAAGCGCACAGGGGCTTCAGGCATGCATATCTCTCTGGTTTGAAAAACCCAATTTCAGACCAAGGAAAGTTAAAGAAGTTTGAGGTAAGTCTGACAATAGTTCTTAAATTCTGGATATGAGGCTGAGCCTATGGCCATATCAAGTTTGGTCATTTCTACTGCTGTGTGCTATGAAAATATTTATTGAAAATAGCATCTCATTTACTACCTGAACCTAAAACACATTTACTCTTTGGTCTGAAAAAAGTCCAGATGTTAAAAGGAAAGTAGATATTCTTCACCAGATATGTGGACTAATTTAAAAGAGTAATAGAAGCAGCTGCATATTTGGAATAGTACTGCTTGATTCAGGGAGGCTTACAAGTCATAATTTTGAAGTCCAAGAGACAGTAATCAAGAAAGCAGCTCTGTGATCAGTAGGAATGCAAAGCCCATAGGATGGTAGTAGCACAATACTGAATCCACAGAGCAGTGTGTTTTTTTGGCATAATTGAGTTGTGAATCTGATTGTAAACTATCTGAGCTGAACTTCTGAAATACTTCATATTTGTATGTGCGTTTACATTGAAGGATTCTGCTGGGTGTTGGCTCTGTCGGTACTGAAATGCCGGATTAGAAAGCAATAGGTATTCTGACGAAAGGTACTAAGGAGATGTTTGCCGCTGGCATTGCAGAAATGGTGATAGAGCACACTGTTATTCATTTCTCAGTGTGGGCCACATCAATTCCAAGCAGTGAATACTCATTTCCCTAGTGAAAAATGGCAGACCAGGAACACAGTGCATTTAGCGTATTGGGGATATAAGTATAACATTAAGTCACCAAAGTCTCTTTCTGTGGTTTGTAGGAATTTATGATGTATTTTTAATATAAATTCTGGGTTTTTTATAACTCTGCAAAGTGTAGAGCAGAATAACCTTTCTGCCTGAAATACTCTAATCTGTTATGGTATGATATTGTACTGAGAAAGTTATGTGGTACTACTAGTAGGTTGTGCAATAAGTAGTAAAGGTAAGTTTTGAATTGCAGTTTTGTAATTATTATTTTCTGTTTCTTAAGGGTTGTGTTCTTGACTCTTGAATTGATATGCAGATAGGAAAATGGTGGGCTGAAGTGAAAGCAAGATCTACATCCAGCAAAAATTTTCTGTATGCAAAGAATAGACTGGAAAATCTGATGGAAGAAATGAAAGGGAGATTGCTGCTGAGTAGGTCTGTGCTGGTCAGGTAAGGGTGGCCCCACCCTTCAGTTCCAATGCCCAATCCTACAACCTTTTCAGACCACACCTTTAGTTTATTTGATTTACATGATTAAATAGAGCTAGGATTGGGCAAAAGAGACAATGGAGTACCTTTGCTTGGCTTCTGCCATGCAGAGACCAAAGCGCAGGGACCATGTTTGGGCAGTGTGATGTGGGAGGTGAGTCACCTTCAGCAAGTATTTATATGTTTTTTTTCCTAGAGTGTGAGGGGGATTTAGTAAGGAGTGTGCCAGAAAGCTGGTTTGAGCCTCTGAATCCTATGAACTGTGCAATAGATGATGTGTTGTGGTGAAGGACAGCTTTGTACTCCACGCAGGAGGGAGTTGGAGGGCACTCAGTGAGGCAGGAAGCTGTGCACCCAGGAGTGCATTCTCTGTCAGAATGGCACTCCTTTGCCAGGATGGCAGTGGTGGACAAGTGTTCTGCCATACTGCTGTGAGGCATTCACCTTGAGGGCAAGCGTCCCATAGGGACCAATCCTATTCACCTGGAACAGAAGGGTGAAGCACCTGAGAGGCTGGGAGAGAACTGAGCTATGTCCAGGCTCCTGGAAAGCCAGGGTGTGCGGAGCAGCAGGAGCAGCAGCCAGCATCCAGTGTTTGGCCTTGGCCAGGCGCTGAGCTCATAGGGGCAACCTGCAACGGCATTAGGAATCTCCCCTTTCTCTAGTGGTCCCCTGGAAATCCAGGTGACACCCTGTATTTTCTTCCACACATTAGATTTTCCAAGACTTCTTTAATATGCTTTCACTTCCTTGTGAGATTCCATTTCCATCTGCATTTATTGTTCCCACTTATAGAGGCTTCCGTCTTGGTGGATCTCTCATTTGTGATGGGCAGGTGGTTCCCTGAAGATCCTGCCTGTGTGGTGCTAGAGAGAATCTTGCAGACACATTGAGGTGATCTGCCTTTTCGCTAGGGACCTGGTGACTAAAGATGTGCTATCACTAATATGCTGATTTTATTTGTATTAAAGCACCTCAGCCTTGTATTTAGGCAAATTGTGCTGAATTCGTTGAAGTTATTTTAAGCCTAAACATTTATGCAGTAGCTTTGGTTTAGCCTTTTCATCATGTGCTTGTTTGCAAGAATGATCTGTTCTGCATTCACCTGGAGCATATATTTTATTATATTTTGCGATCTAAAATTTGGCTAAAAGAAAAACCCTCAAGGTTGACAAGGACTAGGATTGACAGAACTATGGCTCTTTGAAATCCCTGTTGTCCATTTAAATTTTAATGTTTCTATCATTTGTTCCTCAGTGTAAATTAACAGCCATGGCAGTGTGTTGGGTTTCTTTTCTGAAGTCAAGACTTTAAATTTAATTCAATAGCCTAGATTTACAGCTATTCTATATTTCACAAGGCAGAATCAATAATGTGACTGAAGTGAAGAAGATAAAAATTTATGGTATCTTGCAATTTAATGGTTGAAAAGATGCAATTGGAGAGATCATAAATTGTGAAGGAGTTTATGCTTCATTGCTCCTGATTCAGTGCTTGCTGTTAGAACTTGATTTGTGACTATTCACAAGGTGTGATTAATGGTGTGATCGATGCTTGCTTCAGTGCAGTAAAGCAGTTGTAATGCTCTTCATTAGAATAAATAAAATAAATTGACTGGAGCTTTATAAAAACTGTGTAACATTTAAAATCTAAAATGTCAATTTTTTTTCCTGTTACAATTTAGGTTTCTTCAGGCAATTTCCACCTACATCACATCACTCATTGTCATTCTTTTTGGATATTATAGAAATCCATGTGGGTTTGGGTTAGCTTTATGCAAAGCTCAGTGAAGGGGAAAAAAAAAAAAAAAAGAGTTGAATAGGGCTGACTAGAGTCTCGGATATTCTGGTGGCTGTGTTTTTGCCATCCTGCAAATGTACATTTATTCTCCTTTAACACATGCAAGTTTAAAGGAATCAAGGCAGAAAATGACTCTTTCATACACAGCTCTGCTAAAACCAATAAAAAATTAATAAATTTCATTGTTTTTACATGGGCTGGATGTATGATCGGCACCCTAGCAGAGACAATGAACATAAGGAGGCTTTTTTGAGTAGCATTTTTTTGGTTTAAGGATGTTCATTACATAATCCAATGCTATCTCACAGTATGCTCTAAAATTGACAGGGAAATATGAGAAAACTGCAACAGCCGTGAAAGGAGGTAGAATGTAATGATTTTGATGTTGTCATTTAAAGAACAGGCTACAGGAGATGCAAACAAGAAATAGGGTAGAGAATGCCCTAGGATGCTTTTTACATACCAGCTAAGTCCCTTGCAGTATATGGATAATTTTGAAATTTAAAAATATCTAATCATGCTGTGTAAAACGTGGAGAGTGAAGAAACTGTGCTGTGAAATTTAGGGAAAATTCTACTGTGGCTTGAGTGTAGAGCTCTTCCATTTGTTTCAGTCTTGTTTGCTTTTGTTTGCCTCATTGAGAGATAAGCCTTGTAATTAGCTGGAAAAGTTTATCAGATTTCCACTGTGCTCCATTGCTCTGAATTACTTCAGTGTCCTTTGTCATGATGTGTAAGGATTTCAGGTTTGTGTTTGATTTTAAGAGGAACTGTAGGTAAATGTAAAGCTACTAAACAACAGCAGTGAACTAAATATTTCCTATTATTTGTATGTCTTAAAATATGCTGTAGCAACTCCAGGCATCAATGATCATGCATTTGCTGATTGGAATTGCAAAGAGAATGAAAAACATAAGGAAACTACAAACATTTTTTTAAACATATAGCTATGTCAAATTAGTGTTTCTAGTATTGCACACAGTATTTACAGACTAGCAGTTGTCACTTCACAAAAAAAATATCTTAAGATAGATCATATTCTGTCTGTCAGCAGTCTGGCAGAGATTCAGATATTAACTGCACCACGTTCTGACAGTAAACACATAGTAAAATGCGTGAGACTATAATGTAAGTAGATAAGCTTTTCTTCTGATTATTTTTTTTGCTCCCTCACTGTCAATTGAAAAGCCAGTAATTCACACTTACAAATGGATTTCTGTGAGTCATAAAAACCGGGTTTGGTAGGAGCAAAATGTAGCTGCAGCTACAGCCCCCAGAGTATTGTAGCTGATAGATCCCAAGAGCTGTAATGCTGTAGTGGGCAAGGAGGCATAGTTATAATAGGCTGTTGAGGTTACTTGACCAACTGCATTTGCCTTTATCCAACAACTATCTGAAAATGTGGGGCCACAAAGACATGTGAATCTCTAATTGTGATTAACATAAAGGAAGGTTGACTCAAGCTAAAACTTCACCTTTTGTCTGGCAGACAGAATAGCCATGTCCCCATTTGTTGTTTTGTTGGGTTTGGGATTCTTTTCCCTCCAGGAGTTTAATATCCAACATATTAAATTGATTTAAGAATTAACAATAGCGATAACACTGAGCCTTTGGACAGAACTTGTCCATTTTTATCATTACCAAGATGCATCATCAGTTGTGTTTTGTAGAAAGGAAGACTGAAGCACCAAGAATTTCTCCAAAGTCATATGCCAAATCCACTGTGTTGTCCTTTCCCTCTTCTCTTTAGACCTGCAGCACATTAATTTGTCTTTTGTGTTAATCTTATCAATGGAGAAAGCCACACCCATTTATAAAGAGTGCCAGAAAAGGTGCTGTGATAGCATTTTGTTTGGGGATTTTTTGCTTACGTTCAACTATTCAAAAAAAAAAAAAAAATTCTGTTCAGTGGGTAAGTTTGCACTTATTTAGGCAGTTTGCAGATATACTCAGCCAGAAACACTAAGGCAGTATATAAACAGAAGATTTTGTTGCCAGGTTGTTGAAAGATCATTTCACTGCAGAGCCCAATTTCTTCAACTGTGGCATGCAGCAAGGGAACGTCTCGGTTCAGGCCAGGTATTGAACGCAATATGATAACACTGGAGAAGAAGAATATTACTATGTGAGGGGGTGGGGCAGGCTGAGTTATTGCACCTTAACTGCTTGTTCTATTTAATCTCTTCAGAAACAGCTGGACACTACACTGTGCTGTGTATGGACATCTTCAGTTAGCTCCACCAACACTGAGGGTTTCACCTGGTAAAGGAAGCTTTTGTGAAGTAGGATAGAGTGTGAATTGAAATAGCTCTTCCACACTGCCTTTCACAATGGAATTTTTTTTTCCTTCTGATGAATGCCTTTCTGCAGTGTAACTTAGTCCACTTCAAAGTGGACTAAACAAAAAGATTACTCTTCAGGCAGAAAGAGATTGTTCACATAGGACGCTATTGCAGATTCCTAACTTTTTGAGTGAAAAAAAAGTGCATTATTCCCTCAAAAACCTGGCTGCTTGGAACATGGAGAGAATGGATTTACTAGTGGTGATTCACCACCATGTAAAGGTAGCCATGGTAGCACATTCTCCAGCTTTACACATCCATGATATGTCATGGGAACATCCAGACGGTTCATGCCTTCTATTTATTTTTCCTCCTGAGTTAAACTTGTTGTCTTGTCTAGACAGATATATTTCCTCCTTGTTTGGGTATCTTATGCAAATACTGGTGCCTTTTGCATCAAATAATCTTTTCTTTTTTGTACAGCGACAGTGGTGAACATTTAACAGCACCATAAAATGCCAAGTGTTTTTGGTCGAGGCTCTCAAACAATTTCAAATTACAGACGGAAAAACTGAGGCACAGCATGATTTATCCAAAGCTATAGTTTGAGCCTGTTTCCAGGCCCTCATTTCCCTCAGATGAATCCTGTGTTCTGTTCAATGACCCATTCCAGCATCAGGAAGATCATGCCTCTCCGCCTGATGGTACCTTCTTGCTTTTTGAAGTAGAAATTGGCTGTATTAGTAGTAACCAGCAGAAACTGCCGAAGGGCATCAGCACTAAACCTACTCTCAATACTTTTGTTGTCACTGTTGATGCTGAAAGGGGTATTCTTGATTCCTGTTTTGCTGCTACAAATTTGAGGTGAGCTGACAGGGTCTATTTCTTTGTTTCCTAGGAGAGAGCACAGCTTTGGCCAGGTACAAGTGTGTCGTTAGGTTTATGCCTTTCCTGTTTGACATTTGCCTCTTTCATAAGAAATAATGCTTCTAGTAGATGATCCTGCTGTTACCTTCTGATGAAGTGCATTGCTTCTAAGTAAGCACATTATTGCAGAACTGTATTTTGCACTGCCAATTTAGATTTTGGGGTTCTTTTTCCCACAAGGGAAGATGGGAAAAGCTACCTGCTATGCCTAAACGTCCAGCCAGCAGAGGACATGGAGAAGAGAACAAAGCTGAAATGTCATATAATGTCATTTCTGAGATGGTCTGATACCTAGATAAGGGGTGCAGTAAGGCTCCCACTGTTAATATGGAGGTGTACAATTCAGAGGTGAAATCCCCCTGTCCTCAATTCAGTATAGAGCTTTCCTCAGTGTGAGACAGCACAACTAAACTTTTACTTTTCCACAAAGAATATTTTGCAGCCTCATTCATTTCAGTAGTAAGACAGTATTTCTTACATTCATTCCTTTTTGTATGTAATTTGTTAATTGCTGAGTAATCATATATTCCTCTTTCATAAAACAGAATTCTCTGCCAACTCCCTTCAAATGGCTGTGGACTTGTACTCTCTCTCTGCTGTTATTTACCTGAATTCTTTATTTTGTCTCTCCTATTAAATCAATCCAGTGCCCTAAATATAGATTTTAATTTTCTTCTGAGTTGCTTTTGTACGATAGTGCTTTGTATGATTCAAAGAAAACATTCCTAGACACAAATGGAAAATTAAAGTTGTTTTCCTGCTTCTTTATAAGATACAGTTGTGATTTGGAGCCATGTTACATGTTAGCCAAAGTACTCGTTTACATATTAACTTTTAATAGCAGTGATCCTTTCTGCAGCAGTTTTCTAGTAATGTATTTCTCCTGGAACTATGCACCCTCCTATTTGCTCCTATGTCAGATAGCAATGAGTATATAAATGTATTTAGGAAATTCTCCTCCTTCTCCCCCTTGCTAGTACCCATTTTTTTCTGGTTCTGAATGTCTAGTGTCTAACAGTTTCTTCTAGATCCCTTGCAGTTCATTAGATGGTTGCTCAATTTATTAGGAACCAATCATGCATTCATACCTTCTTCAATCTGAAGTGCACTTTTAAATGTTAGACTACACACTAATCAAGTTGAACATAATAATGAAAGCACGTTCACATTGTTAAGGTAAATGACCCAATGCATTCATGGTGGAGACACATTTGAACTACAGTTTGTGCTTTTCATTGCAATTTTGAATGTTCTGGACAATCCTGAATTCTGTTGTTTTGTGGCAGCCTTGCAAATATGTGATTAATATTACATTGATTGTAGAGCTCTGGACATTTCATTGCTGCGTTGTGATAAATTTCTAAGTGCCCTTAAATGGGGATGATTTTATTGTGTGAATTTCTTCCTATAAATTAGACTAATAATGCATGAATGGTACATACGCCTTTACATATATGCATCTTTACACTTACCTACAGTAGTGAATAATATATCAGGCTGAGCTTGATGCTATATGCCTTCGGGTTGTTCTTGAGGTGGGGAGTAGGTTTTTGTAATCTACTTCAGCATTGATAACACATGATCTGCAGCTGGCAAGTGAAGCTAAATTGAAAAAAGTAAATTAATATTTTGGAGGTAGGTAGGTGGGAGGTGGTAAATGCATAAAAACTTTCAGCAATAGCAACGTGATAAGAAGATTTTTTACTCTAAAATTTTACTGTTTGAAGCACGGTGGACAAAATGTTTACACTAGTTTGGGTTTTTGAATGGTTTATATCTCTTTCTTACCATTGCTTATTTTACTGTATCTTACTTAGAAAAATAAAATGATAGAGTAATATAATTTACATCATAATATCTTTCTTTTTCCTTAGTTTGGCTGTACCACTCATGTTCCTAACATAAAGTAAGCAGTGAAAAGCAGGTACTGTGTCCGGACTCTCAGAGTTATTTGTACATCTCTAAAATCCACACTGGGAGATGCAAACAGAAAATTTGAAGTTTTTTTTGCAATAGAAACAAGCTTAACATATTGCTGAAAGTGCTGGAAAGCCAAGCCCAGTTTGCAGTCAGCAGGAACAGGGGCATAGGGAAACTCAGATGTGAACTCTATATATTAGTAAATATTAGTTTATTCAGGTGAGGTGAAACGATTAGTGCAGCAAAGAAAATAATTTGATTACTGATATTTTTTTCCAAGGGAAAGGCGGAAAACAATGCCTGGCTTTTCTTCATCTCCCACTTACAGATAAGTCAGTGGCATGCACTGAGTGAGCCCCTGCAGTGCTGTCAAGATGCCACATGTGTACGTGGCCCTATTTAATTTTTCATCCAAATATATGTTGACTGCTAAGGCTAAGATTTTCTAACAAAATTGTTGGTGTCAAATTATTTTTTGACTTTAGAAATTATTTCATTTCAAAGATTCTGCAACAGATTCGACTTTTATAAAAATAAAAAAAAAAAAAGAAAAGAAAATGCAACATCACCCCAAATGCTTCAGTAGAAACCAAAGATATTTACGTTTGAAATTGCTACCAGAATAGTTGTAGCTGCGGTGCCTTGTTCTCTTTAATTGTTCCTTGCTAATTTCTACCACGTGCTGCCATACCACGCTCACTACAATGGAAGATGAAATCCAAGCAGAGATCCTGGTTTGGGGGAAGAATGGTATTGGGATGAAGCTTTGCAGAAGTGCTGTCCTGGCTCTTAAGCGGAATTTCCAGAATGCACTGTAGGCTCAAGTCTAGTGTTGTATTCCTTGTCTCCATCATGGAGCCCTTCTGTTGTAATTACTTTCCACTTTGCTGCTTTTCGCTATATCTGCTTTTTCTTAGACTGTAGTGGCTTATATGTTTTCCTAAACAGATGCTAATTGTTTGGAATTTGTGCTTTTTAATGGGAATGAACTTTATTTAGCATTTGGGTTTCAGTGCAGTTTTCTGTCATTGTGCCATCCTCTGGAGTTAGGAGCCCACTTCATGCAAATTAAACCACCCCATCCTGACATTGCTGCAGTGTCTCTAAGGACTCCTATGAATCATCAAATGTGAGGGGTTTTTTAGCAGGATCTGTTTTGGCAAGTACTCTTGACAACCTCAACATCCTCAGAGGACCCAGTCACGTTCTGCATTCTTGATGGATGTTGGCCATCCTCAAGCCTGTGAGTTCAGGTTGGCATCAGTGTGAAAAATGCCTAAGGATGCTTCTATAAGGACACAAGGAGCAATTTCAGACACAGAGGTTACAGGAGGGATAACCTTTTCCAGGAGATAGAGGGCATTTAGCTATCCCAGCATTAATCTCTGCAATAGCCTTGGCTCAGTTTGCCTTCTGCAAGTCAGGGTTTGTTCTTACACCAGTGAAATCACTACCTCCTAGGCACCCTGTAACTTAGGTTTGTGCTCCTGGATTTCTCTTCACTCTCCAAACCTTTCCCCTTAGCTCCCTTAAACAAGAAATCTCTGCTCTTCCACTTGTCCTTCTTGATAGTATCCTTTTTGCTGACAGGCAGGGGCAAGCAGACTCTGTTTTTCACTCAGTCCTTTCCAGGTTGAACTCCTTCCAGATTGTCAGTAAAATGTGGTTTTGCAGAAAAACTGTTTGTCTCCTGGGCACTTTAATATTGAGCTGTGACAACAATCAGACTGACTTGGCCTTGGAGAATGGCTGCTCTTTTTCTCTGCCCCTGCACATCCAGAGGAAAAAGAAAAAGCAAATGGGAAACACTCATCCCTTGACAGGATACATGTGACAAGTAGAAGGGAGGAGTGTGTGCAAGCTGCCCACGCATCCAGTACACATGCACCCACATCCTGCTCCACTCTGATTTTCTTCACCAGTCTTGTCCCCAAACATGCTGTACTTGCCAAGCTTGACTTAGAGGGAAGCAGGAATCAACCAGTGGAATTACGTGCATGGCAAACCCAAAGGCTGTCTGCAGGATGCTGTCCCATGGGACATGGTTACAAACTTTGCCACTGATTTGCCATGTCCCCATCGTGTAATTCCCAAAGCTGCTTGCTTTCCGCTGAGAGGCCAGGAGGCTTGCCAGAGTAAACTGAAATTCCCTTTACTTAGGGCCATGCCCCAAACTTCAGTGTAGGAAGTCTAGGACCACATGAGCTAGATGACCGGTATTGCAGATACCAGGGCGTGTGATTGCAGACACACGCAACTGCACATACGTGTAGTCTGTTCCCCCTAAATAGCCTGTAGGTACTAGAGGCTTTGCTGAGGAGGTGTGCTGTGCTGCTAGATTTATTCTTGTAACAAGAAAACTGCTGGCATAGCCCCGAGGCAGACGAGAGAGAGGTCCCCACCCTTTTCTTTTCCCTTTGCCTCTTTCTCTCCTGTCGCAGTACGCATCCAGGCACTGCTGCACTCGCCTGTGAATATGTGATACCATTAGTCTGCAATCTAGACCCATATATTACAGCCATGGCCAGGTGTTAAACTTTAGGGCCTCTGGGGACAGATGCTGCAAGTCCTGTTTACTACCAAAGGGTTCATGCTGGAAGGAAATCAAATTGTAGTGGCAACAAGGATTAATGCACATTGGATTATTTTTTTTTAAAAATACAAAATACTTGTCTATGACTGTATGTCTCTCAATATAGTTCCTTCTGTCATTTTTATTTCACTCAGTATCTCCTCACCGTTTCCCTCTTTTGCTGTTTTTCTCTCTATCTGTCGTTCTTTCATTTTATTCTTTCCCAAGAAAATCTTCCTTGAACAGGTGGAGCTCAAGATCTTGTTTCTAAACAACTTTTCAGGGAAATGTCCATAATCCAGATTAGAATTTGCAGTTTAAGCTCATATTTACCAGTGCTGAACTTCCTAATGGCCTTGCAGGTCTCTCATTAGCACACTCTTAGATTCTCTGGAGAAGAGGGAAGGTGGGAATTCATTTACTTTCCTTTTAAACACGCCATGAACTTCTCCATTTCCCTACATTCTTTTTTCCTTTCATTTTTGCTTAAGGCAGCTCTTCTGCACAGTCTTGTTGTTGGACCTGACAGCTCCACTGAAGGAGGATGACGGTATTTTGGGGCATGGTAAGGAAAATCAGGCTGTAACATTACATTTGTCTCTACTTGATGAACAGGATACGCTTGTGTCTGGTTGAGTGCGTTGTTCTGAAAGATCTGGCTGGCTCCTGGCCTGCGTTTATATTACTTGTGGTGTCTAGCTAGGCATTTTTAATGCTTAATTAAAATGTTTGTTTATTATATGGGCTGTATCATATTGATAATGTTCCTACAGTTTCTGATGCTGCTGAACTACTTCAGTTTTGCACATAAGTTATTGTTATCTTTTAGCACCTTGAAACAATTTGGTTTAATGATTGGATAGTGTTAAGCATCTTTCAAATATTTCCTGTTTGGTATCAAAGAGAGATTTCCCTATCATCTGAGAGGGAATAATTTTTTACTCGAAGATCTGCAAGGAGACACTGGTAGAGGACCTCTGGCATGTTTTCTTTTAGTATTCCTGTGTTGACTCATCTGGAAAGTAAGTGTCTATGTTTTGTAGTTTTTGGTAGAGAAAATTACCATCAAATTTATTTCACTTTTCAAAAGTAGCACTGGTAATTTGAAAGTTTGCTGCTACTGTTTTATTTTCTAGACTAATCTGTACCAGGGAAGCTGGTGCCGTGATAATTAGTTTGATTCCTTGAGGTTGTAACAGCTGAGTTGGTGTGAAACAGTGAATCCTCTCAGTGGCCGGTAAGCCTTCAGAATGACAGTGTGAAGGTTGACTAGCCAGGTTAGAAGGGTTGTCCTGGTTCCGTGATCAGCTTGTCTAAATTTAATTCTGCAGTTTCTGTATCATGCTCGACTGTGTGGTGTAAGCATGCCATTTAGTGTCTTATTTTCCTCCTCATTTTTCTTCCTTTTCCATTTTTATTGACAGAAACAGATGCAATGCTGTATGCATTAAAGAAAAAAACCTCACCGTTTTTAAGCAAGGCCACTTACCAAGCCAGAACAGTAAAGGAAAATAAATTCTAAGTGGAAGCTCATTGCAGTCTTAGCTCAAAGGTGCTGCCATCTGTCAGAATGAAATAGTTGTGCTTATGTAGAACCCTATACCCAAGGACCTCAATGTTAAGACTATTAAACCACATAACATCCCAGTGAGGGACCTAATAATAGCATATCTGTTATGCAGATGGAGGAGATAAAACTGAGTTAAATTACTTGCCCAAGAAATCACTATCTGTTACTGGCAAGAACAAGAATTGAATTAATTGACTCCATCTTTCAGAGTCTGTTTTAATCCTGAGAAAATTCTGCTTCCTCATCCACAACTGTTTCACTCATGGCTTATCTTAACATGTTTTATAAAAACAGCCAGATAACTGTAATGTGTCTGAATTATGTGAAGTGTTTTCCAATACAAAACCCATATCTGACATATTAAGCATATCCATTTTTCAGTCTGGCTCCTCCAGTTCCTAGTTTTGCCTAAATGATGAGGCATTATGAAGCCCTGTATTTTATTTTTCATTTGGAGATTTGTAGAGAGCAATTTTTTTTCTCTCCCTACCACCTCACCAGATTATAATTTTACCCAGTATATGAGCTAACTTCATACCTTATTTCTACCATTGATATGGCTATTTTCCACAATGTCAATGAAGTGCCTGGCATGATAAATATTGAAGTGTAGCTGCAGTTTCATTTCCACATACAATTGACACTTTTCAAAGAATAAAACCATTGCTGCAGTATTTACTAAGTGTCCCTATTTAATCTGATGTTCTTGAATAGTATTTCAATATAGCAAGCAATTCAACATAATTTCTTTTCATTTATGACCATGTTATATTATTTCAACATAATCATGTAGTAGTACAACGAGTTCTGTTTATGGCATACCATTCATATTGCAAAATGTGCATATAGATACTGCAATAATTCTAACAGTACATTTCACTGCATTGTCAGTTACAGGAAAACACAGTATTCTACTACACTGAGTTACACATGCTGTACAATGTAATGTTGCTGAGATAGCCCTTTGCATTTTAGGTTTGCAGTGTTAGTTTTTCAGTATTAAAAAAAATAAGATTAATGTTAGGTCTGCATATTCTTAAATGCTGTATATTTCCACTTTTTTGCCTTGTCTATTAATTGACTTTGTCACGTTAACTTCGTATGTTAAAATCATACAAGTATAGTGATTTATATCCGTGTTTGAACTCTCCTAATAGTTTAACATAGTCTTTATTTTGCTACTAATGTAGAGGTATTTCTGTGTCTTTTCTTTGCATGGATGTTGTCCTCGTTCACATTGCTGAGGCAGTTTGCGTGCAATGTTTTGAAGCTGTCTTTCCAGGGAAGAGGGAATTAGTTGTGTTGTTTAGAAAGGCTGAAGTTGGAAAATATTCCTTCTGTATACCAAGGTTATTGAACTATCTGAAAATTATGTAATGGCCCAGGTTCCTTGCAATTACAGCACAATATCCACTGTACTTCAGTGTCTGTAACTGTAACATTCTCTGTAATTCAAGGGTCCTGATTCTTTCCCATAGCTTTGTTTTGTACCACTGAAGATGTAGAAGACTCAGTGGAGCCATTTCTGAATTGTACTGGTGGGAAAAAAAAAAAAGGGATTTAAAATATCAAGACAAAAATCCTTACGCCATGTCCATAGTCTCTGAGTAACCCAGTTAGCTCAATTAATGATGAATGCTAACTCTTAAATGTGAAATCACTATTTTCCTGGTGAAAACTATTAGTTGTATAACCTATATTTCGAGAGGAAGGGAGAGATAATTGCAATTACAGGGATTTTAGCACACTGGTTATTCAATTTTGAATTGTGGGACATGAACAGAGAGTACTGTGATACACAGGTTTATTTTTGCTGTCTTTGTGCTAAAGACAAATTTTAAAATAATCGCTATGATTTGTGTACATCCTGCAGTTCTGCAATGCTGTGGTTGAGACAGTAAAATTAATTTCATATTCCTGCACAGAATTTGCTGAAGAAAAATAATTAACCAAAAATACATGGAAAAATAGTGGGGAAGGAGGGTAAGTGTCAGTGACAAAGAAATGTGTAACTGCCAGAATCTGCAGGTTCTGGCTTGGTGTCCTCTCTGTTACCAGTGAAAAATGAGTTGAAGACCCAAATTAGCTTTGAGGTTTGGAAGACCTTCCGCACCTGCAGAACAAACATGGTAGAAAAGTAAAAAAATAAAGGACATCTCCTGGATGGAGTTTGACTTGCAGCCCCTCTGTGTTCACATCCTAGTGGGGGAACTTATTCTCTCACTTTCTATACTGCATAGGTTGGCACTGTGAAAAAGGGAAGATTTCCTTTTCTAATATTGAGGTCTGGCATCTCTTCTCTAAATGCACTTAAAAGCAGAGCAATACAGAGAGGTTGTGCCAAACATATGCTAGAAATATTTTTTTTTTCCAAGATTCAGAACAATCAAAACTCTAAATATGCTGAACACTGCGGAAGTGTTTTAAGTTATGTTTGTGGTAACCTTTTCTGATTATTACTTGTGAGATATTACAGGTGACTGGTGCATAATATCACTTATAATTCAACTAATCGTATCTAACCATATTAATTTTTGTCTAGGAGAGAGGAAGCAATTCACCCAAATTGCTACCTAAAAATGATATTTAGGCTCTGAAGCAGTTGGTATTGGAGCAGTTGGTCCAAGTAAATCCTATGGGCTTTGATATTTAAAGGTCTGAGGCATTACCTTAACTTTTACTGTTACAGCACCTACTCTGTTGGTGTTCTCAAAAACCCTGGAAGAGAAAACTGAGAGAAATTACACTTCTTTGGGCTGTTAAAGGTAACTAATTTTATGGACGATCATAATATTTCTGATACTGATGCGTGTTCTTACATTTAGCTTCATGGTCTAAACCAGCAATGCTTTAACTGCAGCATCAGTAAAAGTTTAAATAGTTTTCCGTTCATGCTATTTATTCAAGATCCTGGTGTGGTATTTGTCTCCACTTTTGTTATTAGGATTTTCTTAGGATTTTTGTTGGTGTAAGAACTAGCCTTTGAATCAGTCCGCAGTATTCATTGTAATGCCAAATACCTGAGATTTTAGAGAAAGGAAGTCATGGGATATTTGCCCTGGACTGCAGTGGGAGAAGAAATAAAAACCTTCATGAGGAAAACATAATTGTGGCTAGCATATCTGAGGAAAAAAACTTCAGTTAATGAAATTTAAATGCACCTGGAAATAGGGGCTCAAAGGTTCTTAAGAGTTCCATACTATTTTGCAGTTTAGTTTGACGCTACAAAATAGAGTTATTGGAAACAAAAACGAAGGCCTAAATAAAGTTAACTTAGGCAGAGACTGGGACATTAAAAACTCATAACTGATTAACTTCTTCCGGCAGTTTGGAGAAAATATTTTTTTAATATTTAAGTTCTAGTTAAAATCCTTCTTTAGAAAGTGTCCCTGATGTGCTGAAAGGTTCCAGGAACTGCTAAGCAATAACTAGTGCAGCCAAGACACATCATCACTGCAGGGTGAGCAAAAGAAACAGGCAATGAATGTAGAGCCTCAGGGTGGGATTGTTCCTGACACTCTATAACCTGCTTCTTGTCAACTGGAAGGCAATGTATTTTTCATCTAGTTTAGAAGGATTAAATACACTGTTTGAGAACTGTAGTATAGTATTTTGCTGTCATTGTTCTGTCAGAGCTTTACTTACTTCCAATACTTTGGGGCTGGCTGAATGAAAGGGCAGAAGAGGAGATGTTGCTGTTTTTTTCCCAAAAGCCCAATGGTCTACCTTAGTAGGTGAGGGAGTTTCAGGACTTGTTACCTTTTTGCCTTAAAAGGCTTTGAAATGTAATATGTCCAGGAACTCCAAATCACCATTGTATATCCTGTTAAAGTTTCCAAAAGGATGGAGGAGATGGATCAACAAAGATGCCTTTAGTCTGTTATTTTACTTTCATAAAATGCACCTACGTGGAAATGTGGCTGTGAATGACTAGAAGTTTAGAATAATTACTATAGCATGCTTGGATCAAAATGTTAGACCTCTGGATACAGTTCTAGTAAATCTAGACTAGAACAAATTATAATCTAAAGGCTAACTCTAGGAATACGCATTCTCATGAATACTTTTTCTATTTCTACTGGATTGTTACATGAGAAGGAGGAGAAGACGAGCATTGCAACTCTCAAATCTAGGTTTTTCTTTGGTTTTTGGTTGGTTTGGGGTATTTTTAAAAAAACGTCTTAAGAGATTAACAGGTTTTCAGACCTGAAATTATTCTTTTTCTTTGGTCAAGAACAGTTCAACAGCCAGACGTGCAGTCCTATGCTATTACACTTCATATTTTAATATCTCGAAGTATTTTTTTTTCAAACACATACATTTATTCCTGGAATGCTTTTGGATCCTCAATAAAGCAAAACCAAAACAGTTCTCTTATATAATAATATATAAATATAATATTAATGTTTATATCTATTATAGGTGTATATTTTTGTATATTTATATATATTTTTATATTTTTTAAAATCTCCTTTTCTCCGTCTCTTTTAAGTTTAGCTGCTACAGGTTCAGGATTCCTTCAGATAAAGTGAACCACCCACCTTTCCCATAGATTGGGAAAATGTTACTGACCTAATTTTCAGGCTGCAAAACAAAGATCCACCAAGATAAATTAGCTGCTGTTGTTAATCTCATGCAACCTGATTGGCTCTGTAGGTTTTAAGTAAAGCTCTGGTAGAGCACTCTCATGGCTGTGATATAATAGAGCTCTCAGCTGCGCAGTGGAAGGTTAGTGACAACAAGCTGAACTGATAAAATCATCTAACCCATAGGTAAATGACTAAGTAGAGTGATTTTCAGCCCAGTACCAACTTAATATGTAGGTTGTAAGAGAAGAGTTAGTGTAGAACATAAGCAGAAACCTGCATTTTGTGGGATGAAAGTGTAGATTGTTGCTGGCTTATTGGCTGACCTGCACTTAAGCAAGAATTTAGCCCTTGTCTTGGAGAGACTGACTGCTGGGATTTTTTTCTATGTGAAAGACGTTCTAAATCTACAAATATAATTTGGTGAGATGAGGCCAAATTTGGGCCTGTCAACTTTGACACATCCGTTAAAAGATTCCAAGTGATAGAAATAGTGTGTAAGAGAGTTGTAACAAAGGAGAGGTTTTCAGTTCCTTTGAGAGAGCTGTATAATCACACTTTCTTCCAGAAGCATTGAGTGTGAAGATCTGTCAATAGAAATCTCAAACTGTGAATATACAATTGAGTTTTATTATCCCTTTGTTATTTTGTAACTACATAGGTATGACAGACAGAAACTGATTTTTAAAGAAATTCACAATTGTCAGTATGTCACATGCATGAATCCCACTGCTGGAAGTTTTTCAGTAAGTCAGCATCTTTGGGTAGGTGCGCCAAATGCCATATTTTAACAAAATGTTTTTGCTCAGGGTAATACTCAAGCTCTTAATTTAAAGAGAATGAACATCCTAATATTTTGTTACAGCCTTGCAC
This sequence comes from Cuculus canorus, assembly GCF_017976375.1. Classification (NCBI taxonomy): domain Eukaryota; kingdom Metazoa; phylum Chordata; class Aves; order Cuculiformes; family Cuculidae; genus Cuculus; species Cuculus canorus. The sequence continues at coordinate 23,264,500 of NC_071406.1, read as the reverse complement.
GGTAGACAGATGGTACTCTCTCTGTCTTGCATAAAGCAGGCAAGGAACCACACAGTTATGGGTACCAGATAAAAGGTGTTGAGGGTATAAGGTATACACGGAAACTCTCAGTTGGATCCATAGCCAAGGCATCCCCAGGAGTCCACACAGGCAAATCAGCACTGTATTGTAAAATGGGAATGATGTGTAAGACAGTGCAATTCTCCTCAAAAGCCCTTTGATTCTCTAAGGAATGTAGCGAAAGAGTACACAGAGGTCTCCAAACCTTCTCACAGCAGCAGAACTATTTGTCTGCCTTTGTGTCTTAAGTATTGTGTCTTCTTGACAGGGCCTGGAAACCTGCCACACACAGTGCAGAGAGAAATGGAAGTCTCTGTTGAACTTCATAGTTCTGTCTTTCATGGGAGATGTAGAGAAGGGAGCAAAGCTCTGGCCGAGGGCCCCTTTTATTTATTTCTTTTTAAGGGTTAACTTTATCTTGTATAAAAATTGATTTGCAATTAATTTGTTTCCGAGTTTTGGGGAGGATATGTTGGCTGTGTCTCATCTGCCAGATCAAGGAAGATGTTTGCAGCAGTTGCATAGCAGAAATGTTTTTCCTGCCATGTGCTAAATCTTGACTGCCACTGTGTGTACGCATGCTCAGGCTTGGAGGTTCCCATTTTTAAGGTGGTTAGGGTTTGAATTTGAAAGACAGGTAAATGTGTTTGCTCACATGTGCACATAATGAACATCTGCCTCAGCAGGAGCTACACTTTTTGTACAACCTTGTTTCTCCACCGTATTTATTAAATGCATAGTATTCTAGAGGAAACAACAATTTGATTCCTGTAATCCTATTTCTGACAGTCTCACGTGCAAATCCTCTGACAGAGGCATGCACCGGTGACTGAGCTGGCTGAACAGCAAAGCAGAGAGTGGGGCTGAGATCAGCTCCCTAAACAGCTGGATCACACTGAGTGACAGCTTGTTTGTGTATTGAGTGATGTGCAGGATCTGGTTCAAAATCTCACAATGGAATCACCACTCTGTGACAGTGACTGTAATGTACTTCAATTCAGTTCCCCCACAGGAGCAACAAAGGTCAAAAAATCCACCACAAGTATGTTTAACTTCAAAAAGCGTAGCTCTGTGAAAACAAGGAAGCCCACTAAAAAGAAGCTAAAATGGGCCGCTAAAAGTATTAAATCCTTCCAGGGAGCAAGAAGATCACTGAGCTAAGAGCACAGCACCAGAGCATGCCCCATCCTTTGGGAAAGAATTCAGAAGGGGTAAAGGAGACTGGCATAGCTAATCAACAAAGGAAAGAAAGCTACTAGGAACAGGAAGAATCATTCAGAATACTCAAGTTGTGTCCAAACAAAGTAAGTAGGAAGGACTGTAAACTAAAAGCTAAATATAAAACTCTAATCAGTCTAGCCAAAAGAGTTTAAGGAGGAAGTAGTTTCAGGGATCAAAATTTCCACTAAACCTTTTCTTGATCACATCAACAGAAACACCTGACGACCAGCAGACAAAATGGCTCTTCAGAGGGTAAAGTCTCCACGGGGAAGCTAAACTCATTTTTTTGTAATGTTTGCTGTGAGTAAAACTGGGGCTATTCCCAATAGAAACATTTTTTTGGAGGGGAAAGTGGGAACATCAGCAAAAGTCTATCTAAAATAGAAGACACCAAGGAAGTAATAATAGCACTAAAAGAATAAATCATAATGAACAGTAGTAAGCAGTTTCTACCCAAAAGCTCTGAAAGGTGGAACAGCTGGATCTGCCTGCCAGATGTCTCTGAGTTCTTTAAAGAGCAAGCATGAGAGTGGTTTGACGAATGTAGTCTGCTTGGGTTTCCAACAGTCTTTTGCCAGAATCTCACACTAAGGGCTTATATGGAAATTAAAGAGCCGCAACATAGAAAAGAATTGCCACATGGCTTAATGGTGGCCAAGACAGTGAGAAACGGAGAATAAGAGCAACTGACAGATTCTTGCAATGGAGGAGGCGTCACCAGCAGAGTTCCACAGGGAGATCCATGTTGTTTAAAAATATAGATTAGGCTTCTGGAAACAGAGGTGGACAACACAGGGACCAAGTTTGATGATGATGATACAGAATTCTTCCAGTAAGTAATGATAAGGACTAGCTGTGAAGAACTGCTGAAGTGACAGGATAATAAAATTACTCAGATGAAATTCAGTGAAGTTAAATGTAAAGCACATGTACACTGGGAAAAACAAGCTTATTTCGTGTAGAAGATAGATGATGGATTCTGAATTGTCAATTACGACCGAATAGCGAGACGTGGGGGTTATGATAAATAGTTCAATGAAAACATCAGCTCAATGCTTGACAGCAGTCAAAAAGTAGCAGACCAATTGTTAGGAACTATTAGGGAGGGAACAGAGAATGTACAGAAAACATAATTATTCCACTATATAAAGGCATGGATCACCTGGAGGTTGAAAATTATGTGCACTTCTAGTCATGTCATTGCAAAAATGATGTTTTGGAACTAGAAAAGGTGCAGAGAAGGGCTACAAGGATGACAAAAGCAATGAACAGCTTCTGGATAGAGGCTGGGACTTGATAGCTTTGAAAGCATGCAGCCTAAGCAGATGTATTCGAGGTCTACAAAATCACAACAACTAGCAAAAGGATGAATGCAAACTAACTATTCGCCATCTCTTCCAGTGCAAGAACACGTCAAGGGAATGAGAGAGAGAGAGAAGTTTAAAACAAGAAGAGGGAGTTCATGCAGTGGGCAAAAGGCCTTTGCAACTCCTTTTCAAAGACTGAAATTAACAGTTTTCATGCATTCAAGTGGAGGCCAATGCTTACATCTGCAAGGCTGCTACACTTCATGTCTAAACAAAGCACAAGAGACTCAGAAAATCTCCTGAGCTGAAACTATTTGGAGACTATGAGGGTATTAGGGGGGAAATATTATATATGCTTGTGTTGTTTTTATTCTCCTTGGGTGGCTGCTGCTGACCACATCCTACTCTGGATGAATGCTTGCTATGAACTGGTATGACCGGTCGTATATGCGCGTGTGTCATGTAAATTTTTCACATCTAGGCAGCTGTGACTTACTACTAAATTGAACCATGTGTTTTTGAGAAGATCTAGTATCAAAAGTAATATTAGAGTCTTAATACTAAAGTAATACCATGATATTTTACAATTATTGACCCTTACTGACTGCTATTTTCTTATAAGATGGTATCTAATCATGAGATTCAGTGTTAGCGGTGAGTCTGGACAGAGTGGTATTTTGACTGCAGGGACTACGTTTCACTGGATAAGTTCAGTTGGTGTTTGAACTCATTCATCCCCTTGCACAAATAGCTCAAGGTCAGCTTCACTTATTTTCACCCACTAATGACAGCTAAAATCAAGAAGCTTAATTACCCTAGATTGTAGGAGTCCTTTTATCTTCAATAGCAAACTTTGTGCCTGCCTATGACTTTGCACTGTCTCCTTTTATGCTTATATTTGAACTGGTCACGGAAATATGTTTAGCATGATTTCTTTGCCTTGCATTGAGTTCTTTCCTCAGCAGTGATTCTATCACTGTGGCTTTAGTTTCTTTTCATACCTGGAAATGTATAGATTTTTAAAAATTGTGTTTGTTCATTTACCTGAAACCATCTTTCCAGCATCTGTATTGTGTTTGAACTTGTCAACTATTTTTTTGCTAATGCATAGTATTGAGAAACACGCATCAAATATCTTCTCATACCACTTGGACTTACTATAGAGAATCAAAGTTATGAAACTGCATATATTAGTACATTTTTCATTTAGGTTGATAAGGAATGTTCTATGACATGATTTCATTTGAAAATGCTGACTGATCAAAATTCTAATTTCTGTAAAATTGTATGGGTTTTATAAACTCCTGTTCAGCTTCAAGACTTGTTTTTAACTTTCTGTTTTGCAGGTCTTTTGTTTCCTTCCTATAGGTATGTTCTGCGAATGAGAGATAGTGTGATTTGACCATTTCTCTTTGAGCTGCTTGGGGGAGGAAAAAATACTCAGGTAACCTTTCCAATTTCTCTGTTTTTATGTGACTGTTGAAAAGACCATAAAGATGTTAATAACAGAATTATAATTGGATAGATGCAAGATAAAGGATCAATATACTACTCATCCTAAGAAATTTAACAACTTTATCACGGTTCCTCTTTGCCTGGTAGTCCACTAGGGTGCTGTCTGCCTTTTTCTTTTTTTAAAAAAAACAACATTTAAACTCTAAACTTACACTGATTTGAGTAAATAGATTATAAGGCATTCTGGAAAAGAAACAGCTGTAAAGGAGCACGCAACTCTGAAGTGAGGCTTGTTTGGCAGGTGACTCTGAAGTGAGGCTTGTTTCCATTGAGTGAGACAGGGAGTAAATAAGATAGTTTAAACTGTGCGCTTTGGCTATGAAAACCTTTTCAACTTGTGTTTTCAGTTTCTGGGTTTTACTGTTATTAAAATATTTATGTGGGTAATAATTATCTTTTTGTCCACACACACTGCTTTTTTTTAATCTCTCAAAGGCATTTCTCTCTATTTCCCACTGTCCACTTCCCAGAGATGGATGCTTCAACCACCCTATAGCATAGGACCATAAACATCCTTTTCCAGCACTGGAGCTGCAGTTACACTGTAGTGACTTCTGTCATCTCAATCGTATAAGACGCAATCTATTTGTGTGAGAAAATGACCCAGAACCTTCTTCTCTCAGTGACTGTATTCAGTTAGGTTTTTAATTTAAGAGATTTGATGTGTATATTCCAGGTAATACAGGTCTTGACACGTAGTTCTTTACATTAAACATTATAAATTCTTGTATGATTTATGTAGCACTTGTGCTTTACTGTCTCTAGTCTAACTTGGTGGAAAGATCCCCAAATATACATATATACATTAAGTCAATACTCGGAATAACTTTCATGCCTGAACACCTTTTAAATTCTGTAATACCATTTTCTTATGGTGACTCACTGGCCATCAGAAAGAAAGCAGCATTCTCAAGCAGTGAGGTTCTCAGTCATAAGATATCTAGGGTGTTGTAATTATCAGGATAGAAGTGTTCATAATATCTTAGGAACTTTCCTACAAGCCTGATAGTAATCTTTAAAAGTCTAAAGGGTAGAAGGTACCAAGAAAATAAATTTGATCATTACATACTTTTGCATCAGATTCCATCAGATCTGAAACTCCTGCCAAAGTTGTTGTTGCTTTCAATTATTGTTTTTAAGATTGTAATGCTTTACATAACAGTCATTAACTTATTCCTGGATTTCTGTTGTATGAAGCTTATAATTAAAAGCTAGTATTGACTAGGTCTACTAGTAGATCTCATGTGCCTAGTTGATATTTCTTGTGCCTTTCTTTCTCTCATTGGAGAAAGGAGTAGCAGGAACATGAAGGTAAGACCAATTTTGCAGTCTATTGGAGTCATGCCTCTAATCCAGTCACACTGCATAGAGAAAGAACAGGGGGAACTGGAAGTCACCATGCTGCTAGAAAGTTATGGCCAAGTTGCCATTAGTGAAACTTAGTGGGATGAATTCTATGACTGGAATGCAGCTATTGATGGCTATAGGCTAGGCTGGTAAGAAGGAACAGGTGAGGAAGTAGAGGTGGCAACATTGCCCTCTCCAACAAGAAAAAGATATGAAGAGCTGTCTCTGAAGAACAGCCACAAGCAGGTTGAAAGCTTGTGGGTAAGAATCAGAGTCCAAGGCAACAAAGGGAACCTTGTGGTTAGTGTCTACTACAGGCTGTCCAAGCAAGGGAAGCCTATTGACAAAGCCTTCAATACTCCAGCTAACGGAGACAACGTGCTCGCAGGCACACAAGACATTGGCATGGCTGAGTCGAGACCTGCTGGTCAAACTAAACGTCAAGAAGGAAATTCATAGGCAGTGGAAGCGGGGACAGGTGTCCTGGAGTAGAGTAAAGGAAGGCTACTCAGTTGTGTAGGGATGGTGTCAGGAAGGCCAAGGTGCAGTTGGAGTCCAACTTGACAAGGGATGCAAAGAATAATAAGAAGGGCTTTTACAGGTCTGTCAGCCAGAAACGGAAGATCAAAGAAAGCATACACCCTCTTGATGAACATGAGTGGCAAACTGGTAACCACGGTCAAGGAGAAAGCTGAGGTACTCAACAATATTTTTGCCTCAGTCTTCACCAGCGACCTCTCTTCCCACACCTCTCAAGTGGATGAACCACAAGACAAGGGAAGTCCCTCCTACTATGGATCAGTGTTAAGTGTGCAGGGACCATGGATCTGCCACATTTAAGTTGTTTCTGGTAATTGAGTCAGCTTGTTCAAGGTTGGCACAGTATATTGCTGTACAGACAGGCTCAGAATAAACGCATTTGTACTATTGGCAGCAACTGTGCACGTTCAGTTTTAGAGCAGTCTGGAGTGCAAATCTAATTTCTTAATCATGTGGCAGCTTGTCATGGGTGCCAAAATTTGGAGTTTTCCAAAACCTGCTATTGTAGCATGTCCATATTTTGACCTTCACATTGCTGCAAAGTCATCTATCGCATTTATGTTCTTCATACAATCATAGAATGGTTTGGGTTGGAAGACACCTTAAAAGTTATCTAGTCCAAACCCCCTTCAGTGAGCAGGGACATCTTCAATTACATCAGATTGCTCACAGTCACATCTAATCTAACCCTGAATGTTTCCAGGGATGGAGCATCCACCACCTCTCTGGGCAGCCTTTTCCCTTTTCTCCGTTTTTCCTCTGCTCCTCCCTTCCCCCCTTTCTCCTTCTCCTTTTCCTCCTTTTTCCTTCTTTTTTTTCTGTTTGTTTAACCAATGATCTGAAGCATAACTCCTGAGATGTCCTTCTCCTCCCTCCCAGTATGGTAATGCTGCAGCAACATGCTGTGCTTTCATTCATTGCAAGTACACAGTCAACATTTACTTTGCACTTATTGCGGAGCAGACTTCAGGGAGAGAGGAGCATACAGGGTGCTGAGGGGTCCAGGTGACTCCCACTGGAGGTGATAGTTCTACACGTTCTTCCTTAGCCCTTTCCAAGTCCACATTCAACTGTTGCCATGACTGTTATCCTTTCAAATATGAATGGTCCTCTCGTTTTAATTTGCTGCCTTGTGCCCACAAAGTTTGACAGGAGTGGTTGTCGTCTAGAAAAAGCAGTCTCATCGCAATCCCTGTGCTGCCTGTTTTGTGCTGCAGGCAGAAAGTGAGGAGGATGGAGGAAAAATGGACAGAAGCAAAACACATCCAACATTTCTGAACATACTTTTAAAAAAAATACTGTAAAAATTTCATAAAATTTGGCAACTCAGTGGGCCTGGGGTTATTTTTTTATTTCTAAGCTGGTTTCCTTTTTGTTTAGCCTTCCTATATGGGTTAGCTTTTAACAAACTGAGCTGCCGCTTTCTGTATGACTGAGAACATTTTTAGTACTGTGGATCAAGCTGGCAAGGAGTGAGCAGTCGTGTCAGACCATCAGCAGGTGCGTGGGAGAGAGCAGCAATTTGGGAAGACTGAAAGAGTGCATGTGAGGTTGGCAAAGGGAAATCAATGTTATAAAAAGCACAGTAAAAATCTTTCTGGTTGTAAGAGATATTGCTGGGACAACTGTGCTGTTGAGAGCATAATTTGTTTTCGTATACTTCAACATTTTCTGATCTTTTGTATGTTAGCTCTAGGTTTTAAGGACAACTTCCTTTTTTCAATGCATTTGGAAATATTTGGTTTTGGATTGAGGTCAGAATTTTACACATAGAACCTGAGAGCCACTTATTTAATACCTGTTTAGAAGCAAGAAGTAGTGCAGCATGTCAGTTTTTAGAATCTCATAATGCAGCTGGATCAAAAAGTGGCTGCAAAAAGGAGCATTTTCACAAGAAATACCCCAATTATGGAGAATTTCAAAGAAAATTTCCTAATAGTTATATGTAGTAGGCTTAAAAATTAATGAATGGCATTGAATTAGCTTGTATCTAAATATGAAGACATCAAGGGAAGTATAGTTACATGAGCTGCCTGCTCACAAAATACCTATTAGCATGCTTGCTGACTTTAGTCTTAAGTATTAGGGTAACTCCACACTGCAAAAGCCTCAGTGAATGCATTTGTATTAGCACTTTGTGGCACAGAGACATTAATTTGCCAATTTCTAAAAATGGATGAAATGTTCTTGAAGAAATCATGCTGGAGCTTGCACTGTGGGTGGAATCCTGAAGTCAGGAGGAAGATTTTTATTGCCTTTAAAGGCCAGAATTTGTTGACTGATAACAACCAATCGGAAATCAGATTGTTGGAGTAGCAAAGTGATAGTTAATGAAGGGTTCCCAAAAGGGTTAAGCTGAACAACACATCAGAAACAAAGGAAAAGGTATCTTGGACAGTCTTAAGTCTGTTGTGCTGTTTATAATGCTGGTGTATCCTTTAGTATTCAGTATGTCAGGGTAATCTGTGTTGGGAGTGAAATTGGGTGGAATAGAGAACAAAAGAGACCATCTAGAAAAAAAGTTTTGAACAGAAGCTGGAACTCCAGCAGGATACACTCAGGCCTTCCTGAAGACAAAGAGGTGTGTCAGAGATAAATAAAATGGGATTACAGCAAAGATGAAAGTCATAGAAAGGAGGGGAAGGAGGAAGGGTTCACCGTTCTGAAGGCAAACACACAACCTCATTATGTAACTCCTTTTAAAACAGGGCATTATTTGCCCATTAAACATACATGCTGTGGGAAGTAAATATTCATGTTTTGGTGACACAAGAATGCATATCACTAACTGAAACATTTTTGTTTCTAATGAGGAATTGACAGGATCATTGACAAGGAAAAAACGTCCTTGAATGAAAATGTTTTTTCACCATTCCAGTGACATATAGATTCCTATAGACTTGGTCCTTTTATGGCTGTATGAAATCATCCTATATTTGCTTAATGAAATGTATGCAGGAAAAAGATGTTGAACATTTTAACAAATTTTTCATCCATGCTACAGAAGGTACTTTGAGGTGTGATTCTTAACATGAAGTAAGACGTACCTCTTTGTATCTGTCCTGTTTTGTGCCATATTATTTTCTACTCATTAAGAAGATGAAAAGGTTGTCATGGAATTGGAACTGCATACCTTACAGATTAAGTGTTTATTATAGAATTTTTTTCATTCTGTTCCTGGTCAGAATGGACATAATTTCAATATAATAGAAAAGACGTTAAAAACAAAATCACTGTAGTCATAAGAAGTACTCTGTTCTCTGTTTTACTTGAAGAAGTGTACTTACCAAGTTTCATCTATGTAATGAGATTGTTTACCTTTTTTCTGTTCAGATGCTACCACCTTATGGTTGCTACCTCTCTGAAGAAGACACAGTCTAAGCCATCTTGAAGCTAGACTCCTAGAAATGGCATGCTGCCAGAGTCTGATGGAAAAAAATAAAACCCTATGTGATATTGGTTCTGTAACAGGATCATTCCCAGACTTCCTAAATGCACACACATACAAAGGAGAAAATTGTGATAAAGGGTTAATGTGCTGGGTGAATACTTGTTTATATCTCTGTGTTGTTACCACCAGGGTGTTGATGAGCATGTATTTATCCATAAGCCACTAATTTACTGCCACTTTGCCCATGGTGTTGGAGAACCTCCTTACTTTCCAGTATCTGATTGGGAGAAGCTGACCAGAATTTTAACAGAATCATTAGAGCACTACAATGAGCTTCATGCTGCAATGAACCATGTTCTGCCTGCGGATGCCACACAGCACACGTGTCTCCTCACTTTCTGTAGGTATAATATGTGCTCTAGCAAAGGTAATCGCTGAAGTGCAGATTCATTTAAGGGTGACCTGCAAGAGTATTAAAAATAACCTCACAGCTTAAGAGATATATTCTGAGTGCCCAAATGACCAGGCTAAGCCAGGCATTTAGCAGGGTTTTAATATAAAATGTAACCATTTTCACTTCTAATGCTTCCAAGGAGTCTTCACACACTGTGAATTGATGGCTTCTTCTCAGTGTGACCCCACGGGCCTTCTGCTGGTCATGTCAGAGCCACTATGGAGCCCCAAGACAGACTGTGGTTTGACCCATCAGGATATCTTAACACTCCTTATGTAATTGTTTCGGTGGTTTCAAACATTTTGCGTTTTATGTGGATAGGAAATGAAGGATAATTTTTTTTTAAAAAATCTCCGTTTGTTAGAAACCTACACAGAGCTTTAGGTAGGAGACTTATTTAATGCTGTTAAGCTATCTCATGTTTTGCAAAGGGTTTGTACTATGCATGAGCTATATCGTAGGCTTATTGTATTCCAACGGGTCACCTCAAAGAGAAACCGTCATTCCTCTGCAGTTAGAATTTGGAGGGTTTTGAAAAAAAAAATTAGAAGTGTAGATGGAGAGAGAGAGTGATATTTGCACGTAAGTTTGCTAAATCTTCTTTTAGGAGAGTTTCTGAGGCATACCTTCCATATTTCTAAACCCAACAAGTGCTTGAGAAAGTTGTCCTATTTCCTGTTCCTGTACAGACTTCATTTTTGTGCTGGCTTGCCAACTTCAGCACCAGTTCATCTAAGTTCCAATTATCTTAATTATTTTTCCCACAAAATTTGCTAGAGAGTCACTATGTTTTTTAGTTAAGATTGCTCATGTAAGTCAGTATCTTCCGTTTGTCTGAACAAAATACTCCTTGCTGTTGTTGCATTCTGCATAGTTTGAACTGTAAAATAGCTTTGGTTAGGTTTGTTTTGTAAGTATTGTTTCACCTTTCTGTTTCTCAGGCGAATATCATATTGATAACAGTTTTGAATTGTTGGCAAGTGTTAACTCAAAATCTGCACCTCTCCCCTTTCACTGGAAGATAAAGTAAGAAAATATTTCTGTTCACATTGGCTTCTTCCTTCAAGCCTAAACTAACTTCAGTAGAAATTTAAGTCATATCTCTTATTAAAGAAAATTGGTGCATCCAAAAATTACATTCTCAGAAAGTCATTTAGATTATCTCAGTACTAAAGTGAAAATGGTAAAGAACCCCCAAGAAATATGTTCAGGCTTCATCCACTGGGACTCAGAGCAGAAAGCAAATTAGCTCTTTATCTTGTTTGGATTTTTGTTAATCAAGAAAAATGCACTTAATTACTCTGACAGGAAGCAGTGCATGTAGAAACTGAACTGAGCCTGAGGCCAGATGTCATGCAGTCTGAGATAGCATAAGTTTGTTGTGCTGCTTCTTTGTAAACAGAAGAGAACCTCCTCAATTACGGTAGCTAGAAGAACTTGTTATTTTATCCAAACAGGAATTTAAGTAAGTCATGTAGAAAAACTTACCCTTTCATGGTTTTAAATGTTTATTTTGTATTAGTAAACTGTAACTTTTTTTTTTCATCACAAAAACTACAAGAACAGAGAGAACTGGGCAATAGAACTGCAGCCTGTGTTGAGATTCAGCCAGCACAGGTGCTAACCAGAGACTGCTGTCATAGAATTATAGAATGGTTTGGGCTGGAAGGGACTTTAAAGATCATCCAGTTCCCCCCCTCCTGCCATGGGCAGGGACACCTCCCACTGGATCAAGTTGCTCAAAGCCTCATCCAACCTGGCCTTGAACACCTCCAGGGATGGGGCTTGCGTGACTTCTTTGGCAACCTGTTCCAGTGCCCCACCCCCCTCGCGATAAAAAATTTCCTCCTAGTATCTAATCTAAATCTCCCCTCTTTCAGCTTAAAACCATTACTCCTCGTCCTGCCGATAAGGAGTCCCTCCCTGTCTTTCGTGTAGCCCCTTCAAGTGCTAGAAGGCTGCTCTAAGGTCTCCCCAGAGCCTTCTCTTCTCAAGGCTAAACAATCCCAACTCTCAGCCTGTCCTTGTATGGGAGGTGCTCCAGCCGTCTGATCATCTTCATGGCCCTCCTCATCCTCTAATGGTACTTGAATGTAGTCTTAGATCTGTTTATTGAATATGAAAGCAGAATGGCCTTTTGCTTATCAAAAGAGAAAGCCAGAAGCTAAGAATGTTAGCTTATAGGTAGAATGCTGTTGACGATTATCTATCTTCATATTAGAGTTAAGGTAGAAAGTAGAGATTTATGATGTTGCCAAGAGTCCCACAGTTCTGATATTTCACATATTCTCTGTGGATAAATTACAAGAGTCATTCTTCCTGCATAGCATTATTCCAAGGATTACCACTGAGGAAAAAGAAATCGCAAAATTAGTTTTATGAGCAGGAAAACAAAGCCAGTTTTTTTGTGGATTTATATTGCAAAGTGGTACTCCCACTTGAATTCCAGGACATTTAATGAGTGGTTATATATAATGAGTCACATTGTAGCCTTTCCTGTATCAGGACATTATAAGATTTTGTTTGTTTGTTTTTTGTTTGTTTAAATATGACCATGTGGAGGTTGGGGGTTATTTTGTAACCTGGATGAGCTTAACCTGTCCATAACCTTTCAAACTCTGAATATATATTGCAACTGACTGCTGAAAATTACTAGCTTTGAATCAACAGAAAAGCCTGAAGAATGATTGAATGAGAATGGGAATGAAGCAAATTAGTTTCTCTAAGGAAACTACATTTAGATGAGTTGAATTAACACAAAATGTAGAGCAGGACTCAGTCAAATCTTTCATCTAATTCCCACTGTCTGCTCTTGGAAAGACAGAAATTCAGATCAGTAGTTTGCAGCTTGGATCATTCGATGAACATTTTACTACTGTGTTCTAGCCTATTGCTTTTGATAGATCAAATATCTTGGGAATGCCTGCTATCAAGAAAAATACTCTAAATTAATCTCGGTTTTATAATTATCCTACCAGCTGCATTCTTGAGACTCCTTATGACAATGCTCTCTTAATAGGAGTTGGAAGAAGGCTATGTTGTTTAGCATTCTTTCACTCAAATTCATCAAATCACTCGACTTAAGGAGATGCTCAGGGTATGGGCTTTGGTTGACAGTGGCATTTCATTCTTGTGTTGCAACAGGTCATATAGCATTACTGATTCCCAAATGCCAACAACAGAGGAGTGTGTGCTTTTTGCAAGCAATGACCTCAGTCAGGTTGTGTGTAGACAGTGGGATTAGAGTTCAACAGCACATTGCAGAGTTTCTTCTCCCCATCATTGCAGAGGCTGTAAATTTTGACCCTGGAATACTGCTCTGTGAATTTTCTTGTTTCATATGAAGGCTGCTTTTTTTAGTGTGTTCCATTCATAAGTGATGTCAGAGAGCAAATGAACAAGGCATCTTACTACGTGTGTGCATATTTTCTCATCTACTGCTTTCTTCTTTCTAAGTCTTTATAAGGAATGCTAATTTAACTTTCATTTTTATGTTGTTTGGGCCGCAAAAAGTCGGCCACCTATCCCAAGTTTAGATACCAGCCTGAAGGAATCAGAAGTTCCCGATACAGAGAAGGGCTCAGTGTCAAATGATGTGCAGACCAGGCAGGAGATGAAGGCTGTGCTGCTGAGAGAAGCACTGAGAGAGACATTGGATCCCAGTTGTTGGCTCTGTAAGATGCTGAGCAAGCTGGGAAACCTCTGCCTCACAGACAGGCGATATGGTACCAGCCAAGTGACTAGGTGAAACCTAAATGCCTTAGAAACAATGTCTCCTGGCTCCTACTGAGTTCCTACTGTCACAGTTTATCTGTAATTTAGGAAAGAAGCATATAATCTTGCCAATTGCCCTTTAAAAGTTGTCAGCTGCTTGTTTACACCATTTCATGAAATAGGAAATATTTCAAGGTTACTTGTGACGAGCTTTTGTGCTCAGGTGACAAGGGGACATTGCTTCTAATTAATTCAGCGTGCTTATCAGAATCTAATTTTTCAAGTCCATGGGATCCGTATTACAGAACTCTAAATTCAAGTATGATGTAATAACAGATAGTTAGCATTATTTAATCTATTGGAAATTCACTGGAAATAATGGGAAATTTACCCCGCTTTAGCTGACAACTTCAAATAAAAAAATTACAACTTTCTCAAAATATATGGTCAGTAAAACTATAGTGGTATTAATAGATTTCTAAAATATTATTTTCATATTAATAGAAAGTTCCAAAGATGGATCCTTTACAAGGGATATGCCTATAATTATAGAAAGTAAAATAAGTATTTTACGTTTACAGTGCATAATAAAATTTAGTCAACGATGAAAGAATGTTATGCAATAGAGTCCAGAATATCAGAAATGAAAGCTACAGAGAAAAGATTTTCCTGTCTTCTTATCAACAGAATTCTGTAATCTAGCAGTTTACTCCTGTATATCTAATTGGTGACAGTGTCTCTCACAGCACCATACTGAAGGCAGTAGTGATTCAAGACTGATTCTCCTTTCTTCTTAGTGTATTTGTCTATTGCTTAGTTTCATTTTTACAAATAGGTACATTCATGGTGTTCCTATTGAGTCTCTTGCATGTGAAATACAGCTGCTTTGGTATGTAGTAATGAAGGAAATTTTCACTCAAAAGCCAGAGTAACTAAAACCAAAATGTCTTGTATTGGTTTTGAGGAATTTCTAACGGATATAACCTAACTTTCCAAGGCTTTGGGGCTTTTTACTCTGAAACTGGTAATCACTCACATTCTTGGCTTGATATTATTTTGAAATGTTCAAAATATTTTGATTCTCTCAAAACTAACTCCTCTGCCCCTTCTTTTGGAAAGTTGGAAAATGTGTAATTTTTGTTAGTAAGCAGAATTTTTCTTTTTGAAGAATAGACTGTCATAGAATTGCAGCCCTGATTTCCATCCTACCATGAGCTTAAGCAACAGAGCCGAGATATCTTAAGTTTTCAGATAGTCTGAACATACTGTTAGACCTTCCTAATTTTAGGCCTTGGATTTGACCTTTGACCAGAGACGATCTTAAAAGAAAAAGGTAGTTATTGAAAATCCTAACAGCAAAAATAATAATAATAAAAAACGTAGCCTTAAGCATGCCAGACACCATATCCTTTTAAGGGACTGTAAGACTCTAAGATTCTCGTATTCAACTACAATGCGCCAGAAGCAGATTTGGTCTGAGGAGGAGAGATTGCGCATTTTAATCAAAAACTGCTCCCTCCTTTTTCCTCCTTTCTCCTTTTTTTTTTTTTATACTAAATTTCATAATGGACTCCTCAAAGAAAGAAAAGGGACAGACTCTGTTCAGATAATAATTTGTATTTCTCTTCCTCTGTCTGAAATTTTAACTTTGATTCGCATGCCTGCAAAGCTGATGATTTATGTGAAGTTTCCAGAAGTGGCTTTAATACGGCAATCTTCATGGCAGGGTAGCACTTTGTGTGGAACCCCATGCTTAAAGGACAGAATTGGAAGGTTGCACTTGAAACTAATAGAGAAAGGTGTTAGTCCTCAGTAACAACAAAGAATGGTATAGCAAAGATAAAATCTTGGCTAGTTGCAGTCATTTCCTTATTTGCTTTCTGATTCCAAACCATGTTTTTAGAATAAAAGAATGTTATTTCTCATCTCTAACTTGGGATCAGAAAGAGCAGCTGAAAATTATATATGAATAGGCCATATTTGTGTCTCTGGTGTGTATGCTGTCATATGATATGGATAGCCAGAATTCCTATCTGCATTCTCAAGGAAAAAACAGACAACACCAGTACTTGCAGATATGCACACAACGTAGAGGCACCCACTGACATTGCTCACTTATAAGGTGACCATATCCTGGTACCTGCATTATTCAAAATGTGAAATCACAGCTTTACTGACTGACAATCCTGTATAGCCCAAGCACTCTGTCAATATTCTTCAAGCGTGTTCTGATCACTAGCTCTGAGTTTAAAATCAAAGAATAAAGGCACTACTTTATTTGACAGTTTCAGCAGGCAGACATTGTTAAGTATTGCATTATTTTTATCTAGAAACAAAAATACAAATTTGACTCGTTTACCCTATTGTATTAAAAATCAGTCAGTCCTAGAGCTGAATTAGAAAAATCTTGTGTCAATGATTTAATTATAAATATAAACTCAATAGTAGCTGGTGTTTTGTTGCAAATTACATACAGAAAATCATATAATATACATATATATCAGCTCAAGTTTTACTTTACCTTTGTAATCAAGACGATTTTGATGCTTATTTCATCTTCTTTCTACCTCCCCCCTCCCCCAAGCAGGAGTGTTTTATGCTTTTCTTTCATTCTGTCTGGTTGTTGTCCATACATTCTGCAATTCTGCGTTTTACTGGAAAATTTAATGAGCCTAGAGGAAAATATTTGTGATAGAAAGTAGTTCATTATTATATAAGGGCAAACAATATGGGTTTATAGTGTAATCAGCAAGCTGCTCCGAAAACAAAATGCTTGCTCACGTTTTTGGGTAGCAGACCCTGTCTTTGTGACAATGGCTGCATCTTCAAATTGTTAATTATGTACTGCCCCCTAGGGATTCCTGCCTCGCTTGTGGCAACCTGCCTGCAGCTCCTGCGGGGTCCATGGATTATTACCGTCTAGATTTCTCATAGGGAACTCTCACTTCTCTCCTCTTCGCCTTTTTTTTGACCTTGGTAGTAACTTTCAATTCTTCCTATTCCTATAGTGACGTGACTTACTTTTTTAACTTCTTGCAGGTTAGTTTTTTTGGTTTATTTTTTAAGTTGATTATTCATATCTGTGGATTTACAGCATTCTGTGTATTTTCAGTGCATGCGTGTTTGGTTTTATATATGATGTTTCTTCTACATTATTTGAATGGGGTGGTAACATTTTTAAAAATTCATTTTCCCTTTGATATTTCTAGGGGATGGGTTTTCTTTTCAATTATTTGTTAAAAATGAGCTGTGCGAACTTCCTTCACAGCTACATTTTGCTTCAGTGCTGAAAGAAAGAAGCTAGGAACTGCAGAACTTCACACAGATGTCAGGTACCTGATGAGTGATTTCTTGTACTTACTGGTGACACAGTGGTTTCAAGTAAATAATAATAATAACGAGAACAGTGATCAGGACAAGTTTCCATTTACATCACTCACATAGATGAGATGATATGTCCACGGAAAATTTGTTCAGGGGGAAGAAGAATTGTGCCAAAAGTATTTATGATCAAAACAGTTCAGAAATAAAAGATGGCAAAATGAGCAAAGGGCAGTAGGTTTTGAATAGGCTTCATCAACACAGGGGAGAGATCATCTGGGAAGATTAGTTATAGGAGCTACTAAATCACCTCTGTGACACTGTCAGAAGCAGCTGCTTAATGTAATCATGTGCAATCAGTAAAAATGCTGTTTATTACGAAAGGTTTTTGATATTGTTATGTAAGATGGTGCAATGTAAGGCCATACACATTTCCCTAGTACAAATTATCAGCATTAATGATTTGTGATGCTTTTCCTGACAACTTTCAAAGTAAAAAATTGTTGGGAAATACCTCTCCAAACATATTTTCTTTAGTATATTTTAAGGTTTGCATGCAAGTGGGGTTTTTATGCTTTAGTTGTAGACACTTGCAATGGATAGACTGTTTATATATCATCTAGTCCTGCATCCTATACCTCTGTTTGTTTGGTTATCTTACTTAATGATACAATGCTAACCATCTCTTTGAAGTGCTTGTCATTTAGTGATAAGAATCTACAAAAAGGGATTGTTTGGTGATCTTTTCTCTTCACATTGGAGTTAGACTGCTCTAACCATGTTTTCTTATATATAAAGTGTAGAATTAATACTATTACTGCTTTTTCTCACATATTTATGCAACACTATGGATTATTTCAGGATGAATGTGCCAAATCAGAGTTTTGGATTTGGACACATCTTGATTGCAAGATGAGTTAGAAGTTGGTTCTCATGTTATATGAGAACTAGTTGGAAAACTTTAGGATGATGGAATCTTGCCAGTTTTGGGGTTTTTTTTGAGTAAGTCTCTTGCAAGACACTACTTTATAATTTTCCCTGAGTTTCCCTTCATTCTGGGTCATACTCCTGTGAGGATACATATTTTTGCTCTATCACTCTGAACAATGTCTAGATTGCCTGAGAAAACAAATTCTTAATTCCAATATAAGTCTGGAAAGTGTTTTACAAGTGGAACTGAACCAGAGTTTCTAGGTGAAAACGTCTGGATGCCATCTGTTCCTGTGGGTGCAAGAGGTACAACTGAAAGTATCTAGAGACTTAGCCAGAGGAGAGAGAGTAGTACCTAACTGTGTTAGTGCTGGCTTTATTTTTGTTATAGCGTTAGATCTCTGGCAGAAGAGCGAACTAATTTATAGTGTCATGAATTCCAGCACTGTAAGGGCTGGATTCTCTCTAAAGAGCCAGGATTAGGAATCTGAGGCGCTGTTTATCACTACCTTTCTTGTGTGTTATGCTGCTGATTATTTCAGTGGAATTATTTTCGCCTAGAAATCAGTTACAGTTTTATTTCAGATTTTTTCTTATATTACAATTTAAGTTAAATCTGTATATATTACAGCTTTACTACCTACAGAATAGTGTATGAAATTTGCATTAAACTGCTAAACCGAGAATAAGAATTTATATGCACACTTCATTGTATACTGCAGTAAATTCTCTTGAGCAAACACACTCAGGCAGACACCACTGGGCATGCTTGCTTTCTTTGGCTCATCAGTTTGTCTCAAGCCATATATCAAGTACTGAATGTATGTCAGGACCC
Source organism: Cuculus canorus (assembly GCF_017976375.1). Taxonomy (NCBI): domain Eukaryota; kingdom Metazoa; phylum Chordata; class Aves; order Cuculiformes; family Cuculidae; genus Cuculus; species Cuculus canorus. The sequence goes on along the minus strand of NC_071406.1, from coordinate 23,245,865 downwards.
CTTGTCAAGCACCCTCAAATTCGGGTTACTGATCTTTGACTGGGGCACCTGCAAAGCACGATGAATTTCCAGGTAAACTGAGCCAGCAAAGGTACGGCAAAGTATTTAAAAATAAGTAAACTTAACTCAATCTTAACTGTTGTGGTGCTGCTTCCCATGGTGATACACACGTAGGACCAAACATCTACTAGCAAACTACCAAATTGCAGCAGATTATAGACAGAGATTTCCACCACTGAGGCTGTACTCTCACTTACTTTATTATTTTCTCAAAGTCCACCAGGTCTGTAAAAAGTAATACCATGTCAGAAATTTAGAGCTGTATTTTTTTAAAATTTTAGTTCCTCTTTATGTCTTATCTTGGTTAAACTCAAAATATTCCTGTATTTTTTTACCTGCTTGTTGGTGATTTATTAGATGGCATTAGCATGTGTTGGCTCTTTCTTTCATTTTTCCTGCTTATCTGGCAGCCAGAAAGAGCTAGAATGAGGAATGAATGCAAGTAGAGTACATACTTTTGGAAAGCATTCTGAAGCATAATATATTGAAATCTTCTATAATGAATCCTTGTTTGCCAGAAAAAATATTCAACCATGCCAGAAAATTATCTGTGAGAAATAAGCACTTTTCTACCCTCTTCTTTCCTCCCCCCTTTCCAATTTGTGTTGCTTGGAAGAGGAGACGAAAAATGGCACAGATGCATGCAGTATTGCACAAAGAGTATATATGGACATTTCAGTCACTGATATTTCCCCATTTTCTGATGCTAATGTAAGATATGTTGGGTTTGCATTTATAATTAAGATGAACAGATGGTGAAGACTTAGTTTAAAGTAATACTGTACATCCATTAAAATAATCTCTGCTGACAGTGATTCTTCACTGTAGCAAGATTTAATTGCATATATAACACATATACATCAGAAAGAACTCGATCTTTAGCCATTTGCTTTATTAGGACAATAGTAAGACAGACGTCACCAAAACAGGATTTGTCCTGGAGACTCCTAAGAGTAACAGATGCATATCCACTGATAGTATTGGCTTGCTTTAATTAATGAACACTTTATGAATAAAAGAAAACATAATTTCTGAAAATACACAGGAGTCCTGATTAAAAAGGAATGCATGTTTTGAGGGACAAGCATTCACGAACCTGACAGAAGTAAATTTTTAACAGATCAATTTGGTGTTACACTATTTGTCTCATGGAGTAGTACGTGTAATTTGTGACATTCTTGGCAAGCTTTATAAATGTATGCCTTTGTGGACTGTGGATTTAAGTTAGGTATGTTCTTAAGTGTCTGACTAAAGCAAGTCCTTAAGCTGTTATGAAGCAAAAGCAGATGCAGATCTCTGCATGTTTTCATTTTTCCACAGAAATGATACAAAATGTCAATTGTTTATGTATGCCTTATGCAGAAAAATCATTGTGTTTCCACCTGAAGATGTTTACTTCACAGGAAATGGAACTTTGGGTATTATCTCCAAAGCGGGTATCCATCCTTCACCTGTTGTACAGAACAGCAACAGAGATGTTAAGCAACATTACTTATTTTTCACTGAAGAGGTCGGTTATAGAGGTGATTGTATATTTATAACTTAACTCCTGTTCTGTCCACTTCTTGTTCTGCCTACTATCCCACATTGGTAGCTATTTTCTATGAGAATGATATTGACTGAACTCTAACATCCAACGATATAGTTTGGCAGAAATATCTCCCTTCCTTCCTCTGGGCTTCTTATGCAAGGATGTGTATTTTACTATTGTTGCAATTACCAGAAAAGAAGCATAACTAGTATTTTATGAACTTTCATGCAAGTTTTTGAAACTACAGTGCATTATTGGTCATACTAAAGCTATCATATCAGCAAAGTTGATATGTAGTGGCTAAATGGTTCTCAACTGAGAAAAAGTTGTCTACACTAGTTTCACAAAATCAGTGAATCCCCATCCTTCATCACGTGCTTCATCTATTGAAGGCCTGCACTCCATACTGTCTCCTCCCCAGCAGTTCTCACTGCCCATAAGAACACCTTGGAGACTGTTGTGTGGTACTTTAGTTTAAGTTCCTTCATATTTTCCTGTTAAAATCTGCTTTGTTTAAAAATATTTAGGTATTTATTGAAGCAAGGACTTGAACCCTGAGGTCCCATTTTCCACATGAGTACCCCAAACCTGAGGTTACTGAGTCACTTTCACTGTCTTTCAGAATACTGAAGTATATTAAACCAAGTTGAATAGCACCAGCAGGAGAGATTGAGAGAGTATCCCAGAATAAGAAAACTCTATAACATGGTAGTTAAACATTCTTTCAGGAGATGTGGTTCAAAACCCCTCAGGCAGAAGAGGAAATTGAACAAATCTTTCCTCTGTCCAAGGTGACCTATAGAGTAAAACAGGAGACAGATATCGCTTTATTTTAATCAATATACATTTTCCTTAAAATGCCTGAAATTGAAATTAAATATTTATCTTCATTGTGTGTACCTGTCTCCCACCCTCCAGCTAAAACCATTTAAAGTTAATTTGGATAGAAATTTTGCTTTTGGAAAAGGTTATAGTTTGGCAGTCGCACCAACAAAGTTCTTCATTTGCATAGACTTCATTCTGGGGACAAAATTATTAAGACTAAATAGTCTTGTAAATATAGCTGAGGTATATAGGTAATGCTCACTGGTAGACGAAATGAGAAAGGGGAGGAGGAGTGAGAGGCTGGGAGCCAAGGGACTGAAAAAGGCAGCAAGTTTTACAAAACATTAATTTGACTAATTGCTTAACATAATAAAGACAGGATGTTTTTATTTGGGGAACTAGCAGTAATGATTGATTAGAAGGATATTGTATTTGCTATGGATATGGTATGAATCATGTCTGTGAATGGATATAGAAAATATCTCTCCAAAATTGGAATAATCCATAAGTCACAGGATGCAGAGCACAAAATACCAACACGCTAACATACTAAGAAAGGCTTTAAACAATAACTGAGCAAGTCTTGGAAGAGTTCCAATGAAACAGGGAACAGAAAAGGGCTACGTGCAGAATAATGGGGTTTAGACAATAGAGATGGTGTAGCAGACATTTGTGAATGGAGTATTAGCTCTTTAATTATAATAATTACCTAAGTTTAAGGTCAAGGCACCTGTGCATTGCTGTCTGTAAGAAACTGATTAAAAAATTAGAAGTAGCATTAAGTCTCTGATACTGTTTCCAAAAATTCTCTTAGAAATTTGGATATTGCCAAGATCATTACATATTATTTGTACTGTACCTAGAGACAGTGACTGAGGTGGGTCCCATGTTGCCACACTGAGACCATTGACATCAAGATTGACTCTCTTATGACTTAAAATAAAATATAAAATTATTATATTCCTCCTCTATAGGGAGGAAAATAATGAAAAATGAAAACTCTTACATCCTAATTTATTTTGCTTTCCCATTCATACTGACCACGGAAATTAAAGGCTTCCTATTGTTCGCTTTAGTAATTCAGGCAAGCCTATTCCTTGCCTTAGAAATTAACTTCTTAGCTAATCAGTTAGTATAACCTTAGATTTGTTGCAAGGAAACCCAGTCTGAGAAGCGGCAAATGTGGATCTTGTCACCTGGATGGGGATGAAGCACAGTCTCGCAGAGCATCTCTGGTTGGAAACAACCCTACTCACATCATTCCTGTTATGTTCCTTGCTGCTGGAGGGTCCGTGTGGATTTCTGAGCAGGAGAATGGAACTGTCTGAATAGCTTGTGCCTCTGCAACACCACATCAGTGTCTGCCAGCAGCATTGCATGTCGGGGATTTGCCTGCTGTCTGCTGGGTTTGGATTTGAAAAAGAGCAGGCACAGAGCAGTCAGTTGCTTACACAGACAGAAAGCTGTCTTTTTCCTTTTTCCTCCTCCTCCAAGGGTATAAATATATGGATTTGGATTGCAGGTAACAAAAGAAAGCCAGTTCCAATAGGAACTGTTAAGAGTGTTTTCTGCTGAGAACATACCTATAGGAGACTCAAGTGAAGAATGAGTGTTGAGGGAACTAGGAAATCAACACAAGGGCAAGGAAGAAGGAATAAAGCAGAGAAGCAGAAAATATTTGAGGTGATGGAGCCAGGGTATGGAGAGGTATTCTATAAAAGGAGATTTTCTAAAAGCCCACAGAGATGAGGATTATAAGAAGGGAGCAAGTGAGTGTGTGAAAGTAATGGGAGAGGACAAGAAAGGCAAACCTGGAAACGGAGACTGAGAAAGAAAAAGTAACAATTTAGAAATTTGCTGTACATTTGTTATAACTATTGGTCTGCAATGTAATTTCTGACTGAAGAATAACTCCATTCCAGTAAAAATTTTAACTTTTTATAGGGCTTTTTAATAATGATTTCTAATAAGACATATATGATTTAAAAATTTTAGTCTGCTGTTTCTTGCAGTTCTCTTTCTGCTACTCAATTCCTCTTTTTTTCCAGCATTCTAACAATTCAAATCTGAACCATTGTCAAAAAAAGTATGTGCTAGAAGGAACAACTGAAATGTAATTTAGACAATTGAATAATTTCCAAAAATGATGAAAAACTAAACATATCGCAACTGCATTTGACAAGGAGGAAGGAACTTTTTTTGCCAAAAATGACCCAAAATGAATAAAATGTAGATTAAAATAAATGCAATAACATTTGCTGATGGAAAAAAATAAAAGTGATATTTCCAGAAAAGCTTCATTGGGGGACTGGGGGGAAGGCATTTTCTACTTTGTATTTATTTGTATTTCTAAGCTAAAAAGAAAATGTTGAAAGGCCACGTTAAAACAAAAGCAACCTTTGGATCCCTTTTTGACCCCAAAGCAAATGTCAGTCATGGCTATCATTGCAGAGGGAGATGTTTTGTCTCCAGCTGTGGCCTGTGGGTGATAATCAGACCTTTTACATTTCAATTGTAAGTGTTAGAGATAAAGATGTTGGTGAAGAAACAGTATTAATGTTTTTTCACCATTGTATGTGCTCACCCCTGCTTGTGCTCTCCCTAGTTCAGGGGTCATTGTTTACATGCACATTTCAGGTAAAACGTGCTAGTGATGATCACTGGAAAAAGAAGTTCACAGAGGATGAACAGAGAAAATGAGGTGCCTGTGGTGAAATTCTGGATAAAAGCATGAAATTAACTGCTCTCCAAGCCAAAGAGGGTAACTCCAAGTCAGTACCACCATCGTTCTGATTGAAGTAGTGAAAGAACATCGAAAGAGCCTGTTCTAGGCGAGAAAAAGCCTGAAGATGAGGAAAAGACAAGAGGGTGAGAGGATGGAAAGCTTTTAGTGAATCAAAAGTACCTATTAACAATAAATAAATAAATAAAGTGAAGAAGATGTTTTTGTCAGATAAAAGAAAGTCTTGCAGTTTTGCTTGATAGTATCTTGTGAGAGGGATGGCAATAATGCACAAAGTATGGCAGGAAATCAGTAATATTTCATTATTAGAATATTGTTACATTGAAAACACAGTCCAGGGCTGATTGTTTTCGATATGATTAAAAATGGAAAGTTTGACTAGGCAGAAAACTAAGAGTAAAGATCACTAGGAATATTTTTTTATAATATAATCTGCAAACATCAGGTGAGAAATATTTGTGAGTTAATATATCAAGGTAGAGCTTTAAACAACTGGCAATTAGAAACAAAAAGAAGTAAGAGGAGGGGAGGAAGAACAGAAAAGGAAGTTAAAATAATTTCTAGCAAAAGTTTATCCTGGGAATTAAAAAAAAATCTAATGCTAAAAGGACCTTGACAATATCCTAGGCCATGTAGGTTCATTAGGAAAGCTTTACGGGAAACTAGATAAATAAGTTTTGTCTGATTTTTTATTTTGGTACAGTTGCCGTACGATATGATCAAAACAGTTCAGAAATACATAATTTCTTCTACCGGCATGGAATTACAAGAGCTTGACCAAGCAGATTCAAGAGAGAATGGCTGACATTTTTTTTATTGATGGAATTTGTCAACAGTTAAAGGTGAGAAAGGACAATAAATGGGAATGACGAGAGCATTTTTTTCCTTTTACGCTTGACAAATATCTTCAGCAGGCAGAAATACAGCACAACGAATTGTAATAAACACAGTGTTTGTGGTAAATTATCTTTGTTAGTGAGGAAAAATCAATGTATTGATTTATTCTTTTTATGTGTAGAATCCAGTTATGGGATGCTTCGTAAAAATCCTTTTAAGCCTCATTACCTGCAAGATAAGAGTAAATTAGGGAAACTCTGTATCATAGTGTTTAATTCTCTTTGCTTCTGGAGAAAAAACTTGAATGGCAGAAATGGCAAAATCATGTTCTTACTGATTTTTAAGGGTACTTCAGAGCAGATCCTCCAGCTTCAAGCTTGGGTAAAAATGAAAAAGTAGGTGTCTGAGCCAGTTAGTTTGTGCGAGTAAATTTAGCCACTGACTTCCCATGGTAAATCCCACAGTAATTCCCACTGACTTTCTGCAACAACACACCCGAGTAAGCGAGCTAATGTCAAAAAGTTCTGCAGATCCGCACAAGGCCCCCTTGTAGGGCAAGTGAAATGGTTAGATATTCTCGGAAGCTTGGATTAAACTTTGTGTAAGTGATGCTGGGAGGCTACATGAGTTGATTGCTGTTTTTTCATCTTTTGATTATGCTTCCTGAAGATACTGGAAAAATATTCTAATTATCTTCTTTTTCATCTCCAAGTTCCAGTGCAACTCCAATGTCGCTTCTGAAGTAACTGGTGCTTTTGTGTTCCCTAGCATACTTCTGAAAGTCGTAGGATATAATCTGGCAGATTTATGAATAACAAACTTGACATTTGGGGTAAAGTACATAGAGTTGAACACAACCACCTCTGACTATGTATTGCCTGCAGTAATGAAAACATACTTTTATGAAGGAAGTGTGCACATACATGCAACTAATTTACATTATTAGTGTAAATGCACTGAATTAGAGTGAGTTACACAAGTGTAAAGGTGGTGTAAAGAGGGAAAAAAAAATCAACCAGAGTATTTTGAAAGCACATACAGTCTTGTGTTATTTAAATTACTGTGCCGCTGAAAGCAGTTGAAAACACTTCCAGCATGATATTTGTGTATCCCTTATGGGCATGTGTGAGAATGCCCTTTCCTGGGCTTTTAGTATGGAGCAAAATTGCACAACAGGTTTTTTTTTTCCTGGACTGGAGAATGAAACCAAGGAAAATAAATGTTAGCTTGGGTTTAGGTGGCTCTATTTCCACCAACCAGATTTATTTTGCCAATTAGAATCATGGTGAGAGTCACTATAGGAAGATGCTGAAGAGAGTGTTCAGTGGAAAATGCTTCATCTATTTGTTACAATTCTCCCAGTAGGTGTTCAGTTGTAAAATGGTAATTTAACATATAGAGTAACCTAGAATCTCTGCCAAATGCTTATTCGCCTATGTTGTTGGCTTAAGTGAAGATACAGTTGACTGGACCAAATTTAATGTTTGTAATGTCATTAGTCAAGGGAATAAATGGGATTCTTCATGGTTCATTTTCCTTTAAAGACAGGAGGAAATAAAATTCATATGAGTTAATGTTGCAGGCATAGAATTTCCTGTATTTTTCTAGAAATAATTTCATATTAAGTTTTTCAGGCTTTTGAGTAACATGTGGTCTTTGAAATACTGTATAATTGAAAAAGAACATAAGCATAGCTTGTTTCATGTGGTTTTAAGCACAACCTCATGCTTCATAATTTTTCCAAAATACTTCCTCAATAGTTCCAGCCTGGTTTAAGCCATTTTTCAAGTATTGGTTTGTTTATCTCTGCGCTGTGGTTGGACTTTCTCTTTCAAATTCTTTGATTTGCGACATGTCATAGTGTTAGGTTCCCACTTGAACCAGGTAGTAGAGCATTTAGGACTCAGGTGGCAGAGCGCACTTGTGTAACAGCCAATGTCTGATCTACTTTTCCATGTTGTGCTGGGCTGTATAGAGGTAGCTAGAACCAAAAGTTCCCAGCCTCAGCAGTTTTCAATCGGGTACCAAGAAAAAGGAACCTGGCAACAGTTCACAAATGGAGGAAAAAGTTCTGTAAGGTAAAATGAAAAACGTGTGTTTCTTTGCCTTTCAACAATTCTTTCCACAATTCTCATCTTCTTTAGATACAGAATTTTGTATATTCACATTTTGTTCTCTGACAAATTCTGTGCAATAACTGCTAGAAATTACATATTTGCAACAAACAGCTCCCAAATGCAACTCGCTTTTACAACAATGGCTGTGAAGATTTTCTCTGTTTTCTCTCTGCTTTGTCCTAGGTCATATTTTGGCATTCCTGTACCTCATCTTTTTGGTGTACAATATAGTGTTTTGTGTGTTTGTGCACTTTGTGAAATTTCCCTTTATTTGTGCTACAATATACATGCTGTGCATAGTACATTGAGAATCTGTTGTCTCTGTCGTTTAGTCTTGATTTCATTCCTTTCCAAGATAGTGTAACCTCCATGTTTTGACCTTCCCACCCCCTTTCAACATTTCTCCAGAAAACTGATCAATACCTGCTGCTTTCTCTTTATTCAGATGACAGATAGCTTTGGATAACTCTGTAATCTTTGCTGTCCTGTTCACCATCAGATTCTCCAAACACTGACCTTCACCCTGGACTTCTCCAGATGGCATGCAGTAAGATTAAAGGAAGTCCTGCTAGGTTGTCTTGTTATTTATTTAGATTTCCTGAGACTGAGAAAGCAAAACATAATAAAATTGAGACATTTTGAGTTCTGACTTCTTGTAGGGTTCCACAAAGCTTCACCAGCTGGGTGTCATTTGATCCGTTTCTACATTTTAAGCGTGGTCCAGCCCTTTCCAACAGGTTAGTTTCACCTTACTCAGTGTTTCAAGTATTTACAGAAGATGCCTAAGTGAGAAAATAAGGTGTTTACTGCCCAGATGCTCTAAGACTGGTCTTGAAGCTACTTTCTGGTGCTCCAGAGTGACTCACACAGGGTCAGAGATGAAAGAAATCTTCAGAGGAATTTTTCATAATCCCACAGATAGCCTTATGATTACCCCTTTTACTCTGAAGAAGCCAGAAAAAGAAAAAAAAAAATGCAGATCTGTTCCCTGCCACATATTTACTAGACAGTGTCATGTCTTTCATACTAAAGTTCATGGTAGAATATACCTGCTTGTGCTTAATGTTAAGGCCCACAGAGAGCACTATTTTGAACTAAAAGAAGGAGAAATAATGAGCAATTCTCATTTTGTGAGGGAGTGGGCACTGACCAGATAATGTTAAATCTGAATGCAACGATACCCAGCTTCCAGCAGAGAGGCTGCTGGAATTGCTTAGGCGCTGGGTGATAACCAGGAGGAGATGACAAGCCTGAAAAAAAAAGTGTATGGTTTTAAATGAACACCAACGCTTCACAATGTGTCTGAGATTACCCTCTCAAATATAATTTTTAATTACCTTTTAAAATGTACTCTCTTTTATTTCAGATCTATTTAACTTGCATTAATTTTTAGAGCTGTCTCTTTCTATTGTTCTCCTTATGCTGTGCATTGTGTACTTTTGTATCCAGCTGTGCACATGCTTGGGTGCATCATGGATTGGTCTGTATAGTAGAGTCATGAAGTATTTATGACCAGATCTTAGTCTCAGATGGATAAAATTGCGCCGATGTCTTTTGATGAGCACAAAATAGACCAACATAAATATGACTGAATTTTGACTTAAAATAATTGAGCTGACAATACACAATAGTACCAGAGGCTCTAAGATCTGAAGTGATCTCGATTTGAAAAGGACTCTGTCAGTGTAACTTCTTCTTATTCATATTAGAAAGCAGCAAATAGAAAGAAAACCCAGGCTTCTGGTGGAACACGTGGGCTGATTTTTAGCACATTGTCTCCTGGCAATTTCCTTTCAAGGTTTATTTTTTAAAAGTAAGGGTTTCTCTATTCTCTGGTAGCATTTAGAAATGACTTATTTTTAAGGACTTTTTGACAAAACTGTTAACTGGTCTTAGATGCATATGTACATACTTTTACATATACATATTCCCATGTATTTCAGTATTTTCAGTGTGTTTTCAGGCTGAAGGAAATATTTTGTTGAGTGAAATGAAATACTGATGCTTCAGCTTTTAAAAAGGTTAAATGCAACTAAATTTCAATTTTTTTAAAGATAGAAACCCAAACAATTTCATTTCTAAATTGTTTTTATTAAGAAAGTGTGGGTTTGCTTCAGATAAAATCCTGTGAAATCAAGACAAATTAATGAAATGCTTATACTAGGGGCAGGGGAAGTGGAACTCACAAAACAGCCAAAAGTCTTTCCTGATTGTGTGGGGTTTGGAATAAAAATATCTTCCCAGTCCTGGTGAACTACAGAGCCATTGATTGACTCATGTGTGGTACCTGGGAGCCTTGGGTGCTGTCAGCAGCAATGTCATTGAGGAGGTAGGATTATTTGGTTATATTACTTCTTCCATGTGTTAGTATGATTTTTCCCCCTCCTCCAATATTGTGTTATTTGAACAATCTATTCCGAGATAACACAAAATATTGTATTATTTCAGACTGTCTGTTAATAAGACTTTCAATCAAAAGCTCGATAATTTGAATGTTGCTCAATAGTTTGAATGTTGCTAAACACAGTGCAGGTCAAAAATGCAAAATTATTTGTGAAATGTATTCCTTGGTCAGGAGGATCACTCTTAGCTATGTTCTATTTTATTCCTGCCTGGTCTCTCTGAAAGGTGCCAAACTAAGAATAGAGGATAAGGCAAAATTTACACATTATACATAGTGCAGCAACAGAATGATCCACATGCTGTCCTTCAAACGCATCCAGATAAATCAAGATTGAAAATTCTAATGACTTTGTTGGATTTTTGTGATACTGAGATTTGTGATATTTGTCATTTAGCTTCTTCTTAAAGCCTTAACTCCAAGAATCAAAGGATTACTTGGAAATTTTAGCTTTTTCTTATTCTTTTTTCTTGTTTTTACTTTCTTTCCCCCTCTCACCCCTTTTATTCTTCCTTTCTTTCTTTTTATGTCTCTCTCATTTTCTGTCTTTCTAATAGATGATTCCGTGGCTACAGAGAAAACTGTGAAAGCATGTTCTGAATGAGTGTTTATATATATATAGCCTGTCTTCATGACATTAAAAGCCAATTCAATTTTTGAACAGAAAATAGAGCAGGAATAGATATTAGCAGAATTTTCTGTTTCCTAGTCTGTAAGACCAAAGTTGTAATGCCAGAATGAACCGTCCTCCTCAGATGGCACTGAGTCCTCATGAGCTCAGGGAGAAGAAGAGGAACGAGTATTCTGGTGAGCATCAGAGAGGTAGGGCAAAAGAGATCTTGGGGCTCTGACTGCTGCTGCAAGAATCTTCTGCAGCCTGATCTCATCAGATCTTTGCCCTCTGCGTATGAACACCATATTTAACCGACCTGGAAAGTTGGCTGAGATGTCATAAATCCAGATTCTTGCTTGCAGTTTATCAGGAATAGTTATTTGAACTCAGAGGTCAAGGTTATATTGCCGGGTTGAAGCCTGACTAGGTTTGAAGCACAACGTTACGGGCAGGCATGGAAAGAATTTCACTATGGGGAGAGGATGTAAACTATGAAGCTGAAATTCTTCACACTCTCTGTCTGCTTAAAATTATACAGGCATGTATTGACACATTACTCATGAAACAGGTGCTAGAAGGTTTGGGATTTTTTCTTCTGACTTTGTAGAGCAGTATAAATTTTATATTCACTGGAAAATGACAAACTGTTTTTAAGTGATGGCTTCATGTCAGTGCTGAAGGCTGTTTGCCAGAGGGATGAAGTGCCTGTTAAAGATGGCAATTTTACTAGCACTATGGGATTTCTGGGTACACAGTGAAAAAAACAGGTTTTGGCAGAAACATGCACTTTGTCCTAGATTCAGTTTATAAATACCACCCAAAATTTCATTGTCTTTTTCTGTATGTGTGTATATGATTACTCTCAAGATGGGAAATAGGCTTTTCCACACAGCTTGAAAGCTGTGACCCTTCAAAACCCATCTTTATCCTCTCTCAAGGATGACTGGAGTAGATCGCACAGGAGTATTAAAAATACTAGACTACAAAAACCTTGGACCATTATCATAACTAAGCTACCATAATAATGGTAACACTTTTTAAAATAATCTAGAATGTGGAATGAGTGTTAACTTTCTTATTTTTTGTAATAAAAAACCACTGTATCATAAGAATTTACTTATTCCTTGCAATCTGCATTTATCAATAGCTCTAACATTGTAAAAATAGAGTGATTATATTTAAATGACAGAGCTAAATATTGTGTCAGAGGTATGAAGCAAATGGCACTGTTACACATTTCTTGAAGAATAATTTCCTTCATGAAAGCTACATTCCCAAGTTGTGAAACTCAGCAGGGCCTTTCTGTCAACAAGCTACAACTTTCAAGTAAATTACATAATGCAATACATAGAGTTTCTGTATTTCACATGGTTTTGTACACATTAAACACAATTTTTCCCTGCTCAGAAAAGTTCTTGGAGTTAGATACCACTCCTCTGCATGCTAATATAAATCATAAAATACAAAGAAATTAACAGTTAAGCCATTCAGCTATTCACTTACTTGGCTACCTCTATTCTGCTACTTCCCACACGCACATCTCCATCCTCCACTTGAACAACCCACAATTACCTTCATAATAAACCACTATGTTTATAATAATGGAGCTGGGAGCATCATCTATCAGTTTGCCATAAACTTCCCATTGAATGGACATGTTTTCAGTTATTCAAATTAATGAATTTCAGATACTTAATAGAATTTCAATTACTTATAACCTTTAGCAGGATGAATTTTTCCTGTGTGTATATCTCAGTCTGAAATTCTGGGAAAACTGCAACCAAACCAGTGCAGTGATTTTTAACAGAAACGCTGAGGCAAGGTGGGTGAATTTGCTGAAGTTAAAGTACACGGCTGATTGTTTCCTTGAGAATATAAGGATTTTTATTAGCTGGGACAAGGCTCTGAAGTTGATCAAGGAAACAAATATTTTTGCTGAAGTTGTGGAATTCTACCCAACCGTAGCTAAGCTAGAACCACATGAGTTGTGTGTAATTTTGCCAGACTTCACAGCTCTGTCTGAAAAGAGGAAGGTCCATCGTGACATTCCAGGTGACAGAGCAGAAATTCTCATTCAGTAACAATTTTCAGTTGATGTGAGCTTTGCAGTGGCTGAGTCCAGGCCCTAGAAACCAAGAATCCATGCTTTCCTTATTATTGTTTCTCCTGTTTATAATTTTTTGCACCTTTGCAGGACACACAAGTTCAAACCACCAGCCACAATTCCCCCAGTGAGGAGCTGCAGAAGGGGGCAAACAAAACTTGCATTTCCCTGTAGAGTACCAACATCAGTGAGGTACTAACAAGGGAGGACCCCTAGGATGCCCTTCTGTTGTGTTGGTTAGCATTGCCTGGGCACGTGAACAGCCTGGCTCTTGCTGCAGTTTCTGAAGGCAAAGTGAAGATCTAAGTGGGGATTTTAAAAGGCAGAATGTGAAGGCTTTGCAGATACTGATAGGCAGTTCCTTCCCTAAGAGTGAGGAGCAAGAGAGGAAAGAGCATGGCTGGCCTTGTTTGAAAGCATTGCAGTCAGAGGAAGGTACCTTGGCTCATAGACTAATTGGAAGCAAGAGCTGACCTTTTGATATTGAACATGAGAGGGTCAGTGGTGAGCAGATAGGCCACAAAGGGCTTTGAAAGTCAAGGCAAGTCATTTGTGTCTAATTCGACTGAGAAGACTACAGAGAGACAGACCTGGGGAGGGGCAAGGGAGGGAGATTTGTGTCAAGAGCTTGAGAGAGAGAGGGCTGAGACTAGAGGCGGGAGAGGGAGCCGGGAGAGCAGGGGAAGTGGCTGGACAGTCTAATAGATCAGCAATAGCAATGAAAAGGGGAGGGAGGATGAGATGTTTGAAGAAAACTTAGTATGAATGAAAGCTTGACAGAAATGGCAGCAGTTTCTGAATTATTATAATATATTCCAAAGATATGCCGATTCAGGAGTTCACAATGCAGCTGTTGTTTCTGAGGGAATGAGAAATTATTTTACCAATTTATGCTAGGGACTATTAAAAAGGTGGTAGACGAAGAAAAAATATCTACATGAAAAGGAACGTTAATTGCTCCAGAAAATGACTCACTGAGTGGTTAAAAAAATCTTCTCATGCATAAATATCAAAGTTTTACTGTTTGGGTGTTTTTTTGTTTGGTTACTTCATACTGAAAGAGTAATTCTCACAGGCCAGTATCTCTAGAAATAATAGTAGCTGTATAATTAGATGTTACAAAACAAAGCAGATATCTCTTGATTTTAGCTTCCTGGAAGGTAAAAGCTATAGGAACTGAAAAAAGAAATTTCATTTCCATCTGCTGGATTTACTCATGGACATTGGAACAAAGTACTCATTATGTGCCTAACCTTCATGTTGCCTTTGGGGCTATCAGGGGCATCCCTTCAGCTAAGCATGGACCTCTTGTCACAAAAAAAAATAAATAAAATAAAAACTTCAAAGTTATTGCCCTTGCAAGGCTGAAGTAATAACTGTTATGGGCACTGGATTTCTGGTGAGCTTAAATGCTCTGCTAATAAGCAGCCACTATAATCATCCTCCACTTCCTCGTGAAGTTTTCTGTCAGTTGATTCTATTTCTCATTTGGCCATGTATGAGACAATTCTGAAAATGCACACTGCTGCCTCCAAACCATGGCTGTGGCTGACAGTGTTCTGTACAGTAGAATAAGTACTTTATGATCCCAGCTCTCTCTTACTGTTGGTATTGGACAATGTGCTGGTTTGAATGATGTATAGTGAAACACAGACCCCATTCTGGTGGGTGATGTGCAGGTGTGGAAGCAAAATTGTGACTTTGTGGCAACTGTCTAATTTTTCACTTTAGCATGGAGGCTGTTTTCAAAGCAATGTGCTGCAAAGATTCCATCACGGACAGAATTTGCAGGAATGCCTTTTATGCTTGTAGGTGGCTTGTAACAAATCACAGACCTGTTCTTTATTTCAATAGCAGCAGCTGAATGTTGTAGTTAGGCAGGTGCCTATAAAACCTGGCTCATCAGCTCCAAGGAGGAGAACGGTTTTCCCGAGGGGACAGATGAGATAGCTGCCAGACTTAGGAGAAACCAGGAGCAGGGACTTAGGTACTCTTAGGTTTTCACATGCAAGCATGGTTGCTTTCTGACTTCTGCCTTGGAATGTCTACCTAGGGTACGTTCTACGAAATAGATGAGAAACAGGAAGGTATTGTAAATAGCATGAGGATATTTATATTTATATTTATATTTATATTTATATTATTTATATTGTTTATGACTGTGTGCGTTTGGGTTGGATGTGCTTCATACAGAGGTTTGCTTGTGGGCTGGTACTAGAGATAATGGTTCTGTTTTGATGGATAATTTATATGTATTGTGTCACAGCACCTCATATTTACAGGGAACTTTGTTCTATCTAAGTTTAAGACAAGCTGCAGACTGTCATAATACAGCAGTGATTTGGCCAGCTTTGCCTCCAAGATGTTGCCCGCAAAAAAGGGGAGAAAAATTCCCTTCCTAAGGAAGGCGGAGGCTAATGTGCCACAAGCGTAATGACACTGTTAAAAATCAAGGAACAAATTATGTTCTTCACTTGCCAGAAGTGTCCAGTCCAGAGAGCTCCCCTTGTTCCCACTCCAGTGATCCTCCTTCACTCCCCGTAGCAAATCAGGATGAGTGGCTGCTCAACCTAGCTGATTTTTTTTTTCCTTTCTTGTTCCTCTTTGTCCCTCACATCTGATTTCCCAGACCCACAATACTAACTTCCTCGTGCTCTCTTTGCCTCTCTGAATAACCTCTCTGTCTGGTTCTGCTCCACTGCTCCAGCACCTCACACAGTTATTCACTCAGCCTTGTGCAATATCCCATGACTACCTCAGTCCTCTACACAAACTTATCTTCTTATGCTTCCTTGACTCTTCAATGACCAGGATTTTAAAAGACATAACAACCCCAAAGAAATCTGTGCAAGATTCTTCATTTTTTCCTGCTCTGCTTGGTTTCAGAAACTGGAGAAACTATTTGCTCTTTCATCTTTGCTCAAGACCAATATTAATTAAATAGGTTTTCTATAGTAGCAAACAAACAATTTTTTTTCTGACCAACTAACTTGTCCCTTTCGTAGGGAATCCTGAAAGTTTGTCCTGCCTTGAAGTGTGCACATGGACACAGTGAATGCTTCCCTGTTTTAGAGGCTCCTTGATGGCAGCACTCATTACTCTTACTTTCCTTGGACCTTCACACCAAATCTTGGTGGCCCTTTTGTATTTATATACTCCATATAAAAATATGTCTATATATATTTTCATGTTATTTTTCTTCTATCAATTTGTCAAACAAGCAGAAACTTGTAAAAATAACTACAGA
The DNA here is from genome assembly GCF_017976375.1 of Cuculus canorus. NCBI lineage: Eukaryota > Metazoa > Chordata > Aves > Cuculiformes > Cuculidae > Cuculus > Cuculus canorus. Next base: position 23,229,387 of record NC_071406.1, on the reverse strand, counting down.
GAACTGACCTTCATAGAGGATATCAGTGACATCTTTTTGTCACGTCTCATGATTATCAGTCATTTCTGATAAGCAGAGCTTAAGAACAGTTTGATTAACTGCATACACTCATAATTTTAATTGTTAATTCACACAAATTGTAGTTACCATTCTGTCCAAGTTCTTCGACACGTATTTTGTAAGGTCTGTCTGCCCACTCTCCTTTTATTTTGTGATTTTAGCTGTTTTTCATGATGCTGAAAGATAAATTTCTGGTCATACTTTGGTTTTTTACAACAGAATACACTTTTCATGTCACTTTTTAAAAAATGCTCCCCCTCGAGTATCCCCCACTGTCAAAGACTTACGAAGAATTAGAAGGTGGGTTACCCAGGTTTAATTTACGAGGGTACGACAACTTAGAACGAAATTTCCTTTTCCTTAATAAGTTATGAATAAGAATAATGAAATAAAATGTCCCCAAAGGTGTCTATACAACAGTTTGCAAGAAGAACGTACTCTGCTATATAAAGAGAAGGGATCTCTTATTGAAGGACTGAGACTTGGAAAATCTGAGTGCTCTTTAATGTTATTTACTCACTGTTGGCTTAAAGCCAGTGATAGAAGCTCTTTAAATAAAACAGTGAAGAATTTGGCCCTGAGAGACATTGTAATAACAAATTAATTCTCTCTCTCTTCCTCAGTTATCTCCATCTGTGAAATGGGAATAGCCTGTTTGTCAGAACACACTTAGGAAGCATAATTCATTAATGCCTGTGAAATAGTTTGAGAACATCTCTGTTCAAGTGTCAGGTATTATTAGCTCTGAAATGAAAGCTATTTTATATTGCTGCATCAGGAGCTACTTGAGGTCTCTTATTCTCTACAAATAACGAGTGGTACATGAGTGACATTTCTTTTGGCTTAATAGGATTGTCTCTACACAGTGCTGAAGGAACGGTTTGTGCTGGTGAAATTACATTAGAGAGCGCTGCTAACACATTGAGCAAAGTCACCCGTTGCAGGAATGTTTTGATTTGGGGACAAGAGATCCAGGAAAGAAAGAAGGTAAAAGAGCAAAGAAAGAAAAGAGAGAAGAGGATATCTTGGGCAGGAGGGAGGACAGATGGGACAGGGGAAAGAAGGACGGCAGGCAGAGCAGGGCAGATAACCTGAAAAAAAAGGTTGATGAGGAAAAAGCAAAAGAAATTTTAAAAGTGTCTTTTTAACTAAAATTAAAAGGCAGTTGGATGTGTTTATTGCAAAAAAACCACAACTTAGAAAAACAAGGCTGTAATGCCATCTTGGGGTTTCTGGTGACATCTCATTCCAGCAGAGCTGTGCTCATTTGGTTTATGAATGTCAACAGAAACTCCTTGATGCCATTGAGGCTCACAGTTGCCTCTCATTGATTCTGTATTATTTCAACAGTAGAAAAATAACACCTTTATTTTCACAGCCAAAGTATCTCACACTGTGTTAGAAATGTATGTGGGCTTATTGAGGTTATCACGTCAAAGACTGTTTGTCAAATGTACCACAGTCCAAGTCTTCATTAGGCTAAGAGATATAAACTGCTGTCTGCTGTTTATTATTTTATACTCACCTTATGATTACAAATATTATCCTGTTGAGCCTTCTGATGTGTTATATACATTTTTCTCATATTTCACAGACAGGATAATCAAACCTGAATAAAATCTGTTTTGTGAAATGAGTGAGAATATGCACCATTTGGTCAAGAGTATGTATAAAATGTATTGAAAATCTGAGCCCAACTCTGTAACACGGAAAATCTTTACATTTTGCTGAAAGAGAAGAGATTCAGAGATGACATCGGTGACTGAGTGGTATGCTGTCTTTTGATCTCCAAAAAGTTCAAGTGAACAGGAAACAATGGCATTCTAAAATGTACATCCTGAACTATAGTATCCTGTGCATGAGTCAAATAAAAATCCATTGTTTAATTACATGAAAGTCTATTTCACTGTCTGTGATGACAGTGTAAAAGACCAACAGTTAAATTATAAGAAATGGAAATGTTACTCTGCATAGAATGCTCCTATAACAGAATATTCAGATAGGCACAGCTTTTCAGTAGGAGTTTTTTCATTAGAAACAGCAAAATTCTGAAGAAGAATTTTAGAAGATAAGTTTATGTTATGGTAACCGAGCTGACATTTCTTTGTGCTTTAGGAAACAGTTTTTTGACTAAGCTGAATTCACATATGCCTAAACCTTCCCTAACAATCATCTGCCTATCTAATCTATGCCAAAATCTCTTTAGTGGTTTAGATCTCTTTAGTGGTCTAAATCTTTAGAGCTCCGCCACCTTCATATCTAAGCTGGACATGCTCTTCTCTGTCCTTACAGCTCCTTTTCCCAACCTCTCAGCTGAATTTTCATAGCTTCAGACTGAAATGGTTGTTTCTTGTCCTGTTTGTGATGTACATGGAGAAAACTGATCACTAGCCCATCTATAACATCTTTCTGCATAAATGAAGATGTCATTGTTCTCTCATCTCTTCTCTAAATATTATTTTCAATCTTTCCCCACTGGTCATGTTTTATAAATTGCTCTGTTTTTTTGTAGTTCTTCCATGGATTTTCTCTCAGTTGTCAATATAACTTTTAATCTGTGATGCCAAAACCCAGCCATCAGTTCTCTTGCTTGAAACCTTGTGTGTATTGCATAGATGACCTCTGCTGTCCTGCTCAGACCCTGCTGCTAAGACATCCTGGATTGATGTTTTGTGTTTTTCCCAGTTCCACGTTCCTGCCTTTGGCCTCCTCCACCCTGTGGAACTGGCCTGCAGTGCTGATAGCTGTCTAGAAATTGTTTATTTTGTTCTTGTATATGTGATACTTGCTATCTAAGCCCAGAACTTTTTTTATACTACAACCCCAAGCTTCTTGTGAAAGGTTTGAATAAGCAGGCACTACATATTCTGGCTGAGGATATACATTTGGTTCTGTGAATTGCCTTAAGACCTTGTTAGTGTGGTAGAGGGCTCTTATTATTAATCTTAAATAAATTTGTATGTGTTCCCTTACACATTTTTTGGGGAAAAACCCCACCAACTTAATTTTGGAGTTTTAAAATTATTCTTCATTTTCTTTTTCTTTTTTTCTTAGTATTGAGCACTTTATTTTAAAAGTCTTTACTTATCAAAACTTTATTGAAAACATCAAGAGTTATGTGTTAGATACACTTGACCTGGAGTGAAGTATCAGGAGTTTTTAAACATTTAACTTATAGTGTATATTAGTATGAAACTAAGTTGAGCAGAACCCATTAATGTCACAGTGATCGGTTACCAATGGAAATAAATAATTCATGATGAAGGGAATTAGTCTAATTAGCAGGCAGTTTGAGTCCTTTGATAAAACCCAGCTCTAATTCCGTGAAGGGCAGGAAGTGCTGTCATCAGTCAGCCCTGAAAAGATTAGCATCTATTATGAATGAGGTTAGACACCCTAGTGAAGTCATGTGTGTCCTGGAGACAAACTTAATATGTTCCAGAATGGGACACAGTTTGTCTCACCAACACATCATGATTCCTACTGGGCTATTGTATGTAATAACAAGCAAAGATCAGTGCTCCTTCCTATCATTCTTCCCCTGTCCATCATTCTGACAACTGTGCAAATACATTTTCCATGCAAAGCAGGGAATGTGCCCTGAATGCTTGTAAAATTACACGAGATGTCAAAGAAAATGTGTTACCTTTTCTCAGCAACCTAAAACCAAACAAACTAAAATGCCAGTGTGGAAAGCAGGTTTAAAAGCACATCTGGTAAATATATGGGGTGCAGAGTGAGGTATATCGCTTTCAAAGTGTGTTGATTCCATTTGAAAACACTATTGCTGTCTGTCATAAAATGCGATGATAAAGCTATAGACGTAGCTGTGCATGATAGAAAGGTTTTAAAATAATTGGTGATGCTCCAATGCTTATCGTATTGGATGGGTATATGGTAGTAACATCCTGGAAAATTGCCTTAAATTCTACAAATAAAGCCTTAAAAAAAAGGAGAAGCGTAATGTATATTCATTTGGAAATGTTAACTGGTTCATTTGAGGAGACTAGCTGTGAGCTGTGCAAGCTTCACAGTTTTGTACTACATGCTGACGCAACATCAGCTGTGTTTCCATTTTTGCTTATGAGCCTTTTGAAATTATATGTTTCCGTTTTGCAATTTGATGCAATAATGAAGAAACTCCACATTTGTACGTTATTGTATTGCCTGTTTTTATTGTAGGAAATTAATTGCTCCTTTTATTTATGTTATTAAGGGGGGGGGAACAATTTTGCAGTATTTTATCATTTGCTGTAATAATTATCATACTAGTAATACAACGGAAGCCTTAGAAACAGTATATTATGTTTGGATGTCTGAACAGCACTTAATATGCTGACATTTGTGGCTGGGGAGTGTTAGTATTCAAAGTACATCAAAAAAGGTAACAATAAGTTACTAATAATATCCCTGATGAGCTTAAGATGATTTATAATATAGAAATTGAGGGGAAAAGAATAAGTGTAGTCAACATGAAAAATTATTTTCATAGAAATAGAACAATATAGCAACTCAGCTGTCCAAGTGGTAAATGACAATGGAGCACTGATATTGCAGAGAGTGCCAGAATCAAGTGCCACACTACCATCATGCAGATTCCTAGATGAAGTTAAAAAAACAGAGGACTTCTGTGGAGGGTTTGTTGCTCTGCATTCCAGGAAGAGAGAAGGTATACAAGGCAGTTGACCTTGGTTTGTTAGTTTTGTTTGAATAAGCTGGCTTGTAAAAGTCAGGACAAAATTCGGCTATATGGGCATTTTGGGGGGTTGATTCTATCACTTCTGCCTGCCTCTTCAAAATAACCTACAGTGTGGATGTGCCTTGGACCAGCAAAAGGATTTATTCAGCTCATTAAAATGGATTTATTTATACATATGTGTGAGCAGGCGCATGCCATAAACACTATTTTTATCACTGACTTGGTGGGGCATAATGCTCAGAAGCAGAAAAGTTATGTTCTGGAAAACTTGCAGTATTAGGTACCACTTTAGGCAACTAACCATGTGTACCCTGCAGTTACATAAAACAAGTAGAGAAAACATGGGAAAGAGTCTTGGTAGTATCTGCCAGAGAGAAGTAGAGCAATGAATTTCTTCTTCCAAAGGCTCTCTTTCTGTGCTTTCCTGTCTTCTTGCCTAAGGAAGGGTAAAGAGCCTCAACATAGATACTTTGTCTTTTTTGTTTGTGAGGTGTGATACACTTTTTAGAAGCTGTTGTTTTTCTCCAGATTATAGATTATTCCCTTGAGAATTCGTAGGATGAAGCACAGGGACAGAGTGAGGGGTAGTGGCCGAACACTGGTTACATCCAGCTTTACTCTGTAGCTTTATGTAAGGTTTCCACTGGGTACTCTGTGGCCTGATGTTTGTGAGCCTGAGTCATAGAATCATAGATGATTGATTCCATGGATTGGGTTGGAAGGGGCCTCTAAAGGTCATCTAGTCCAAACCCTGTTCAATGAGTAGGGATATCTTCAACTAGATCAGATCACCACAGACAAATCCATCACTTTCAGTCAATAAGTCACAAGTAGTGATATGGCTCAGCTCTATTCCCACTGAAAAAAGATACACGCTCTGATCACAACCAGAATACAAATTCTCAATCTGCTGATTTTCCTTGAACGACATGTTAAAACAGTACCCTGTTCTTATTTTCTCTTTATACTGCTTTCAGTACGAGGAATGTGACACTGGGAAACGGCTAACCACACAGCATTCCTGTGTACTGAGTACTGATAGTGTACAAGTTCTTATCTGCATGTGACAAAGAGGACAAACAACTTTGGTGGCTGTGCCACTATGGAGCTGCCCTTTCACATTGTACTGAAAAGGTGAATCCTGTAGGACTTCAATATTTTTAAAAACAACAAGCTAGTGAAAGAAGATCCTTTCACTGAGGCACTCTATCTCGGCAGCTGTCTCACCTGTCCCCTCTCTGAAACATCCTTGTGAGATATCATCCATTAATCAATTCCTCTTCTTCCTGCTATTTTGTAACCACTGTTTACATGTGTCATCCCATGTCTCTATTGTCCTTAATCCTCACTTGCACCCTCCCACAACACCAATACAGAGAGACATTGCAGCAAAGAACGTCACCCACATTCACAACTAAATCTATAACACACTGAACCATTTTCAATGCTTACAAAAGTGAGCGTGGCAGACCTAAATTAGTACATTCTTGTTAACTACTGATCACATTTTTAATCTCTTCTTGCTGGACGTTTTATTCAGGGGCTCTTGTGCATATCCATGTGAGCCATCACTTTCATAAATAAATGACTGTTTAGATCTTGTAAATAATAACATAAGGCTAAAATTGTCCTGATTAATATAACACATTGGTGAAATATCCATTCTCAGGTATGTCTTTGATTCACAATGCTTCTAATATACTGTGCTATCTAAACCAACTGCTGCCCATTTTCCCCATCTCAGATCAGCCTGTTTTCTTAAATACCTGCTAAGATCATTAGATATTGCCTGGTTCTACATAACAGAAACATGGGGCAGAAAAATGTTCATCCCTCAGTTTCACAATTCACCATTAAATTGTTCTCTGGGTTTTTTTCTACTAGTAATGTAAATCAAGTTGCTGCAACTCGCACTCAAAAAGTTTTCTATACTTCTGAATGAAGAACAGCAGAGAAAGGAAAAAAATAGCATGATAATACTTTAATCTGTATGCCCTGGTTTTAGCAAATATTTATCTGCATCAAACCAATGTGTGAAAATGGAAAAACAGGATGGAAAGGGACTGCAGTAAGGTTACAAAACTGGAAGAACGTAAAGCTGAGTGCATAGCGATGTGACAGAAGAGAAGGAAAGGACCATGGAATCTAATATTGCAGGGCCATAGAGAAAACAGTGGGATGTGAAGTCAGTCACATAAACTGGAGAAGCTGATACCCATTAAAACAAAGCTGATACTTGAACTAGGCAGAAAAATGGTGAGGAAGCTGAGTCTTTGAAATAATACTGAGAAATAATGCTTTTGATATTAGAGGCAAGTGAAATATTTGCTGCCTTAGTTCTATCTGGTTGTGCCCCGTGTGTCGTCACTGAGTTTGCAGATGGAAAGTGCAGTTCATACTCTTATCTCTCAGTGTGAATCCAATCCAGAGGGAACATTTTGGGAACAGTTCCTGTCTTTTGAACAGAATGGAAGCCCTGGTTAAACGGATGGAGAAATGTAGACATTCATTCTACTGCAGCCCCTGTGACCTGAGAAGACAGATAAGATTTACCATCAGTTTAACAGCTTATGGCAAGTCTGCAGTTCTGATCATTGGGAGGTTCTTTATCATCAAGCAATGTGAATTGTGGCTTAAATAGCTACAGTAAATTAAGCTCTTACAAAAAGTCTTTAATTACACATTTTTTTATGTTTATTTGCTGATGATTGTCTCAATTCCTATTTTTTAATTTTTTTTCAGCTCCGGCTCTTTCCCTATCAGTGCCTCAGGTTGTCTTCTCTACTGTTACTTTTCCTCAGACTCACAGCACCACCTGGAACCTGCTGAGAATGCCTCTGAAAGAGACAGCATTGAGAATCCACTGGTGAGTTGCTTTTTCAATTACTACACTCGCATATCAGCTTCTTGTTTTCATTTTTCATGAAGAAACGTAAAGAACTGGAATTAGTGCTTATGTTTATCAGTTTATTATTAAACTCAAATCCTGCTTGGCTCAGTTATAAAATGCGTAACCTCTCTGATATATGGCACACTGCAACATTTTGACAGAACTTTGGTTGTTGAGGTGTTTGTCTCTAAACAGAATAACAACGTGACAGCCTGTACTGCAGTCTGTGTGAATGAAAACTGTATTTTACCAATGCACCAAAATTTTGAAGCTAACAAACCTTCTCTGAGCAGTGTGCTGTGTAACTTCTTTTCCATAATTAAACCAGAACCCTCTCCTCGACAGGTTCACTCAGCTTTGCCTCTCTTTGAGTAATACACCTTCAGACCAGTGCCTTGTTTTGATGTATTACAATGATAGACTGAAGAGTTCATGTAATAGATCATCACAGTCAGCTGTTGCTGGACGCCAAGGACTAAGAGACTGAGCCAGCTGTTTTTCTGATCTATTCTGATAATGCATCAGAAGATGATGGAAACTGATAATGTATTACTTCAGAATGACACCACCTAGAAAAGGAAGAGTCCAAAGACGCAGATTCTGTATAATAAGAAATTCAAAGTATGAAACAGGTCTGCAAAGTCCTGGAACAAGATATTGGTAATAAATCAGCTTTCTATAATATTACTTTAGCGATGTGGCTACACAGGTACACAGACACTGTTGTGTGTAATCTGATTTCCAGTGCCTCTTTGTGATGCTACTTTTGTGCAGATCAAAGGTAACCCTAGCAGCAGTTTTGCCTTCACTTCTCTTACAACTAGACAGTTCACAATGCAGGCAACCCAGATCAAGGGACAGGGCAGAGTTAACATTGTCTCAGCAAATTCAAAGAGCTGGGATTCCTCTGCAGTTTGGAGTACTGCTAGAGGCACTCAGATGCCACTCGTGGTGAACTGAGCCCTTCTGTGGCAATGGCAGTACTCTTCCCCTTTGCCCTTGATGCCAGTACTGCATCCCAGAGGGGCAGAATGGGCTGACCCAGAGCATTGCAGTTGTGATTGACTTTTCCTGCAGGTTGACTGAAGACAACAAAGGCTCCTTTGGCCACCTCTTCATCCCCTCTCTGCTCATCTTTGCCCTGCACACACACACACAGAGTCAAGCCAAGCAGTAGCTGATCCCCAATTATTAACATCAATTTAGAAGAAAATTATTGGAACAGGTAGCAATTCTGAACATTTGCCCCAAAACTCTACTCTCCTTGATACAGCACAATTGTGTTTCTGTAAAACTATTTCCCCAGAATTTAAATATATGGCAAACATAATAAACAGAAAAACTAGAACATCAGTTTTTAAAATCATGAGCTACATCTCTACCCGTAGCTCTTCCAAATGCTTCCTTTTTGGTTTTTTTGTTAAATGCAGTCCTGGTTATAACTTTGTTATGTATAAACCTCATTGTATCTTTGGCAAAACATTGAAGATAAATAGATCCTGCCCTTAAACTTTATTTATGGGAGGTTTACACTGCAAACAAAGGCTAAGTGTATATTATTAAAAGTGAGTATGCTTTTCTCTCTGTAATCAGATATTATAAATCATGGGACTACAAGACATTAAATATAGTTTTGTGGCACATAATTCTGAGTCAAAATATTCCAACCTTATATATACAAACGTTCGCATGACTCCAACATGCTCTGCTGGCTCAAATTTAGTAAAAGATTTTTTAAGAGAAGCTTTGCCTGGCAAACATCATACTGGATCAGGTATTTTCACAGCCTACATTTTCATAGCCACTGCAGGACTAGCATAAACATGGTGATGTATATGTGCTATAACTTGCCCTGCAGAACACTGATAGTATGCTCATATCTGATCCATTACCAGCACTGTCATTTTTTCTCTTAATCTCTGGTAATCTGAGGAGCTGAGTGTTTTCAACCCCTGCCTGCCTCTCACCTCGAAGCTGATGCTTAGCACTTTGCAAGGGCAAGTTCCACAGAATCACATCTATAATTATTTTCTGCAGTTGATTGTGGGTACAGAATTCAAAATGAAAATGTTCTCAATAACATAGCAAAGATTACTTGATTTTAAAAAAAGAACATGAGAAATTTCTGTGCTTGCTTTTCAGACCACCTCATTTCATCCCCAAGATTATATACATGATTGGCAATCAACCTTGAAGCATCACAGAAACATTTTATGCAGTCTTGACTGCTTGCTCCTTATTTTACTGATATTTCTAAAGTATTTTTGCTTTTCTTTTAAATATTCTGGCTAATGTGTATATAGGGCAAAAGATCACATACCAGGAGTCATGCTTGCAAGGGAGCGGTGAAGAGTGTCAGGTATACATTACCTCTGTGACACCATTTTGTCATAGTTAAATAATGATCATTAATATCTCCTTGAATGAGACTTCATGGAAATTGTAGTTCTGAACATGCAATCAGCTCATTTATGGCCTAACAAGTGTTCCCCTGAGCCATCAGTTGACTGACACTCAGAAATTTTTGTAAAATTCAGCTCATCTGCTACACTGAGGTGGAACTTTCTCCCTCGATCTTTTGGCACACAACAAGCATCTCATCTTCACTCTCTCTGTGGAAAAAAAACCATAAAATTTTTATTTAACCCTCCTTGTAAACTTGGACAACACGACAAGTTTCTAATATAAATAATTTTTAAAAATTTTTACGATGATAATTATTGGGCTGATAATAACACATTATTTCAGCTGACAATACATTAGTTCCATAGGGAGATAAACTGCAAGGCCAATGGATTTATCTTGATAAAAAATGCATTGCTATTAGCTATGATTGTAATGTTTCCATCTATTCACAATGAAATTTCCTATTGAGTTCATTGTCTTCTGACTGACTGCTGGTAAGAGTTTTCTCTACATATTCATAACAGGACTAGATCCCAAATTAGTATGTTATCATTATTGCTAGACAAGCCCCAAAAGCCTATACCTTTTCTTAGCACTGCAGAAGTAGGACTTGCAGCTTTGAAACTGCCTCTGAAAAATTATGATATGCAAGACAAATAAGGGATAAGACCAACTGTGAATATATTAGGGTTTTACAGGGTGTTTTCATAAATGAGAATAACAAGTCTTAATAAGTATTTCCTGTATATAGCAGTGTAGAAGAAATGACTCTACATCCATAAGCTTCCACCATTAAGCCGGAATCCTTGCTGTAGTGGTGATACAAACTTCAGACATGACAGCTCCAGCCTCTGATTATGATTTTGGGCAGTAGCAATTAATATATTTTATCCCTGTTTTTATTCTCATTCTGAAAATTATCTAGGAACACTTGATTAAGAGAAGGGGCTTCCACAGTGAGCATGTTTTTTGTAGGAAGGTAAATGTAGAGAACTGCATTGTTAGAAATCTTCAGTCCAAGTATCTTCAAAGAGCTTGGATCAGACCAGTAAGTCTTTACTTACCACTTATGTACCAAAACTGTTATCATCAAAAGCTGTTAAAAATCCATACATGTTTTATTAATTTCATCTGCTTCATCTCTCTCCTTTATAGTCACCATGTCGCTATGCTGGTTTTCTTACTTTGTCTTTACAGCATACCTTGTTTTAAAAAAAATATGATAATTAATCCACAACAAGAATCCATCAGAAAAAATTCGTCAGAAATTTTGATAATTGTCATGGACATTTATTTGCTAAAAAACAAATTTGACACCATAAAACTAACATTAATATGCAAATCAGTGGACTATAAAATTCATTTTGGTGCCTCCAGGGCAGTATTTTTATAAATACAGAAACATAATCATGCAGCCTCCAGAGGACTAAAAATAATTATACAAATTTGCAACAAAGCCCAAGGCAGTGCCTCCTTTTAACTGTCTGTTTTTAATATCATTTAAATCTTGTTAAAACTTAATTACCAATTCTCTTTTGTAATAATTTAAGTGGGAGAGCTGAGGTCTAAGCTTGCTGTTTGAGTCAGAGAACTTCATCAAAGAAACAAAGACGCCAAGACACAGATTGACAAAATAGGACAGTGCACATTAAAACTTGGTAAAGGAAAAGTCATCACAGATGATGATGAACAGAATATACAAACATTTATTAACATCCATATAAAGTGGAATTGAGATGATGTCTTACATGATGATAGTATAAATACTCTAGCGTATATATAAAGCTGAATATAGTATTTGCAGCACACATGCATACTTATGTATGTGTGGTGATTTATTCATTCATACCGGTATAGCTCAAGGTGTATCCCCCTGGAAGACTAGTTGCAAGACCAATGATCCATCCTCTGCCCCTGGTCCCCAGCTGCTCTCTGTCTGGGAGATGGTGACCACTCAGAACAGCTGTAAAAATGAGTAGTTCTAAGTTCAAAGCTGTCATTTCTACAAGGTTTAAGCCATGTGTGGAGTAGGCATATTTGATGAGGAATTTCTACTGTTTGAATATCTTTGGATCCATGAGTTTTTAAGGCTGCGCTTGTGAACAACTTCTTTCTCCATGACTGATAGAAATGAGTATAATGGCAACTCTACCTCTGTGTCAGATGTGGGAGGTCGGAGTGCAGAATACCCCAAATAAAGCACCTGGCAAGCAGTTTTTTAAAAAGTTGCACTGTCAAAGCCTGTGTTTTGCACTGCTTTACAGCAGATTCTGTACCCATTATTTTTTATGTGTTTTTCTAAAGATCACAGCAATGTCTCTCCCTTTACATGAAAGGTAAAGCAGAGAGTAGGGAACATGGCTTCTCTGCTCTGTTGTCCTGCACCCCATACCCTCCTCTTCCCTTAAATTTCACCTTTACTGCCAAGAAAGATGAGGAATCGAGAAAACAGAGTATAGGTTCTTGATTTCCTCCATCAGTGTTACACATCCCATTGACATGGAGGCTGCTGCCTCAGGTCTTCTCTTTGTATCATGTTTGCCAGTTAGTGTTTAGTAACAAGTGTCACTGTCTGCTCCTCTGCTTTGAACTAGAACACATTTCTGTTAGCCTTCACATCCAACTGAAAGCAGCTTTGCATTGATTTAATTCACTCTTTTTAGTATGCCCATATTCACAATAAGGGATGTGCATCCAAACTTCCAGCTATTGCACAATTGCCACTGGGCATATATTCAAGTGATTTGGCACAGCATTTGCTTGGGAATCAGTTCCCATTGGTTCATTCCGTCCAGTGCACGCATTCCTTTTGATTGAAATGCCAGGCATCTGTTAACATTACTGATGCTGGTGACAGCCATCCTCGTAGCACTTCTCTGTGCTTTCAGATTGCGTATTCATTGAGTGTTAATGGAAATAAAAGATGCAAAGTATTAGAGAAGGCAGTATGTTACAGATTTCACATACTTGCATTACTGCATTAACAAATAACCTGTTCATTTGCAAATATACAAATTCATCATATTTGTGACTGATACTTTATATGCCTCAATTTTTCCTGGAATCGTAATGCATAAATTTTAAGATGTTAAAATTATATTTTTATTTAAGTGCATAGGCTACTCACAGATCTTGTAGCTTTCATGTAGAAATGGTATCCTTCAGCGCTAGAAGTACGGCATGCATAATAAGCCTGTTTAATTTGTAAAATCTTAAAATTTAAATCAAGTGTTAAATAGGCTGTCATTTGCACCTGTGCAATTGAATTTGAAGTTGAGGAGTTTCCTGAGCTGGACTAGGTTGTAAATATGTTGGTTTCATTGGGCTGTAAATGCATTTGCTTCTAATCATTGTTTGCCATGCAGCATGACTGCAGTGGGTGTGAAAATGGAGATGTTATACTTTCCAAGTTGTTGCTAGTCAGGCAGAAGTTATGAAAGAGCAGCAAGAGTCTGAAGATGACCTTGCTAAAGCAGACCCTGATCTTAATGCAGAAAATGCTGCCTTAAGTATTTTAAATGCAATAGTGTATCTCTGTTTCTTGCTCTGAGATAGAATTATTAGAATTTTTTCCCTTGCTTGTAAATTCGGTATCTGTACTTCTTAAAATGGAGCTTTGTATTCTTGTCAGCTTCTAGGTAAACCTGATGGAGTTGAGAGCTTTACTGAACCAACTTGAGCTGAGCTATAACCAACGTGACACAGCACCAGGGGACCATGCGTTGCCAGGGGCAAAAGTCCAGAGGACCAAGGCTGGAAAACTGCAAAGATACACCCGGGGAAGGTAATAGAAAAAGTAATGTGAGCACATTTAAGAAATGTGATTTATTTGAACAGTCCGACTAAATGAGATTTTATTACTAGGCATAGATTTCCTAGTGATATTTCAAGAAAATATCAAAGATCACAGAAACAGCAGGAGATTGGCAAATTCTAAAAATGTTTCCAACTTAATTGCAAGCCCCTTTGCCATCTTATTTCTGCAAAATGTGACGTATTTAAACATTGCCAAGGAATACACTTCTTAAATGTCAATATGTTTTTAGGAAAAATAAAGACTCCAAGGTGTGTGTCAAAGACCTAGATTACCCAGATGGATGCCACGGAAAAGGTTTCTCCAAAGAAGCTTCAGAAATTTCAGTCTAATATGTACTATTAATGCAACTCTGTGACACCTTTTGAGAAGGCTGTCATTATCAGGCTTATTTGGAGTGGACTTTGTCAGGCAACCAAAGCCTGAGAACGCAGTGTTCATTCTCGCTTGCTCTAATGTGCTTTAGGCAGGCAGTCATAAGGAGCCAGCACTTACCCAAGAGTGTACCCTGTTCTTGCTGTGCCTTGGAGGCCTGTGATTCCGAAATAATGCCCATGTGTGAAAAGAAAAAAAGTTTCTGTTTGTTTTACTTGTGGTTTGGGAAATACTAACTTCTATCACTCTGCTGAGCAGCTGGTGACCTTTGGCTGAAATGGGAAAGTGGTAGATAGTGGGATGTTTACAGCATGTCTGTTGATACCGCCTTGTCTCCTTTGTGCTGGATTCCTTTATAGCACATCCTGTCCATTTGTCACCAAGAAATAAGATATAGTGACCAAGAGGAAGCTGTTTCGAGGGAAGGATTAATTTCATACCACATATGAAAGATGGCTATCGATACTGCATGAGGGGAACACTTATCATGCTGATGAATTTCGTGTAGCTGATAGTGTCAGGCATCAAAGGTTCAGTTTCAACATTGCATCCTTTGCAACTCTTGCAAGCTGTGAGGCCCAGTTAAACACCAGCAAATTTTAAAGTTGAAGCCTTGTGTCCTGGAATGGTGTGGGCAGATTGAATCCTACCTGCACCGTGTAAGGTTGCAATCCTCAGTCATTCTGTAGTAGCTCTGATAAGATACAGAATAGAGAGGACGGTCCCAAAGCTTTACAGTGTTGTACATCAATAGCTGTTAACTGCGAAGAGAAACAGATTTTTCCATTAATGCTAGATGGTTCTTTAATACATAGACACTAAATTTCCTAGAAGATGAAATATTTTTGTATCCTGGACTCCTGAAAGGGAAAGTGTAAATATTTTCAGAAGCTTTCATGGGAGGAAAAATATTATGGATTTCTTTCCTAATTGCCAGCAGCAGCTTAACTGCACAATTCCTGCCAATGGCTTAGGCTGAGAACAAGACTAGGTAACACACTGGATGCCTTCAGGTGGGTGTAGTAACAGTTATTGTGAGTGGTGGTGTGACAGTGCCCAGAAGCAATAGTGCCATCATATTACTGTAAGTAGACTTCCAGTGTCAGGGCTGTGTTCTGGCCTCCAGTTTCTACTATTTTCTCCAGTTATGCACTGCCTAGTCCCGGTTGTCTAAAGTTAAATGATTGAGAGATATAAATAAAAGGCGTTCAAAATGCACATCAGGAAGAAGACATACTTCCCATCATATTGAACTGCAAAATTTGTTTCGAGTTAGGCAGTAAGCATACCCGCTATACCTATCTTTAATTTGACAGTGTTGTGAAGGACAGAATAGTTACCAAAATGTAGCTGACAATTCTGAGGTGAATTGGATACTGATAAATACTTCGCAGATTGTGCTGTCCCCCTTGGTGCAATCAATGGAAAATCAAAGGCTTATGATATCAGTCCTTACTGGTTTAAAATTGCTTGAGACAGCGGTGTGGTGGAAAACATGTTTAGGATTCAACCTCTGCAAATGTCACTATCCATATCTTTGAGAATATAAGCTCAGTCTTCCAATAAAAGAAGTGACTAGAAATTTATTGATGGCCAACAAACATACTGTTGTTACTGAGTAACAACATACTGAAATTAAAAAGTAAAATAATTGACTGTCATGGCTGACCATAAAGCTAATGAAAGCCTCAAAGGGGTATGAGTTTTTCAGCTGTCTGTCTTCGAGGACTGCACACACATTTTTCTGCAGAAGTCCCCTGTGGGATGCAAAGCACATCAGGAAACCTAGCGCATGAAGATCATATCTTGAGTACTGCATAGGTGGAGTTTTAGTTTATCCTGAATTGTCAATCATTAATAGTTTTGTAATCAGTTCTATCCCAGGGATTATTCATGCCGCTCCTTGGAAGACCTAGTCTGAGCTATTGATCAATAAAGAAAATAAGAAAAATCAAGTTGTTGCTTAAAATTAAGATAATGATTATCCTGCTGGAGTTAATACTTTATTTAGATTAAACATTTAACAGTTACATTTCCACAAAGTAATGAATCCAAAATATTTTGGTTCTTTAGTTTCCTACTGATCTGTTTGAGAAGAACAACAGTCCCTGGTGAATAAAAGAAATAAATTACTGTACGTTTCAAGCGGAGTTCATGTTAGTAAATCAGTCATTAGTCCAATTAAATAATGTTTGTCTCCAGAGATGAATTGTTTCCCATATCCTGGAACAGCTAGAATATCCCAAGGATCACAGACATTTAGAACAGTGATTGCAAAACACGTTACTGAGATATATAATATTTGCATAGTTTGCATGTAGAATAAAAGCTTTGTGTTGTTTTTCTTTATGAGGCTGTTGTTAGCAAATTGCTAGATTACCCAGAATTCTTGCTTGGATCCGAGAACAAGACTGCATAAAAAGGTCGTGTCTGATACTAAAGATATTGAGAACTGTGGGCTTAAAAAAACAGCATTATCCATTTGAAAACAGCAATACTAGCCATCAGAAAATAGTATCCTGCAGCCAGTTTGAACATACTGTCATCAGTGAGAGTTGCTTATGCAAAGTAAAGGCCAGAAGCGAGTGCTATATGCTATATGTTGACAATCTCAGTGAGGTAAAACTGCAGTATTCCCTTAGGCTGTCCCTTAGAATTTGTAATTACTTTTTTCTTTTTAACAAACACAGCAAAACAATGAAATATGTGAACTATGTATTGCTTCCTATGTAAGTGAGGTCACTTATTTGTTTTTCTCTGTACTAATACATTTTTTAGATTGCACTAGATAAATCTCAGGAGACTGTGATTACGTGAGGGAGACATGGAAAAAAATGGGAGACAGTTTATTGGTAAAGAAAGACTTGTATTTTCAGGTCATAATAAACTTCAGTAAAGAGAAAGTTTGGAAAGAACACATTCAGTGTCAGAAGGAAAATCCAAACTATCATACAAAATAAATATGAAAAACATATTTGAACCATTTTTTAACATTGCTGGTACTCATTCACAACTTATCAAGCTGATATTTTTGTGACACAAACTGAAATTTCCACAAACTTTGAATTTTATTACCTGATAAGTAGAACTTCACACGTTTTTTTCACGTTTTTTCTTTAAGTAGATGGATTTCTTCAAAACCAGAAATTTTAATAAGGAATTAATTTTGATAAGGAATAAATTTCTGCAGTTATTGTTAAAACTGTAAAAGAAGATTATCTCTGTGATCCAGAGTTCAACTCAAAATTTGCTCAAGCAAAATTTCAATTCCTGCTGCACACAATGCTTATGTTGTTAACATCATTATGATCCAGGAGGTAGGAGTTAAACCGGTGTAAATTTCTTCAGCTCAAAATTTTTAAATTTTGCTTTTTTCAGCTCTTCTTCTGTTAACACAAAGTATTTAGTTCGTGCTCATAGGTATTAAAAGGTACTAGAGAAAAAATGTTTTGAATGCCATAAATTGTTTTTAGAGTGTAAGAATCAGTAGTGTATGATGGCCATGCTTCATTTGGAGGGTTCTGACCTTCCAGAAGTAGCTCTGCACAGGGACTCAGAAGATCTGACTTTAATCCTGGTTCTTTCACTGATCTGCAGGGTGACCTCGGGCAATCTGTGTGCCATTTTCCTGCTTGCAAAAATGAAAATAGTAATACTTTATGTCCTTTGCAAAATACTTTTAGAGCTCAGCATATGAATCGAGAGCATCTTTTTAAGTATGTGAAGTAGCAGAGGAAATTCTTCCCACCTGCATTAGTGCACTGTTAGCATTTAGAAATGTGAAATTACAAAGATTATTACATGGGAGGGAGAAGCTCAGAAGTGTTCCCCTGATCAGTAGGTTGCCAGCTGGAATGCAAAGAAAACAGCACTAGGATAACGTACCATTTAGTATAACAAAGAAAGAATAAAAACATATGTTTTGAATGTGCGTATGGCAGCTAGTACCTCGGTCTATACTGTATTATGGTATAGTAATGGCTTGCTTATTTGTGCTACAGTATAATAGTATGAAACATACAAACAGTTTGGAATCCTTACACTAGTTTCAAGACTTTCCGTTTTCTTGGAGAGGTCTGTCAGTTTAGTTACAAAGGAAAGCTAGAGTGAAGTGTTCTGGCCACATTTGAGTGCCTTGTTCTGTGGGGACTTTCTTCCCCCTGGGATGCTGCCGTAGCCTCCCCCAACAGATAACCAGCACAAGTCATCTTTGCATGGTGCAGCTTACAAGGATGGCAGCAGGCACAATTTTTCACTTGTGTCCATAGGCATGATGACCTCCTGCAGAGCCTTTTTGTGGTCCATGCAGATAAATGAACTGTGCTTGAGTAGTGTATATTGCTTGTATATTGCCTCTTGGGACTTTATAACAGCATTTTATAATAGGCACTGCGCAGGTCCAGTGTAATCTACTGTGCCTTGGAGAGACCTGGCAATAATTAAAGTATTTTTAACTATCCACTTAATTGCATTAAAAGTACACTGATGGGCTTGCGCTGTTTGAATGATCCTCAGGAAACAATTAGGTTAAAGCAATTCCCTCTAAGCAATGTTTAACTAATTCACAAGGTTTTTTTCTGTGAATTACTGCTCGTCTTTATACCATTTGTTAGTCTTACCAGTACTAAACGCCTACTTGCTACTATTGAACCTGCATGTTCCTCCTGTTCTTCTTCTTCCTGTTGCTTTCTCATCAATGCCTGCCAAGCTCTTCATTGAAGGGGAGACTTTGGGAACAGTGCGAAATCCAGCCCTCTTCCTTCTCAGCCACACTTGACGCTTTGGGCAAGGCAGAAAGCTTATGCCAGTTAGTGCCCATACGCTCTGGCTCCATGCCCACCATAAATCACTGGTCAGCCAAAGGACTAAATTCTCTCTGTCAAGGGAGAACTGTGAGATGCTGTCCTGTGAGTCTGGCTACAGCAGCATAAGGAATTTTCACTTCCAGCTGCCTCTTATAACTCCTCTGCTGGCAGCAGATGCTCACCACTAGCTGAGACTCTGTGACAGACCACCAGCATTTCCACATGCTTTCTCAGTGGTGGCTTTAGGTAACATAGCTGTGTTACAAGGTGGCTCTTCACACATAAACAGGGGTACTTCCAGTCCCAGGTGCCACAGGAGCCATTGAGAGGGCAATGAATGAATGGGGACATGTCTGTTGGGAGTGGTCCAACATGGCCTCAGGGAGGACCTTGCCCATGGGGCTGCTGTGAAGGTACAGGGCATGGCCATGGCAGCTGCGCATCCCATATCCTCCAAAACAGGGAGACTGCAGTGGCTTGGTGCTTTGTGCTCCACAGGCACGGAAAGCAGCATTGGCCATTCATGCGGCATGCCCGGTTCAATCGCCCCTGTGCTTCTCTGCCAGAAAAATTGGAAACGCAGGCAATAAAGGCTACTAAGGATACAAATAGTCTTTGTAGACTGATGGGCTTACTTTGATTTTCATTAAGTATAAATTAAAGTCAATCCTTTAATAGGCATTGGAATCAACCCATCATGAATCTTACTTGGATATTCCATCCCTGCCAGATGGGCAAAAGTCATCAGGTGGTTTGTACTGAGATCAAGCTCCACCCTTTCTATTCAGAAATCATAGAATTATAGAATAGTTTGGGTTGGAAGGGACATTAAAGATCATCCAATTCCAACCCCCCTGCCATGTGCAGGGACACTTCCCACTACACCAGGCTGCCCAAGGCCCCATCCAACCTGGCCTTGAACACTTCTGGAGGGTGGACATCCACAACTTCCCTGGGCAACCTATTCCAGTATCTCACCACCCTCATTGTGAAGAATTTCTTCCTAATGTCTAATCTAAATCTTCCCCCTTTCAAGTTATAGCTATTCCCCCTCGTTCTACCACTACAAGCCTTTGTAAAAAGTCCCCTTCCCCCAGCTTTCTTGTAGCCTCCTTCAGATACTGGAACGTCACTATAAGGTCTCTCCGGAGCCTTCTCGTCTCCAGGCTGAACAATCCCAACTCTTTCAGCCTGTCATCATAGCAAAGGTGCTCCAGATCCTCTGATCATCTTTATGGCCTCCTCTGACCCATTCCAACAGTTTCATATCATTCTTCTGTTGGGGATTCCAGAACTGGACACAGTACTCCAGGTAGGGTCTCACGAGAGTAGAGTAGAGGCAGAGAATCACCTCCCTTGACCTGCTGGTAACATTTTAATGCAGCCCAGGATACAGTTGGCCTTCTGGGCTGTGAGAGCACATTGCTGGCTCACATCAAGCTTCTCATCAACCAGCACCCCCAAGTTCTTCTCTGCAGGGCTGCTCTCAATCACATTATCGCCCATCCTATATTGAAACTGCTGATTGCCCCAACTCAGATGTAGGACCTTGCACTTGACCTTGTTGAACCTCATGAGGTTCACACAGGCCCATTTCTCCAGCTTGTTCAGGTTCCTCTGGATGTCATCTCATCCTTCTGGCACGGCAACTCAGGTTGGTGTCATCTGCAAACTTGCTGAGGGTGCACTCAATTTCACTGTCTATATTGATGTAATAATTAAATAGCTAATATTAATTATAAAATAATGCTAATAACAAACAGCACTGGTCCCATTATGGACACCTGATTACAAATATAGGGATAGTATGAGGTAATACTATTATATTATCTCAGCATAAACTAAAATAAGATTGTAATGTTTATCCATTTTGCTTGATATACATGCAAAAAAGAAAATTTGCTGTTGGGTGTGGTACAATGTTTATGATTAAATGCTTTATTCATACTTGTATGTCAATCTATTAGTATGCTGTTAATTCAAACGTTACTATGATGTATTTTACCGCCATTAGCACATTTATCACAGGTAGATGTGAAACTTAGACAAAGGTGTACATTCTCATTAATGATGAGCAGCCTATTCATCTTACTAGAGTGTAATTAATGTTAGTTACAATACTTAATTTTTCACTGTTTGTCATGGTGCATATTTAGCATTTCTGCTGTCCTCTATCAATCTGCTCTCCTATCATATAAGCATATCATAAAGATATATGTAAGCATCTGATGTGGTTTGATACCTGATTTTTATACTTTTCCAAGAACTGGAATATTTTTATTCATATTTTGTAGCCAGCACAATTAGTTAAAAAACAGACTGTATAGTGTTATCCACCGCTTTGGGTTCTGCATTAGCTATTTTTGCATTAATAATATAACAAGGTAATCAAGTAAAGCAGGGAATACAATGTAGATCCTTTGCTGTAGTATTATGCCATCCTTGTGTGAGGTTTCAGTGGTCCTAACTGAGCTTCTGCATTTTCAGTTACATTATTTGTACTATGAAGAATGTTAGTGCTAGTAAACATTACGTGAGAAATAGAGGTGCAAAACCAATACAAGCATGGTGTATCTGGAAAGTGTACATTATTAGGTGAATACATGTTACATCAGCTTATTGTTATACATTGCTGAGCATTGCTTTGTCAATAATGTTGTTAGTGGTCATAGAGCCAAACTAGTCACTTGTTCAGTGGCGCAAGAGTGGAAGAAGTTATGGCTAATGTGTCACACAGCAGGTGGGAAACAAGTTCTGCAGAGGTGGGTAAAAGAGAGAGCACAGAACACATGCTTGGATTTTTCTCCCCAGCATGCCAATAAATCCAGCTGTGCTGGAGTCCTAGGATAAGTCCCTATTTTTGTATTGGTCCTAGGAACAACATATTTTCCTTAGCTGAACCCTGGGCATCAAAGCAGTTTTATTTCTCTATCATCTAAAATTCTCATTAAGCTGAACTGATGCTACCATTAATACTAGGTGAATAAAATCCCTTGGGAAAAATGTTTGAGCTGGGTGAACCAAATGCTTCAGGTCTAGAGCTCTGTGATTGGGATGCATTTTCTCAAAATTTTAAGGCACTCTCTCTGAGACAAAGCACACTGATTCCTATTCCTTAGCCCCTTAATTGGTGGACTTTACATTTCTAAGGTATTTTGATAACCAAGGTTAAACCTGCTATTTTCTGTGCAATGACCTCTTTCATAACTAGTTAGAATTCTACCACAGTCTACTGTTCATGCCAGGCATGAGCTGATTACATCTCCACCATAACAAAACAGGTCTTAAACTTCTGTTCAAAAAAGAACAAGGGCTTGCTGTTGCTGCAGAACAATCTGAAGCTGTTAGAAAATCCCTAAAATAGTTTATTTGTATGTCTTGGATTAATCATAATTTCCTCTTGACCCAATATGAACGAAGAGAAACCAAACACAGGAATTTAACATATTTCAGTATGACAACTCAGTTTGGACACAATTACAGGTAAGTGTAAATGCAGATTAGTAGCAAACTAAGAAAAATTACCAAGCTAGGTTTAGGCATTTAAAAAAAAAATGATAGCTGAAGGTGCTCCATAGTCATTGAAGTATAATAATAACCTATGATGTGAATAGAATTGAGTAATTTTTTTTTCCATGGTACCAAAGCAATGATCCACAACAGTGAGTTATATTTCTATGACTGCTCTGAAATATTTTTTGTTAAAAAAAGAAACTCCTTCCTTTGAATTTTCTGTGGCAAAAAGACCAATGAATTTTCTATAATACAGCAAATTCCTGAAATAACAGATTCTGGCTTTCTCTTTCCCCCCACCCATCCCTCAGGCCTGAGTCATTTGAATACGGGGAATTGATAAAAAATATTATAAAACAGTGACCTTGAACTTATGTCTATTTTAACTGATAGACAATACATATAGAGAAACTATGAAGTTGCCTTTAACCTTTATGGCATTACAAAGCTAGTTATAACTAGAAGCTGTAAAACACACCAAAAAGGTGAGCATTTCACTCCATTTTGATTTGACCGTTTTGCTTTCAAAAGGAATTGATAAAAACACCCAGGAACAATGAACATCTGAACTCAAAATGATCCAGGTTTATTTTTACTCCAAAAGAAGAAGTCTCAATAGAGATATTGATTTTCTAGCGTTCATCCAATATTGCACAGAAAATAGACCTGACCTTGCAATCCCTAGCAGAGACAAGGAAGCAGTCATTACAGTCATGGATTCCCATTGATTTTAGTGGGATTACTTGCATAAGTAAGGTTTTTCGGGATATGACCTGATATCTCATTAGCAGTAAGACCAAGCGTACACAGATGTGAGTTCCACTCAGTTCAGAAGGATGTGGTTTACCTTCCTGATATGTATTCGTCCTATGGTTTTATTCCTGCTTATTTATGTTACACATCTTTTGTTTTCTGGCCATTGGAGCCTCATCGTTATGTGGAGAGTAGCGTTCCTTCTTCCATCTTGAGTAGCTTCTTACTGTATCTTCAAATGTCATACTAAGCTCAGAATTGCTGTCTTCTCTGGGCCCCTCACTAGAAGAAAGACATTGAGGTCCTGGAGCATGTCCAGATAAGAGTAACAAAGCTGGTGAAGGGGCTGGAGAACAAGTGTCATGGGGAGCGGCTGAGGGAACTGGCATTGTTTAGCCTGGAGAAAAGGAAGCTGAGGGAAGACTGTATCACTCTCTACAACTACCTGAAAGGAGATTGTAGCGAAGTGGGTGTTGGTTTCTTCTCCCAAGTGACAGGCGATAGGAAGAAAGGGAATGGACTCAAGTTGCACCAGAGGAGGTTCAGATTAGACATTACAAAAAATTTCTTCACAGAAAGGGTTATTGGCACTGGCAGAAGCTGCCCAGGGAGGTGGTTGAGTCACCACCCTGGCGATTTTTAAAAGACAGGTAGATTGAGTGCTTAGGTTGTAAGGGTCAGTTGGTCAGCTCTTTCTTCCTTTGGTTCTATTTTCTATGATGAAAAAAATATTCTGGGCTAGGCACTATGTCTCACCATATTTTTTAATTAATCAATACATCTTGGAAATCTCTAGAGCCAAATGAGAGGGAGACATTATTTTACTTTGCAAAGTAAACATAGAGTAGTAGGCAGAAAAAGAAAAGCCTATAAGCCCTTTCCCAAACAGAGTGAGTTTCTTCTTAACCCTTGGAAAGTTTCTTGTCTTCTATGGCTCCTATAGGAATGCTACTCCAGAATCCAACTGCTCAGATGGATACAAACCTCCTAATTGCCACTCTGAATATATTCACAGCCATTTTAAATGCATTTTTTTCTTATGACAACTTTGTCCTCTATCTCAAATGGTTCTTTTCCTTCTTCGGCATTTACTTACTGGCGTGGATATGGTAAGGAGTTACATCTCCTCTCTACCTTCATTTTGTTTCATTCAGTGTGAGGAAGGTGGAGGAGAGGTGTGTGAGAAACAGGGTGACTACATGTTTGTACAGTGCCTTGCACAATTGCCCGGTCATGGTTCAGGGCTCCATAGGCTGACTTTGTTTGAGCAGTGAATAATAATGACCCTCCAGACTAAGTTGCCTGCTTTATTCTGGATGGACACCATTAACTCATTCCATTTTCATCCAGTTACAAAGCTTTAGTACAAGAATACTAAAAATTGATTATTTTTGTCAGTGGTATTTTTAGAGAAATGAAGAAAGGAAACGTACAATATATTTCAGTTTGCAGTGATCTTTCTGATGTTCCATTTGCAATGGAAATGAGCATATAACATATTCATGTGTACAGATAAGGAAAATGACAAACATTAACAACCCTTGTTCTATTCATTTATAATATTCAGTTTAAAAAAAATTCCTTCCATTCCATAGTTTTTAGTTTTGTTTCAGTAACACAATGCAAAACAAAAAATATGAATTAATGGATAAAATGCACTTAATTACTTTCTAAGTAAGTTTCCTGAAAATTACTATAATCTAAACTACAAATTTTTATAAATCTATGAAAAATATGTAATTCTATGTCAAAGTTATTTCATTTTTTATATTGCTTTATATGTATACAAAGATATAATTGCTTATGAAATCAGATAAACCATAGTGTGTGTGTGTACATATTTCTGTTCTTGTGGCTAAGCAGTCTTTGATGTGCAACTCTCAGCCTGTTTAAGCGGACTGTGGTGTTTGCCTTATCAGTGTCAGTCAGTTTCTGCACAATTTAATCTGCCACTAAAAAGAAGTTTTTTGCTCTTACGGATATAAAGCAGTATGCCAAGGATAAATGAGTGCAGCTTGCCTTCCTTAAAATTTTAGACAAAACCTGAAACTGCAGCTTTTTTCTTCTGTCATCTCAATGTGATGTTGACCTAACAATCACAGTTCTAAGATGGGGAGATTGTTTTGAGCAGAAATAAATTGTCCTGACAGTATTGTTTCATGGGCTAACATTAGGGCACATTGGGCTTGTTAGGATATCCAGTTTTGGAGGACTGGAGTGAGGGTAAGAACATATAGAAAAAGAAGAATAGGAATTAAATATGTTCTAGATGGTCCAAGCGAGTTGAAGTGATTCAGCAATAGACATACCAGAAACACGCAAAGAGGCTTATTCTCCAACTACCTTCCCTCGTCTGTTGCTGTCTCATGCCTGAGCCCCTGAGGAATTATTCTCTGTGAGTGTGAAGATTCCCTCTTTTCCTCTTTTACTGGAGTATCTAAAGATTGTGCTTTAACTTACAGCTTATATGTGCTAAACTAAAAAGGGAAAAATATCTGTGTTTTTTCCCTGCAGCTGCCAGGAAAAAAAAGAAGTCCATTATTTGCAGCTGATAGGGGAGCCAGAGAGGAGGGGTCTTTTGTGTGCTGCTTCCCGGGGTCCTGGAGCAGAGGCTGCTGCTGGCTGGGAAGGGAAGGCTGGAGCAGCCACTGCTGTTACTGTGACACAGTTTCCCAGGGAGGCTCACACGCTAGGCAGACATGTGTGTGATGTTTGCACCTTTGCATGCTGCAAAACAGATCTCTCAACTTTGGACACCATGAAGGGCACACACAGTAAACTAAAAAACAAGCTGACACTCAGAAATGTGAAGCTGAGGCTGACCTGCCCACAGCTCTCGTGCCTGGGCTGGCAGGGACCCGCGGCGCTCACTGGCATCTGTGGAACCTCTGCAAATGCGGCCGCTGTACAACAGTGCCACAGGTGTAAAATCCGTATGTTCAGAGGCTCTCTGTTGTGACCCTGAACAAATTAATTGCATCACCCATCTTGAAGGTTCATACTACCACAATATAATTCACGTGGGCCCTCAAATATAGATGGAGACATGGCATATTGATCACAAGGAAGCACTGCCAGTCAGTCTTCCCGTAGGTTTCCATCCCTGTGATGTGTTTAAAAAAATACTGTATGATTCAAAATTATACCTGTAAAACCTACAAGTAGAAAATTACTGTGTGCATTTATCTTTAATAACAACCTTGTGCATATTTATAGTACTAGTTTAGTAGAATGTGTTATACTAGTTTATTTCCCAGTCTGCTTTAAATGATATTATTCATTAGTAGTCGTGAAGTGGTATGACATATTTTTATGTTGCTTGTTTGTAACAAGGGTTTTTAATACCTTTTCATAATGAAAGGGGATAAATGCTCACATGGAACATGTGAAATTGTGCTTGTAAGAGCACAGAGTGTTGTCTTAGGGTATTAATTTAGCATTTGGTACTGCTCTGTTTTGTATGTATTTCTAACGAATGTTTCAGCTACAAATCACTAAAATACACCTGTATTCTGGTTCTTCAATTCATATAGCATTTAAACCCTGCCAATACTGTGTCTTATAAATATAAATATGCAATTTAATTTAATTCAAGCATGCAACACATAATTTTTCTTCTAATTAAAATATGATATTGCAATATGGTAGCTGCCTAGGGCAAACAGGACACACCAAACTAGACAGAATACAGATACAGCTGTGAAGGCTGGCAGGAGGAAAAGGGCCAACCCTCTGAGCCCACAGTGCTGGGCATCAGTAGTGCCCTGCCTGAAAGCCGTGGTGCCTGTGGTGGTACCTACGGGTCCAGCCTTGGTTTGCTGGCCCTGGTGCCAAGGACGGTGAGGAGCATCACGTCCTGTGATACAGTGCTGCCTCGTTGTCCTTCCAGTCCTGTGACAGAACACAGAGGCAACACAAGCGCAGTTAGTTTTGCTGCTGCCTTGTTGGCCGATGTGCAGCAGAACTCTAATAGTTCTGGGAAGGAGTAACTCCCCGACAGCAGTAACTCCAGGGATTCCTATCACTGCTCTCTCAGAACTGAACAAAACAACACAAATAGACCTTCTGCATAATGACTTAAAAAACTGTTAATGGCCATCTTTAGTAACATAGCAACAGCCAAACCCTTGAAAAGAGGAAGTTTTCATTGAAAAAGCATTTAATTTTAAACATTGAAATTTGGTATAATGTAGAGTATGAAATAAGTTTTGAAAGGAAGCTGATGATTAAGAAGAAATGCAGTGGGCATTTAATAAATGGAGGAACCGCGAGATAATTAACTGGCATGCATAAAGATTCATGCTTTATACCAAAATTTTAATTTTGCACATAAATGTGCCTGATGTAGGCAGCATTTAATCACCTAGCTGACAGGAGTAACTACTTTCATTTAACCTTGACTGAAGATCATGAATTCTAACAGGTTTAATTGGATACATCATTTAACAGAATGAACAGAGCAAATTTTTCTCAATTCATAGGTTCTGATTGACATGCACCAGCAATAAGGCGTTGCACAATTAAAGCTGATCTGTATTCCTGGCCTGGGCAGCAATTGCCATAGTGATGTGACACTGTTTGATCACTGTGGCACTGAAACTATACTGAATTTCCCCTTGTTTTGAAAAGGGCAATGCTTTAAAAAAAGAGAGAGAGAGAAAGAGATTTTGGCACTTTAATTTTTTTTTTTTTTTACATTAATCACATTTATATGCACAAACTGTAAGGGAAGGAACTTGTCTTGTTATCAGTAACTCAGAGGAAAGAAGGAAAAATTGTATCTTCTTTTATCCATTTAGCACATTATTTACAGAAAGTCAAAAATGTGGATAGCCAAATGAATTGTAACATATTAAGAGTCTGATTGTTCTGGACTTCCATTTGAATAGGGAGTATTGCTGCATGACTGCTCTTCACCTGCAGTTTGGCCACTCTGTCCTTGTCCAAATCTGTTCCACATCACACATAGCTTGCCAGATGAGTAGGAGTACTGAGAAGAGGTGCTCATATTGCAAATGAGTTAGAAAAAGATGAGAGGGAAGAAGTGGTATGCCATAGTGAGCTACATGCCTTTCCTGGCATGCAACGTTTCATATGATAAAACCTTGAAAAAAAATTATCTAGGAGCTGTCAACTTCCAGTTCCCCATGTGGCTCCAGTTTATCTACACACCACCACTTTCACTGCCTCTAGCACCTTCCACAAGTCCTGGATTTGTCCTCAAGTTGCACCAGGGGAGGTTTGTATTAGACATTAGGAAAAACTTCTTCACCAAAAGGGTTTTTGGGCACTGGCACAGGCTGCCCGGGGAAGTGATTGGGTCAGCATTCCTGGAGATATTTAAAAGACGGGTAAATGAAGTGCTTAGGGGTATGATTTAGCAATGGACAGGTACAGTTGGACTCAGTGATCTCAAAGGTCTTTTCCAAACAAGTGAGCCTATGATTCTACAACCTGCAAGAACTGGAATTGTTCTTCCATTGTTTAACCACATATATATATGTATTTACGTCACTGTTGTCCACTAATATTTTCGCTTCGGATACCTCCTTTTTATTTTATTCTTTTAGGAGAAGATTGGCTAAACATCGAATATTCTGAGGGCAGGGTAGCATACAACGTGTTTCATCCTGGCTCAGAAGAGCCAAAACTGCAGTAGAAATTCCTTCCTGATTCCTGAATGACCTGCTAAAAACAACTTCAAGCAAGTTCTGCTTCCTGCCATGAGAGGAGGATGCTCAACACAGATAGTTTTCTACTTTTTTCTCTCTATATTCCCTTAGGTTCAGTGGCAAGTGCTGGTCCTTGATCTCACTTGCAGACCTACTGCTACCCATCTGTCAGCTGTCACTTGTGTATAGGCAACATACGTACATATCAAGCAATAAACTTTGTAGAAGTGCACTGAAGTGGGATACAGAAATTATGGGACAGAGGAAATCCTGGTTGGCCCAAGGACCTGAACTGTAAAGTCAGGACTACTAGATGTATTTAAAAATCTTTTCGTGATCTTTCAGATGCCTCTAAAATTCAATTATTTATAATAACTTTTTCTGTCTGAGGTATTTCCAGTATGATTCATTGTACAAAGCAAAGGCATTTGCCAGTATAATTTATCATTCACTAACATTTTTAATAGTTTAAGTTAAATGATTGGGCTACATCTCCAGCTTCTGCAGCCACATAACATACCTTGAAACTATTGTGGGGTGCTTGTCTTCATGCATGGCAAGTTCCCAGTCAGTGCCTGGGCCCTCCCTGTACAGGAAGGAGAGACAGACTGGGTCAATGTGCCCCACTAATTCTTGCTGACAGAGTGTATTTCTAACACAAACACTGCCTGCTCTCACCTTGCTTGGAAGCAGACAAAGGCAGGAGATGATGTGCCCCCACTCTCATCACTCCTGAATCCCCATGCCTGGGTGGGTGCTGCAAAACTCCAACTGGGCCCTTCTTTAAAGAGTATCTTCAGCCCCATTTAGAAATGTTTGTCCTGTAATTTACTCTTTTTTTATACCTTCCGAATAAAATATCTCTCTGTCCCATCACCCAGGCCCTTTTTATGTCCTATCATGCACACAGGTACCACCTCGTGCTGTCCTCAAGGCAGGAAGCAATAGAGTGCTGTCAGGAGGTCATTCAGCGTTGTTCTAGTGAGATTCCCAGCCATGTCTCCCTGTCGTCCTCAAGATGCACAGAGCTCAGCAGCAGTCCATCCAGGAAAAATAAAGCCCTCTCCTAAAAGCTGTGCTCAGCTCTGACTTTGCCCGTAGAATACCGCTGAGTTCGGTTGAGCTGCATGAACTCCTGTTTGCTGAGCCGAGTTTGCTGCTCGGTGGGGTCACACCTCTTTCATGTGTGTTTTGCTGGCTGCTTGGTCAACCCCAGGCTCCAGCTCCTCGCTCTGTCCACATACACCCAGCACCATCTCTTCTCAATTGCCTCATTATGTTGGGGTCTTACGGCACCTTTCAGATCTCTTTTTAGCAGCTCCCCAGCCAGTTCATCTTCTGCACTCAGCAGCCTTTGGGTGCTTTGCCTGTGACTCTCCCAAGTTACATGGTGTTCTTGCCTTGTCCTCAAGCTTACTCATCCATGCTGAATTATCTTCCACTCCTCCTCTGGGAACAACTAAGGCTTTGACCCAGCGGGACTGTTTGTGTGCTTAAATGCTTTGATGGACCAGACACTGAGCTGCTTTCTCCAAAAGCTAAGGTGGCTGGGGACTTCAGGCTGTATTTTCAGAAGCAGTTTGTGCACTGGGAAGCATAGTCTAACTGAAAGTCAGCAAAGGACAATAACTTATCCATTTTCAAGTATTGTATCTATAATCTTTAAGCCTTTCCATTCTCTTTAGTTTCCAAACAACCATCTTTGCAGAGTTTTTGATGTCCTATAGAGTATATACAGCTACAATAAGAAATGCATTATATTTCACTTCATTTCCAAATCCTCCGGGAGAAAGTGCCATTCCTTTTTTACTGATGTAAGATCAAGTTTGTAATTTCATTTTGAAGGCTGTTCTGAACAAGCAGGGGAAATCAGAAGACAGGCCATGTTTTTCCCCAGATTTCCCCGAATCCACCTTTGGTGTGTGACCTAGACAAAATTCTGAGCGTGGATAATGCTTACACCTTTCTAGCACTGTGTAATTTAACTTTCAGAAATATAAAATGGGACAGCAGAAATATTTTTATGTGTTCTTACAATGTCCAAAGTTGTTTCTTACTGTTTTTATTTGAAGGAACTAGACACAATCCTGGCTGCCTTAACCACTGCCTTTGAGAGAGCTACAGCTGAGAAAATCCGCTGCCAGGAAGAAGTGAATAGAACTAACAAGGCTATTGAGCTGGCCAACAGATTAGTGAAAGGTCTGAGGTGAGGTCCTACAGGGCAGGCTAATGAAGCAGCCTGCAGAAAGCACTTCTTTGTTATACACTACTGATCTGGCAATAACAGAGGCACTTAGCAAAGAACCTGATGAGCTGAAAAAATTATGTCATTATCATTCATTTTTTTCATAATAGAAACATGTTTTTGACCTTTGCATTTTCTTACATTTTACCTCATTGTGATATATATTAACTGTAAGATTACCTGGTAACTAACCGATCCACAAATATTAAGAGAAGAGAAAGAGTCAATTGTAGATATGGACAATGAAGGCAATTTATTAAAATGTGATGGCTATATTTGTAACAATTAAACAATGCTAATGATACTGCCCTGAGTTGGAATACATAGAATATAATACAATTTGCACTACTTAGGTAAGCAATATGATAATTCTCTAATTATCTCTCTGAGATTTGCAATGAGTATTTCAGGAGAGAATAAATAATGGCAAAGCCATGAATTATCAAAAATCCATATTGTCTGTTGATCCAGTCTGGCTCAAGGGAATCCATATTCACTGACGGATTTTTCATTTATCATTCATCTACTGATAAGGGTGCTTTTTATACACATGCACACTTTTTACAGATACTTTATTTTATGGTAACATTAATTTAGGAAATCTCTTGTGGTGGCTCACCACCATTATAGGTTTTGTGCCCTTCTACCCAGTACTTTCAAGCTGAGTTTGATAACCAAACACACAGTAAGCAAAAAAATAGACGATCCATTTGTTATTAAGCAAAAATATATGGCTGAGTGGGGCTAGTGGAACTTAAAATATAAAACAGTTCTTAGAGTTATTTCCTGAATCAATAGAAAGGATTTATTGACTAAAGGGGAGGGAGGGCAGTGCAGAAGGCCCATTGTTTCTGTTTAAAGAAGCAAGATGAATGCATTTACAATGTTAACATCCTGGCTGAAACTGTAATATATTTTAGTGATTAATAATGGCTGTAAAATTAAACCATGTACCTAATACAGAATAATAAAATAAATAACATAGCAGACCTCTTCAAAGTGTGACAATAAAAGATTGTTCTAAGGTGCCTGATAATAATATTTTCTTCCACCTAGCATATCATATTGTTTGGTTCTACCATGTCCCTCCTGCTGTGGCTGACAAGTGCTGGAATAGCATACATATAGAGATGAAAGGCAAAGTGTGTGTATGTTGGGGGGGAGGCATAATGAAAAATAATCTAAAGGAGGAAACAGAGATGAAAGGAAAGAAGGAAAGTTGAGCCATGCGCTAGATGAAGACAGTAATATGAATTTTAATGGAAAGCCCTTCAGCTGGTACCTCCCAAAGCACCAGCTCCATGAAGAAGGTGACCAGCTTGACAGATTGGTGATGGGAAATTTAATTCATTCCTGTTGTTAGCTGTACCACACTCAGTCAAAAGCAGTAATAACCATATGACAGCTATTTGGTGACTTACAGGAAAAAAAATCCATTTCAATCCAGTCCATGGTAAACAATAGGTCACTGATTACCATTAGCAAACAGGGTAATACTGATACTGCTGTACTGTCAGTCTTGGCTGTTTCTTCGCCCTACTTTTTTGTTGAGAAGACATTCTTTCATTTCCCTAGTTTATGGTTACGTTATTGCATGTGGGGAGACTTGCTCAAGAAATAGGAAAATAAAATTTTTCACAACATTTCTTATAAAAAGCAGATATGTAAAAATTTCTCTATTTACCAGTCTTTAGAAATATACCTCTATTATAACAATAACAACAAACAACCAAATGTTTCCGTTTTCTTCTAAGTCTTAGGGAAAGCGTTGATCACTCTGCTGGAGAGCTGATAGTGTCTAGCAGGATCTCAGGGAAAAGCTTGCACCAAGTGTCAAATCTCTTACTGACTTCATGGCGTAAAAGATCCTGCCCAAAAGGAGGAGCTTTTTTTTTCCTGTCTTCTTGTCCAAGCCCTGGCACGCAAGTGCCCTGGGTGGTTGCGTGAGTAGTTGTTACTCTGGACCAAGGAATTCTTTGCTTCTGACAGGTGCCAGTTATGCTGTGGACATCTGCCCTGGAGGCATTGAATCAAGCTGACAACTCATTTTATATCAATCAAACAACAACCATTTTCAATAATTTCCCATCCAGCTGGGACTGAATTTGCACAAGTGATCTATGTATTAAAGACATTACCAATCCACAGAGACATTCAGAACTGTGATTATGTTCTGTTTTCCCACAGAAACTCATGCATCTGCACAAGAAAGAAACAACTTTTTCCAGTATGCAAAAGGATGCTGACAACTCAATTTTGGTTACTGACTGCCAAACTCAACTTGCAACAGTCAACTCATGTCAGAATAGAAGAGGATTTTTTTTGTTTTATGTCCAGGCTTGCCACATGCAAATCCTTTCTGTTGATGCTCTAACCAATGTGAATCTGTAAGGTAATACTGAAGTACTCACTACTGTTTTACCACAACAGTAGGCTGTTTTTGATAAACAGTTAGTAAGTGAATGTTTCTTTAAACCTGATTTCTAGGTAGAAATTGAGAGCTAGACTTATCAACAAAACAATAGCAGGAACAAGAGAAAATGTAATACAGACGTGTTCCAGATCACAATCTTCCATTCCTGTGATAGTTCATTTTCAAAGTTGTACTGGTGTGAGCCAAAATCTCTACCTGCTTTGCAGGTAAGCGAGGGCTTGCATATAATGCTCTCTTCACAGTTCTATACTTTTTTTAAATACACAGTTAATCATAAAAAATCTAGCAGCTATTCCATTCCCTTTTTGACCTGTTAAACCACCATGTTGCTTATATGAACTTCCTTCAAATACTTTATCCAACAGAACAGTATATTTGGAGGCAATGAATTGGTAAAATGTTCTTCAGGAAAGGACCAAAATGTGCCCCTTGCTAGCGTTTGAAGTACGTTTGCTAGCTGACTGGAGCTAGCAGTGACAACTAACCCACAGACCTCAGGAATACAGTTAGCCAGCCAGAACAGTAGGCAGGCTCACCTTCTTCTTGTATTCTGTTGAGTGCTATGCCCTGCTGTTTGCATAAGGGGATCAGCTTTTATTATTCTATTCTCTCCCCACTACTGTGCACTAGGGCAGCACAAAGCAAGATTTAGTGCTTGGACATAGTATTTGCTTGCTAGCGATTGTTATAGTTAAGGCTGCACTAAGACTTCCATCTTAACCTGCTGTTCTCACATGCTCATAGTATTCTTTTTTTTAAAAAATTCCTTTCATCTGAAATTTTTCATGCTTGTTATCAGCTGAATTTTTTTTTTTTCAAGCCTGAATAAAATTCATTCATTCATATTTGAATTATGCAAGGGAGAGGGTTTGGGGAGAAAGGTCTTTTTTTTTGCACATTCATAATTCACAAAAAAAAGCTGCATATTACAAGCTGAAACTTTCCAGGTGGCTAGTTTTGACTGAAGGGTAGTCTTCATGCTAATTACAAAGAGAGAATGACTGAAAGAAAAATTTTAAATTACACATATTGTGATTAACTCATTTGTTTTGTAGGTGTGTAACAAAGAAATTCCATTGTGAGCCACTTAAAGCAAGTTTAAAGTAACAATTTCATTTAAGTTACGATGAACCACTATAATTACATAATATCAATGTTTTGTACTGCAATTTCACTAAGAATTTCCCTACAGAAGCTGCATAAGCTTTTACTTACACATGTGGAAGCTCGCAGTGAAATCAGTGCAGAATCTTATGAATCATTAACTTTGGACAGCCCGGGGAAGGCAGGAAACAGTGTCGTGTGGCAGTTACTGTCTCTGCATCCTGAGTCTCTCTGAATGCCAGCCTGCAATGGAAAATAACTGAGTTTTTGCAGTTTGTTCCAATTTACTACACCAATTGTCAGGGACACCAAACCACTAACGCTTTGGTATTCTCTTTTCCTTGCTATATTTCCACACACTAGCGGACATAACCAGCAGCACATAATTGGATCAGCCCTGTGTGCCTCTCTGCTGTACCAAGGATTGCTCCAGCTGAGGGTACCTGGGCAGCAGAAGCCAGGAGTGTTAGAACAGTCTCCCACCACCACACAGAAAAAGGGTAACCTGTTGTGTTCTCAGAAAACACCTGGAAATAAAATACAAGCATGAAAATAAAACCATGTAACTGTAATTTTAAATACCCAAAAGCGTATCTGGCAAGGGTTCCCATAGTAATTGCTGACATAAAAGATTTGCTCCACCTGGAGCAAAGATGAGTGCAGAAATTCCCCAGCACTAAGCTCCCAGTAACCTCCTGGAGGCAAAATAAGGACTGTTGGATACAATGCAGGAATCCTCATCTGTTTTTTCCCTGACTTTTGGCTGAAGTGAGGAGAAAGGATGTGGGTTTTGGCACTGATGCTGTTTATTCTTACAAAAAACAACAGAGTGAATGCTGAGACATACCAGCCTCTGTAACTAGGAATTTAAAACTTAACCTTTATTATTCCAGGTCCTCATTCCTGGAACAGAAGGTCTTGATCCAGTCACTTTGTGGATTGATGATACAACTGCTAAGTAGAAAAGTGACAGTAGTACCTAACAGTACCGTGGCCATTCAAAATGCTCCTGGTCTCACATTTAAGTCATCATTGGCGCCAGGGATCAAATGGATAAAAGTTAAACCTGATTCAGATTTAAAAGTTATCTATGTGAGTTGAAAATGGAAAGAGCTAGTTGGCAACTGCAACTGCTAGGAAGAGTAAAAACATTTGCTGAGCTGTCAAGGAAACATTGCAACGTGATGTCACCCAAGGTGTTTTCTTAGTGGTCCGGGAACCGCAACAACTCTGCCAAAGCATTTTTCTACTTTAAGCTCATGGAATTATAATGAATGGGATACAGTACACTAGCATGTATCCCTTGGCTTTTGCCAGCCCATACTGGTATAATTTTCATAGGTGAGTGTTATACAGCTGGTGTTTCTTGCTGGAGGCCCTGTTTTGGTAGACAACTTAGAAGAAACTATAGATCTTGTGTTTTATCCAGTACTTGCAAGTTATTTATGTTCAAGGAATTTTTTAATAGTCTGTTCTTTTCTCCATCAGCTCTCTCTTTGGTTATGTTCTGCGAGTATTCAAAGTATCTTCCTCTGAAAGCTGTCTTCCTACACCTTATCTTAACTCCTGAGGACTGCCGTGCATCAGAAACATTGACTCTAGATGGATTTTTACTTGCCTATTTGACCCTTTCTTACCTTATTTATGGCCTTATATGCACTATAGTTCAATGATTGTGATTTGAGTACTCCTTTCTATCCAGCTGAATAGTCCTCCCCAACACATGACCATTCTCATGAGTAATCACCCAGGAGACATAGTCTTTCACTTAGAATAAAAATAATACTACTACCATTTGCTCCTTGCCTCCATTCTGCCCTTTTTCTCTGATTTATTACACTATATTCCTTATGGAAATATTTTGACATCCATCCCCTCTATTCAAGTCTTGTACCCACCCTTTGAGGGAGTGCTTTGAACAGAGCAAGGCCAGGATGAGTCGGTATCTCATATACTCACTCACCCTTTTATTCCAGTGTCATTTCTCCCACCTCCTCATTATATTCCTGAGCCCTTCCCCTCCTTCTAGTTTAGCTGTACCCACTGCCCCTCCTACAGCTACCAGGCATCCTCCCTTCCCTCCCCTGCCCCTCTGGTAAATGACAGAAAATATTTTCTTACAGCCTCTGCTGCTGAGCGTTGTGTCTGAGTATAGAGGGGTTCTGAGCCCCAGCCTATTACATTACCCGCCTTGTTTAAGCTCTCTAAATCACTTGACTCCTAGAAGGTTGCCACAGGACAGCACTTACCTACAGTGCAGGCTGGAGAGAAAGTGCTGTTAATGCACTGAATTCCTTCAGCTCTGATCTTTGCTGCTTAGTTAGACTGCAAGAAAGTATTTAGTGAACCAAGCACTAAAAAATATTACTCTTTAAGCTTGGTCAAAATTACTGTGAAATTCCTTAATTAAAAAGTTCAAGATGAGAAGCAAAACACTTTCAACTTGAGCCATCAGTGTGCCCTACTCAGTACTGTACCTTCCACCTCTTCTTTATTGCTGCCTTCATTTTGTCACATTACCCTACATGTTGCCTATTGGTTTTGCTTGCTGCAGTAAGTACCCCCACTCGCCTTCAACTGCACTGACAAGCAGAAAGCACTTACACTAAGTACCGATCTTGTCATATGCACCAGCCCAGGGTTGAAGAGCATCTTTAATTCTTGCTCCACGAGGACCATTTGATTCAAAGATTTCCATAGTATGTTGAGACTCAGAAGGTGGCTGCTACTCAGTAAATATCGGTTGCAGTTCTGAGTCTGAATGTATACTGAGGTTTCACTTTTTCTGTGTCCTGGAACAATGAATGCATCTTGTTTGCTTGTATGCAAATCTGCTTCTCATTTTGAATCTGTTAAATCTGCTTACAGACAGAGCTGAAGTGTGGACACAGAGATGGTGATATACCCATGACAGGAACCCAAGACTTGTACAAAACAGTTTCAGGCTTCAGAGGACATCAGAACGCTAGTTTGGATTCAGTTTTTGAACTCATAAATGACCATCATTACAACAAATTTCAGCAAAACCCCAAGCCCGATCCATCAAATTCTAAGGTGTTTGAAGCAATGCAAAATTAAATCCTTCTCCTCGCCCTAGACCTTTTGCACCAGAGTCTCTGCAGTCAAAGCAAAGCCAAAGGCACCCCGTTTGCTGCCTGCAGGGCATTGCCTTCAGGGACCAGCTGCCTTGCTCAGACACGGTGGCATGCTAACAAACTGCTGCATGTAGTTAAACAAATCAAATGGTGGGTGCCATTTTCAAGGCACCTTTTCATGCTACCATTGACAAAAAATCTCCCGGTGGAGCATATGCATCCAGCAGAGCATTCACTAAGTTTCAAGGATCTAGACATGCTTGTTATTTCTTGCTGGCTTTTCGGTATCTTCAGTAGCACACATCTTCCCCTCCTGAATGCCAAAATATGAGTGTTAATAACTATAAATCAAACAGCAACTTCATCATCACACTGTGAAACCTTTAAAAACCTCGACATCCCGATGATACCCCAAACCTGTGTTCATGAGATACACTGCAAGTATGACTGATTTTGGGAATACTTTAAGATATGACACTTTGGGTGCTAACATAGTATTGCTGCTCAAGATCTAACTCCACTAGCTGGTCATTAGCACCCCAAAATTTTCTTCATGCTGACAAGGCCTATGTATGGCTTCTCCCAGAAATAATTGTAGGAAATTTTCAGTCGTAAATTTGGATGTTCAGTGTGCATTTATTAAAGTTGAATAGGCAATAGCTAGCTAGCTTTTCTATTTTAAACCTTCCTATGATGTACAGAATAGAGTTCACAATTTTACTTTCCTCCTGCTTCTAGTAATTTAAGAATTAATTACTGAAATCTATGCTTATAATGAAGTTTTAGGAAAATACAATATTTGAAAAAGAAATATGTGTCTCCTTTATTAATAAGGTTTGATTTATGGATTTGCAAACTTACCACTTCAGCCTGAACTTTCAAGGCAGAAAAATTACTTTAAAATTAAGTTGACAGTGCTTTAGGTTGAATTACTGATATTTTTTTGCCTGCTAACAGTAATTTCCTTCAGGATGTTCTTCTGGCTGCAGAGCTGTAAACAAGTCTTACAGCAGCAGAAATAGAGAGGAAGACAAAGAACTAAAGCAAATACATCAGCCACAACAATAACAATTTTGCTGCTGAATTTGGCTCCTTTGGGTCTAAAACAAATATGTTTATTTTTTAGGAATTATTTATTTTATAATATGTATTTTTCAAGGCACTTATCCATGATGAATGTATCAATGTGTGTCTACTTCCAATAATCACTGTGTCTCCATCATGTGAAAAATGAAATAAAGCTTTTTAAATCACCATAAAATTCTTAAATTTGTTTAAAGTAAAAGCTGCAAGAGGGGAATTTCACTGGTCTACATTACACACCATATAAATGTAGCTTTCTCTGATACATTTTTTCCACAAGTCCTTATAGTGCTAACTTCTTAAAAATGCATGACTATTTATATTATTAACCAGAGTCTAGGACTACATTGAGCTGTTTGCATCTGTTGGACCATTTACCCAAGAGACCAGCTAAGAATAAAGCACCACCAGTGGAAGGATTGGTGAACATAATGCATGACCCAGACACTCATTTCTAGCTTGGAGTGGCTACAGTTGACTGCAGTAACACCTGGCCACTGAACGTGCACTTCCCCATGTCACAGTCAGGGATACGGAAAATTTAATATGTGTTTTCCAACTTTGTAACTGCTTTGCAGGCCTTATGATATTCCTTTCTGCTATGGCGATGCACTTGATTATGTATGTTTTGCAAGCAGTTACTGAACTTGCAAACTGGAAAGTGCATGTTAAAAATCATTACATTATTAAATGAAGAATCATTTAATTTAATTAAGAGATAAATATACCCTTAATAGTAAGCATATGTTGTCAGGTGATATCAGTTGTACTTGCATATCTTTTCCATCATCAGACCCCTTTTAAAACCTTCTCATTTATGTACAGTAAGTCTCTCTGAAATGGAAAACCAGGGCTTTGTTCAGATGGCACATGACGCAGAGTTCAAAGGGCTTGACCAAAGAGTATCAGCAAGTCAGAAAACTCAAAATGCAGGCCAATAAAATCATTAAGGAAATCTTTTGCAAAGGTTGTAGTTTTGCAGTTCAGTTGCAGGAATTTAATGTGCATAGAGTTGAAAATTATGACCTATCTAGCTTCAGGCTTGCCCTGTAGTCTGCATAAAGAGTGTGGAAATGTTCTTGGAGCTTCATGTAGTTATAACGCCTGAGCTGTCCTAATGACTGAAAGTTAAGATGTTTCCAAAGAAACAAGTAAATGACGATCCTGGCATTAATAGCATGCATGTGTTTGCCTTGTCATAGTATTATCACCACATAGTCTTCAAACAACCTCAGACTTACACAAAAATCAGTGTTTGTTTTGCCATTATAAAATTTCTTACTTTTTTAAATCTAAATATTGCAAAGAAACTGTTAAAGAGAGAAAACTGTAGAATATTTAGAAGAAGGAGCAACCATTTTGTTAGAACTGTTTTGGGGAAAAGAAAAGCTTTCAAGGATTTTGAAGAAGGCACTTCTTTGTAACACTGTAGAGCTTAAAGGAACTTCTACCAAATTCTCTAAGTGCTTTATTTGAATGGTAAGCTGTGGGAATCCTCAGTATTCCAGACAAGAAGATTCCCCTTACTTTGGAAATCTATACATTATAGACATAATTTTCCATATCACTGTACTTTGTGCTGTCATTTACATGGGTGAAGTAAAGACTGGTAGCTATCCTACTGCTCACATTGAAGAGAATAACCGCACAAGATACAGAGACACAGAAAATCACCCCTTGACTTCTGAAGAGTTAAATTGCATCTGCAAACCATGTCAAGTTCCACTTCAAGTAAGCTCTGGCATCTGGTGCATTTCTGCCACTGGTTATTCTTTCTTAAAATTTCTATTTCTTCAGGAAAGAAATATTTGCATTCTAGCTGTTGATGAAAGAAGGGGACAATCCTGAAATGCTTAGTCACAGAAGGAGTGACAGAATACTTTAGTTAACATAACTCAAAAGAAAAGGGGGAGGAGAAGGTGGAGAGCGATTATATAAAATGGATTTACACTGCTTTTACAAGTGAATTATTTTCAGTATAATGTCACGCTCTTAGCGTGGGGGATCCTGCATGTGTCGTGATTCTACAAGATGTTCTTGCACACTGCATGCAGCTGCACTATTTGTCATGGCCAAATTTAATAGCAAGATGCTTGCTACATGTTCCTTCTATTCTTAGTCCAAAAAAAACACTGAGGGGAAAAAAAACACATACTGCCTGAAATCTTGCTTGCTTCCCTTCTTTAAGCAGCTTTTTAAAACATTTAAAAAATAAATTTGAGAAACACCATCTTTTCTACTAAATTCTGACACCTGCAATTACAGGTCCATTATCTTTCCTAGAATTACTTGTCAACTGTATTCTTTCCAATATTTATAATGTTAATTAAATAATTTTAGGTACGTTAAGAGGTCATACTCTTAATGGAGTGGAGGAGGTGTACTTCAGCAGCTTGATGCTTCAAAATGGAGAATACTTCCTGCTAAGTCCTGAGTATCCTCTGTTCTCATTGAATGTAGAGGAAACTCAGGAGCGCTACATACCAGTATATTGCAGAGCCAAATACTGTTAGAAATTTCGCAGGGATAAACTCAGAAGAGCTCTGCTACTCTCTTAATTTTCAAAGAGTGGATTTACTTTAGAAGTATTCTCCTTACCAAACCATAGGTCCAAGACCAGTGTATTATTCAGCTCCTCAGAGGGGACCATATCCTTGGGATCCAGCTTCTTGCAGATGTATCCAGGAAAGAACAAGATTTTGCAATATAATAATAATAATAATAATAATAATAATAACCACAAAAAAACCCAAGTCTAAATTTTTGTCTAAAACCCAAGACTAAATTGGTGTGAATAATCTCATGTGTAAAACCTGCCTGAGAGTGTGTGTGATGTATCTTAGATCCAAGCATGTGATCTTAATTATCCTGTCCTCTTACAGGTTACACTATGTTCTCCTACAGCTACAGGAATTTTTAACTTATCTTTACAACCTATAGCTCTCATTCTAATCACAGTATTCCTGCTGATTGCTCAAATTTTACTGGAAATGAAAATCAAACACTTTTTATTAGCTGGTCTTCTAATGGCAATGAAGAAATACAGGTCAATCAGACCTATATGATTATTGTGATTCAAGAGAGATAGAAAAGAGTGAATGCTTCCAAGATCTGATGCTCAGTCATGATTCTGCAGTCATAGGAAGGTTTGCATCTCCTTGCTGAACTCTGAAT
Organism: Cuculus canorus; assembly: GCF_017976375.1. NCBI lineage: Eukaryota > Metazoa > Chordata > Aves > Cuculiformes > Cuculidae > Cuculus > Cuculus canorus. Next base: position 23,187,265 of record NC_071406.1, on the reverse strand, counting down.
TTTACGAACTATCCAAAGTGATCTTACAGCTCAGTAAATGCAATTTTGCTATTATTAGTAGAAAGCAACAAGGTTTGTATTGACATGGCAATGTAGGGTCTCAGCAATTCCCCGGAGTTTGCCTGGGCCTAGGTAGATTTTAACTTGTGTGAGCTGTGACAGCAGTTGTTGAGCTGTGAGGTACCCTTGACTAGATTTGTTTCTGCTTAACTCTATACTAATAACAAATTGTTATTCATTGTGGGCTGAACTGCCTCTTGCTCTGGATTAAGTTGCAGTGAAGAGTGCAGACACAGGTAATACAAATCAGTCATTTAATCACAGTAAGTTGGTAGTGTTAAGAAAACACGTAAAATTAAATCCGAGCAGACACCAGACTGAGGAGAAAGGCCCTCCCACCCCCATGAATATCACACTCCTGGTGATGACTCACACCCCATTCCTCTTGAGAAATAGTGAAGTGTCAATCTTAAGACCCAAAGGAGAACTGGAGGAGTAAGCACAACACTAGAGAATAGGGAAATTTTTGTGTAGCAATTTTAACTTCATTTTTAATGAGACTTTCTTGTATTTGTTAAGTAATTTTGACTATTAGATTGTTTAAAATATTAATTGGACTAAGAATAAGTTTCTTAGGTTTGTATATATTTTGCCCTTTGACAATACCTTTTTGCCAATGAGAAGAATCCGAGTGTAATGCTACATCTTAACATCACCAATATCTTTAAGGACCTGGAAATGGAAACACTGTAAAGATCACTGAAGCTCAGAAGCACTTTTGGCCAGTTGCAGTCTACTTTCTCTTGGACAAGCTGAATAAAATCAATTCAGTGAATTATCTCTGTCTCGGGAAGAGGTCAGTGTGTTTGTGTGCCGCTGTTTTAATCTAATGCTACCACTGGCTTACACCTACCTTTCCTTCTTGTCACATGCTTTTACTATTGTACTTCACAGGGCAATGCAGTGAGAAAAACCCTCTGACAATGTGAGGCTGAGTGTAAAGAACCCAAACACCTGCCTTACACCCGCAACTACTATTTACATTGGTCTGTTTGAAAGAGCAAAGCTTACTGTCACAGCCTAGTTAGCTCAGCTCTCCAAGTACAGCATGAAGCCTGCATGAGCGCCTATTTATGATTCTCTGTGTGTGTATACCTGTACGTGTGGCCATGCAGCCTGCAGAACAGTCTTTTGCCTAATGATTTTCAGCCCTCAAGCGCATGCCTTCCTGCTTTCACCTCAGTAGGAGGGGACAGCTTTGTGTACTTCTGCTCAGGACTGCTTGTGGCAGCTTGGGGTGTCCATGCTGCTAACCCGCTCTGCTGGACTCTGCAAACTTCCTCCTCAGGCAAGGGATGCCACTCTGAAACACCTCCTGCAAACTGCGTTTGCTCTCAGCCAGTCCAGGCTGCTTTCTCACTAAGGGCAGAAAAGCACAGACATTGCTGTGGCTGTAGGAGCCAATTTTCTCACTCTCCACTATCCATTCTAACCTCAAACACCAGGAGCTGCACGTAGTTTCAAAGTAGCTCTTCACGTCCAGAGTGCTGCTGTCACATATACATATTCTTCCTAGAATGAGATGAATGGAAAACGTATTGTATAATGATCTCTGATTTAGCTTAAAGTGCCATCTTTTCCTTCACTGCATTTTGCCTGTGAGAAGTATGCTGAGTCTTGTGCAGCTGTGTTCTTGCTCTTAATCGGCACAGAATTCTTCTAAGTTTTGCTCCCATACCAAGAGTTTCCTTCTTCCCTTTGAAAAGAGTGATAAATGGGTACAGAGCAGAGGAGCCCAAAGCCTGCACAGATGTGATTCGGGACTAGGATGAAAATACTAACCTAATAAAAGAGGCTGCTTCAGCTTCCAGTGCATGTGCTGTGAGCTGGAAAGTGAAATCCCGAATGGAGAAGGGAAAGGGACGACAAAGAAATTCAAATTCAGCTGCTGACCATACTTGTTTTCAGAGCTCAGTGCATCTTCTGTATTGAATTATATATCAGTCAGCCAGTGAAAACAAAATCCAGGAGTGCAGCACAGGCTGGGATCTACCTGGCTGGGGAGCGGCTCTATGGAAAGGGACCCGGGGTCCTGGTGGACCACAAGCTCAATATGAGCAAACAGTGTGCTGCTGCAGCAAAGAAAGCCAACAGGACACTGGGTTGCATCAACAAGGGCATCGCCAGCAGAGATAAAGAAGTCATTATCTCACTGTACTCAGTGCTTGTCAGGCCACACCTGGAATACTGTGTTCAGTTTTGGTCCCTTCTATTCAAAAAAAGATGCGGACAGGCTGGAGAGGGTCCAGAGAAGGGCCGCAAAGATGATCACAGGGCTGCGAAGCCTGCTATATAAAGAAAGGCTGGGAGAACTGAGTTTGTTCAGCCTTGAAGAAGACTTGGGGAAGACCATGTTCCAGTAGTTAAAGAGTGGCTACAAAGAAGGTGGAGACTCCGGTTTTACAGGGTCACATGGAAAAGACAAGGAATAATGGGTACAAGTTACCCTTGGGAAAATTCTAATTAGACACAAGACCAAAATTTTTCACAATGAGAACAATCAGCCATTGGAGTAATCTCCCCAGGGAAGCAGTGGATTCCCTAACACTGGACACCTTTAAGATTCAGACGGACATGATGTTGGACCATCTTGTCTAGACCATGTTTTTGGCAAGAAATGTTGGACCAGGTGATCCTTGAAGCTCCTTCCAACCTGGTATTCTGTGATTCAGTGAATTCTTGCCCGGTTTCGTAAAAGTCATCTGGAAGTCACCTACAAGCGTCTCCCATGAGGATATGCACAATGGCTGACTCCAGCAAGGTGCCGAGCACCTTCTGCTCTGATCAAGGCTGGGTGCTCACCCCAATGCATGGCTGGGATCTGCCTTTATTTGGTATATTTCTAACTGAGCGGCTTAGACAAAACACAGTCCTGACTGAGAAAAAATGTACTATATTTATTATCTAAAAACTAACTGGGGTTAAACCAATTGCTGTTGCCAGTCTGCCAACCTTCAGAAGAAGCATTAAATCATGGATGTCTATAGGGAGTTCCCTTGGAATGTTTGATTAAATAACACTCTTAAAAGTACGCTTCAAAAATGTCATCTTGGTGTAGGAGGGAAAGAAAGAAAATAAGGCAATGAAATTAATGGAAATTTGGAGAAATGAAATGTTGTTGCACGTAATTTGACAATGTAGACATCAGTAGGTTTGCCAGACAGATCAGCTTCAGACTTCAGATACAACTTAAGCAATATTTGACTTGTGCAAAATAAGCTAGTCTAAAGCACAAGCTACTTGCTAGCCATCTTCTTGGCTTTGCCATCTTGAATCATTTTACAGGTTTATTTAATTATGACAGCTCTGGACACGCTTCTGCCATGCTTGCAGTCCTTCCCCCTTCCTTGGGAAGAAAGCTGGCATCTGACACATTGTCGACTTCTGGCTATAGGAGTAACAAGGTGGGCAGGCAATGGCAGCAAAGGAGGGAAAGATGAGAAGATGAAGAAATGAGAAACTGGTGAAATAATAAGGTATAGACAGCAAGAGAAAAGAGCATTGAAATGCCTGGAGGGCTGGGACAAGGAAATCCCACTGCACCTATTGTTTAATCATTATCTTGCTTTGCAAACAGTACATTTTAGGTGCCTTTCCTTCACTGATATCTGCTGCTGCATGCCATAACTTTCAACAATAAGACATCAGGCGGAACTGGGCAGAACTGAGGGATCCATGGGGTCTTTGGGACCTGCAATGAGTTAGGAAGAAAAGATATCTCATCATTTTTTTGGATCTTAAACTATGTTTGCTGGAAGATGTTTGGTGGTTAGGTATTGTTTGGCATTTTACTTGTGAATGTCATAACTTTGACTGTGAAGCCTAAGAAACATTTTTATAGATGTATTTTTTTTTAAACAAGCTCACACTTTAATATTGACTGTCTGTTTTCAGACAACACACTGTGACTTGATTTGTCATTATTATGATGATGTATTACAGCACCAAGTAATAGAGATTAGTGTACAGAATTCAAGCTGGAGAATCTAAACATCCATCCTCCTGTTTGATTTTCCTAAATCTCTCTCTGACCCAAGCACCTAAATATCCTTAGTCTGATCGTGCCTCACACCTTAACCATATGGTCCTTCAAGAGCAAACAGAATAATTCTAGGTAATTAAGCCACTTGCCCATAACAATATCATCTGCAGATCTTGGGAGATGCAAACAAAAACACTGGATGGGGAAGACTTGCTAATGCTGATAGTGCTTTAGATCACTTGATAATCTTTTTCCTGTGTTAGTTATCACTGAATGGAAATCAAATGCATGCATGTTAGGACTAGGAACAGATGGCACTTCTGTTTTGTGAGGAAGAAATAGGGGCAAAGGGGCAGCAAAGTTGAACCTCCCCCCTTCCCTCTCTTACCAGGATTCATTGTGTTGCCCTCCTGTTACAGTTGGCTGTGACTCTTTCTTGTTATAAAGAGATGTCAGAAGTTAGAGAGAGACAGACGATAACCTTAAATCCTTTACTGCATTTCACCAGGATTCTGAAAAAAAAAAAAAATAAAAAAATAAAAGCCAGCTGAGGGAGTTGGGAAATTTCAGTGAGGCATTACACAAAGGACTTCATACATTTGTTGACCTTTCTTCTTCCTCCACCCTTCTCCTCTAAAACGGATTTAGTAGTAGTGGGTGCTTAGTGCTATAAATGCTTTCTTAAAAATAATTTAGATGGTATTGTCTGTCTGCCACTTGGAAAACATAGCTGTTTCAATGAGCCCCTGCTGAAACGTTAAAAAAATTAAAACGAGGGTTTACTGAAATGCCACCAAAAATGCACCAAAATTTTATTCTCTTCTGTGTCAGCTGAAACCCATCTCGTTCTTGCCTTTACAATCTTTTGTTTTATTTTTTTACGTGCACTATTGTATTCGGGGTCTTTTCATTCTTATCCCCTATTTCACAAATGGCATGTGTGGTATTAAGAGCTGAAGGCAGAGATGAAAGAAGTGTTTTGAACTGACTAATTTGCAGGCAAGAAATAAAGCTCTTGTAAGGTGGTCCCAAGGGTATCTTTGCCATGAACACTATTTGAAATGACATGTAATCTGGTACATTTCAAAGGCAAAACATTTCCTATTCTAAAGTATCTTCATGAGCCAGGGTTGGTATACCTGTTTCCAGAGAATAATAAACTCCACCGGGGACAAGGAAACTCCTTCACTCCCCTCTCAAAATTCCTGTTCTTTTTCAAAGGGGCAATTGCAGCTAACAGTTTATTTCTGTCCTATCTTTCGCTGCTCTGACAGCTTATAACTCAGTGCTCACTGCTAATACCTTGCTGAATGCACTTCTCAATTAAATACGGAGTAACAGAACACAGCACATGCCTATGCAATGTAACAAATAAAGGTACTGAGCTCCCTTTTTGTTTTTTTACAACAGTGGAAAATTTAGACCTGGTTCTTACAGGCTTCTAAAAATTTCAGCATTTTGCCATGTATCTTTGATCTGGCAATTTCTTGACAGAAGCTGTTCCTTTTCTAGAGAAATACGAGTTCAACAGACCTCGGAATATTGTACTAGTGCTCTTTCTCAGCACAATTCAGTGTTTCTAGCCTTGTTGACATACTAAAGGGTTTACACACAAAAGTCCACATTTAGTTTGTGAAGGCAGATATTTCAGAAAAGCCTTACATTTAGAATTTTGACCATATTTTGGTGAAGGCTTAGCTGGTCTTGCCAGCTGATACACTTCATCATCATCTGTGAACAAAGTCACGTATTATAAGGAATGTTTCTACGTGTGTATCATTCAAGCTTATGATATCCACAGTCTGTATTGCATGGCATTAGAAGCTTTTGGAATGTTTTAAATGGAGAATTTGGCCACAAATAAAATCCAAAGCTTAGCAAAAATGAACAGACAAATATTGCAAATCATTTCTATTAATTTAACAGCTGTTCTGTCCAAACACTTTCAGTTACAAAAAAAAAAAAACACAAACCAATGTTTTGTGATTTCTTTGAATTTACGTTGACCACTGTTTCAATAGTTACTTGATTTTCTCTCTAGCTCTGCATTGAGAGAAATCAGGGTACAGGTTACCCATAATAATAAGCCTACACACTATTTTTTAAAAATTAAAAAAATTAGTTACATTGATTTTTGAACTCCATTATGCTTGTGCACAAATGTACTGGCTCTGCATAGTATTTTTTCAAGTGTGGACAATGATGAATGAATTTTGATACCTGAACAGAGCTACTGAAGGCTCCTGGGAAGGAGAAGCAGAAGCAATGGAGATGGAATGTTCATAAAGGACCTATTTCTAAAAGAGTGAAAAGCAAAAGTTTTCTCCCGAACCTGATACTGATGCGAGACAGCAGATTGGCCGGGATGACTTGTGCTGTCAGTTTGCATTACCAGCGTCAGCCCTCTGAAGGACGGATTTTGCACTGTGAATGACCCTAACGTGTGTTGTACTTGGATCTCTACCAAACAGAAGTCATGATAAAATATTATGCCCATGGATGGGTCTTACACCTTAACTGTTGTTTTCCCTGAGGCTCTGTCAACTGTAATTCTTAATTTATGGGAACTTTGCCCGAATGTGACTTGGAACAAAATGTGTTCAGTGTTCACAAAAACTTTCAAGGAAGGTAGTACCATTCCCTGATCCCCTTATCGATTCTGAGCCATTAGAAGAGTCTGGATCAGATCGTATTACTGACAATCATAAGAAAACACAGCATCTACCATGAAATATAAGAAATTTATACCAAATTATTTAGCAATACCACAGGTCTTACATATTCTAACTACAACAACCAGAGAAATAAACGAGTCCTTTCCATTACTGCTGAGTGCTGTCACATGTTAACGCACAGACGGCATTACATCTGGAACACATACTATCTGATGAAAGTTACAGTGCTTGACTGAGACAGCTGCCCGGGCGAATGCTGGCTGCTTTCTGAAGTAAGAGCTAGCTGTCTGCTCTTCTGCATTTTACTAGCGCAAGTCATCACCCTTGCGTAAGCACACTCGAGTAACAGATTTTACCCTGCTGCCTGGGTATGCTGAAGTCTTGCTAACTCTCCTAATGCCAGCGTAATGACTTCTGTTTAGCCTCTTGTATTGCCTGTGTACAATGGTGTGACCTTTAGGGAGACAATAATTTCATTTCTCGTTTTTTCTTTAGGTACATTTCTAACATATCCAGTTCTGTGTGCATTGGAATATTTCTGCAGGCAGTAGGTAAGGAATCCATTAGCAGGAATCAATTGTTCTGCTTCCGGGTTGCTTTTCAGACACAGCAGTATTTTGTCAATATTCTATACCTGTCCTGAAAGCAATGCAATACCCTAGCTCAGACGATTTATTGAAACTATATTTTTGAGGGCTATTTTCTTTGCTTTAGTGACTCATGCAACGTGGTGCCATTTAAACACTGTGCATAGAACATATGCTTGTTTGAACACTTCATTATTTGGCTCAAAGTAGTACAGTATATTGTTCTGTTTAGAGAACAAGTTTGAATTTACCATTGACTCAGGGGAACTTCACAATGTATCGTTGGGTCAAGGGCAGGAAGCTGTAGCAGAAATAGCTATGGAAAAAGCACCAAAAGAAGGCCACTGGGTTATACTTCAAGTAAGTCAAAGCTCTCCATTACATCAGTGCTGCATTGCAGTGTTAAAAACTGAAGCTTTTCAAAATAACGTGTGCCTAGATGAAAGAGTACTAAATAGTGATTTAAAACTTCCTTTGTCTTCGCCACAAGGGAAGCACATAACTTCATCTGTATATGCAAGTATCACTGAATACCACATAAAATATGAATTGCAACTATTTTGTGTGTAGGGAGTCAACTAACTTATTTTCCCAAGCACATGATATCTGATTTACTAATCTATTATCCATTAAAAAAAAAATCCTTTAGTAAATAAATGTGTGGCAAAAAGAATTGTTACACTGTATAATCAGATGAATAGATACAAACAGGGAAGATTGCTGTCATTATGCAGTATATTGTGCTAAACAGATGCACACTATTTTTTTCAAATATTGTGCAATATCAAACTGCTTCCTTATGTCTGGGTTTTTATCGTATCAATAAAATATTTCATATTTCAAACCAATAGCTCACTGGGAGGCCTATTTTTTTCCTCCCTTCTCCCCCCCTCCCTCCCCATCTTTGAATATCTATTTTGCTTGACACATTAGAGGAATTACTGAAGAAACCTAGGGATGAAAGTCAGCAGGGAGATGGGTTCCAAGTGTGGGGAACCTGCCCCTTATTGTAAAGAATATCTCATTCCAGGGGGGGATTTGGGAAACCTCCTATTAAAATAATAGAAAAGCCACTACCTGAAATGCTGCTTGATCACCACAGTGCACAGGATAAATTTGACAGGCAAGTAAAACACCACAGAAAAAAAACTTTGAAAATATGACTATTAAACTTCTTATTTTAAAGCCACTTGAAATGGTGAGGTCACTAAAAGACTTCGCAGGCTACGCAGCAATAAAGCAGAATGCCTTTCATTTCTTAAAGACTTGTTCACATATCCTAGAGTGAAATAACCGCACATCTATCACCAAATAAAATCAAACAAGAAATCACCTCGTTTCATTTTAAAGCGTCACATACAGCTCCTGGTTAAAAACATGCCTGTGTGTATGTGAAACAAATTTGCAGTCACTACAGTAATTACTGTAGTACAGAAAAAGAAATTAATTTTGTTTTAGTTGAGCTTAGTTTGATTTTTCTTGAAATGCGAGGCCGTGCTCTTTAGTGTCTCTGGACTGTTTATTACAATTTCTGAGTATGTTGAGCGCTCAAACTAGGTTTTTGGCTGAGGTGAATCGGGGAGGTTCACTGTGCCGATTTTTACCGCTAAGGATTTGGTCCAAAATGTTTGTATCGTGTGTAAGAGAAAAGAGTGCTTCGGCTGCTAGGTTATCATATTTTCCTCTGTCCTTTTTAATCTTTGTTTTGGGAGACTTTTAATAATAACAATTTTTGTTACTGACTCTCAAAAGACACACACAAACATCAGTGTGTACAGGTAGTAATTATAGAGCGCAATCAACGATACGAATGAAGAAATCAAGTATCCCTTTGGGTACGTCTCTGTAGTAAAGGAAGAGCGAAGAAACTTGCCAATTACAAAATATATATACGTATACATTGTTTTTCTGCTGTCATTTCAACAGGATGCTCTAAAAAAAACTGCGCAAAAATTACAAAGGCTTTTCTTCTTTTCCTCTTATTTAGGATTAATCTCTCCTAGCAATAAAAGCGGGAACCGCCGGAGGAAGGGGTGTCACCGAAGCGCTGCAGACGCACAAAGAGAGCCGCGGGCACAACACATTTGTCACCAACTTCTGGCGGCGGGACCGCCGGGAACGGGGCCGGGAACGCGGCCGGGAACTGTCTCTGCCCCGGAGGCCGCAGCCCGCCGCCCGCCCCACCGCGGGGCGAACTCGCGCCGCCGCCCGTGCCCATCCCCGTCCCGCGGGGCGGCGGCAGCGGCGGTTCCCGGAGCCAGAGCGCCCCCTGCCGGCGGCCCGGAGGGCCCGGGCAGCCCCGCCCCGCGGCCGCTGCGCTGGAGCCGCGGGATGCTCCGGGCGTCCCCTCCGCCCGGGCCGCTGCCCGCTCTGCCCGAGAGGGTTTTTGCGCTCGCGTGCGTTTGTGTTAACGCTGCAGAAAGGGAACGCGGGGGTTTCTCCGCGCTGGGTCGCTGCGAACAGCCCCGCTGCCGCGGGGGAACTTTGCGACCCGCCCGCATCACGGGGATCGGGCTCCGCTGGGAGCCGCGGCTGCGAAGCCCCGCACCACCTGCACCGCAGCCCCTGTACCTCTGCAGCCCCCGCACCGCAGCCCCGCACCTCCTTCACCGCAGCCTGCACCTCTGGCACCGCACCACAGCCCCGCACCTCTGCAGCTCCGCACCTCTGCACCTCTGGCACCGCAGCCCCGCACCTCCTGCACCTCCCGCACCTCCCGCACCGCAGCCTGCACCTCCTGCACTGCAGCCCCGCACCTCTGCAGCCCCCGCACCTGTCGCACCGCAGCCCCGCACCTCCCGCACCGCCTCCCTCCGGAGACCGGGGAGCCGCGGGGCTGGGGCTGTGCCCGGAGGGCAGTGCGGGGTGGGCTGGAACGCTTTCCTACTCGTTTAAATGGCCGCGTTTCTTTTTGGGGGATTGCACCTTGGAGAGCCCTAAGCTGTCTAATAAATCAGCCCCTGGTGCCCTGCAGCCGTGACCTCTGATCCCGTAGGGCAGCGACTTCTTGGAGTGAAGTCTGTGCCTGCAGCGACGCTCACAGCGTCCGTACGGGCGACAAAACTCTTTTGGGAAGAGGGAGGCAAAAAGCCCTGTCCCTTCTGCCTCCGTGGGGCGGCTTATGATCATCACTGCCCGTAGCCGTGGCCGTGCCAGGTGCAGAGTGACCCTCACTGCACTCAGCGTTCTCTTGGATGGAGATGGTGGCACCCAGAAGACTTCTCAGCGTGCACCAAAAGGGGTGGCTTACAGCCCCCATCCTCACCTGAGAACACATTTGCCATCTCACCTCCTCCTCCTCCCAGTGCCATGTACCCACCGGGGCGTGCCAAAGAGGAAGGCAGGAGTGAAACAGGCCCTGTACATACGTGGCGGCAGACCGCGGGCTCCCATCTTCCTTCCTCCAGCGGCAGCTCACCTGCCAGCAAGCCCCCCGCCATCCGCGGCCGTGGCTCGACATCCCCAGCTGCCAGCAGCCTCCCGCTGCGAGGAGGAAGGAGAAGCATCTGAGGAGGGAAGGGGAACAAAAGGATGAGATCAGAAAAAGGAATAAAAGAAGGAAATTTAGTGAACAGTAAAAACAAGAGGAGGTATTTTCCTTGGGAGGGGGGAGTAAGTGCCATTTAGAGGAGATTTTTCCCCCTAAATTTCTACAGAAATCCTGACAATGCCTGTGCTCGTTTTCCCTTTCCCATCCCACACGAACCTGTTGTCATTTTAGTTTCATTATTTCACTTTGCTGCATCAGAAATGCTGAATCATAAAACGGGGGTTAGTGAAAATGATATTTATCTTACAGGAATGAGCCCCGCATTATTTTAAAGATCCCTGCCCTACTGCTGTTATTATTATTATTATCATCATCATGCATCTTGGCAGGTTGAAAGGTATCTCAGAACAGTAAGAATTCATCAGTAATTTAACATCCCACAGCAGTACTTTAAAAGCATCAAATAACATTTTGAATTTTAAGTCAGTACAAGTGTAAATAAATGGATGTACTCCCACATGTCTGTTGTTTTTAAACTTGCGATGAGACTAAAATATTTGCCTAACAGCTTTGAGTTCAAACAGAATTTCAGCTCATATATACACATGCGTGTGATATTGAATTAAACCATTTGTCATTCTTTTCCATAAAAGACACAATTTGGCTCTCAGCAAACCATTTGAAATAGAAATTATGATGATGATACCACTGCTCCATTTTATTTTATGGTAGTGTATTGATTGTCAAAGAGACAATACATGTATTTTTGTAATAGTCTAAAAGAAGATATTCTGCCTTTTTTATTTTACAGTCCTTAGCCTATTACTTGCTTTCATTTCAATAAAGGATGGCATTTTTCAGAGATGCTACCATGAATTGCTTCATTTAATAAGTTGCTACACAGAATAATAATGTTACACCAGAGAGCAGCACTTTGTAATTTGGAAGAAATAACATTTTTCTTTTAAAATATTTCTGTCTCTTTATTTTTAAATTAAAATTATCTCTCTGATTATTTTTTTTTTCCTTGCAAGCATCGGAACTTGGGTGTGACATAAAGAGTCTAATTAAAATGGGGAACAAATTAGATCAATTTTCACGGGTATAAAAGTGTTATAAAAGCCTTGTCCTCAAAAATGACTCCATAACAGAACAATTTCATTTATGCCTAAGCAGGTTCCTTGTTCTGTCTGGAGAGGATTGCCACCAGTGTCTTGGTGACAGGGTTTTTATTATTTCTTTGACAGTTTGATAGGAAGTCAGCGCTTGCTTCTGGGTGTGCAGTCTCTTCAAACCTGGATTATGAAGGTTACCATAAAAATATGGATGAAATGCTACCTCCTCAAAGGAGAGGCTGTTGTGGCCTGCACCCCAATGTGGAGATTGCTTTTGTAATAATAACTGTAGACAATGTGCTCCATATGCTGTTAGAGCTGCAATTCAAATACTCAGGCACTGCGGAAGGAGTCTCCCAAGATGTGGAAGACAAGGTCAGTCAAAAGATAGAGCAGACTGCAAATTTGTCACAAGATTGTGTGATGTCTCAGGTTTTATGGTTTGGGTTTTTTTTCCTATGGCCACTAATTTCAGCAGAATTAAATATTTGCATACCTGTTTTTTACAGGGATTCAATCTGAAATTTATAGTGAGGGATTTCTAGTATACACGAGACATAAATATACGCTTTATTTTGTACCACATAGATCTTGCTGGAGTGTTAAAATGTATTTAAAGAGTTGGGCCATTTAGGATCCTTTGCCAGGTTGTAAAATGCCATTATTTGAAATCTACAAGGCACCATTTGCTTTTCTTCCTCACAGCACGAAATGCTGCTGCACAGGTCCTCCACTCACTCTCCATTTCACAGAATAAATCCTCCGTACCCTTCATACTATGACATAAAAACAGTAGAACTGCTTTCATTGCATAAAGTTAAAATATACAAAGTTTACAATTTCCTTTACAATATCGCAGAAGTGGATGCGCAGGGAGGCTTCATGACTATCTGGTATCTCTTGATGATGAGGCAGAGCTAGATGACATAATGGAAAAACGACTCGCAGAAGAAAGTAAGATCAGATGTTTTATCCAAACATCAGCAGAATGCTCCTCGCATACACTGGTTTGTTTTCCTGGATGTGAGAAACTGGTTTTGCCGATATATGAGATAACACATTCTCTTCAAGAACTTAATTTAAGTCTGAAGATATGTGTGTTTTGCTTTGCTAATCTCGGGGTGCACAGGTTTAAACATAGCATCAGTGTAGATGCCAGTAACAGGCAGTTGTGAGTGATACTTGGGGAGGTTTTTTCTGATTCTATTGATCAAAAAACTGTGCTTTCATAAAATGTCTACTCCAAACATGAAACTCTTCTCCATATTTCAAATGATTTCTTTTAATTTGTGTGGGGGAAATAAAATATGAAACTGCTTAGGAGATTGAAATTCTCTCTCTAAAGACTGGGAAGTAAAATGCAAGGCCTCTGGCTACAGTCTAACTCCCATTTCAGTGCAGACCTGGAGGTAAAATAGGGACATTCTTCTCTTCTGCCATGGCAGAAATGTGACTTATCGGTTGTACCTGCTAATGATCTCATTCCTAGTTATGGTATGTGTTCATCTGTGTTTTAGGCAATCCATAGGAGAGAAGGGGGCAGCTGTTTGATACCTCAAAGACCTTCTGATGCCAAAAACGAACTCTTACTTCATATAGATCCCTACTGGATAAGGCACATAGTTCAGATCATGTTAAAGGATCAACGTGTTCAAGGACATAGGTGTGTAGCATTTGACCATCATTAAGAGATGGCCATTAACTGCAAGTAAAGGTGCAGTAACAGTTACACCCCAGTCCTGGTCTCACTGTGCATCAAGTGCGTGCAGCGAAGCTAAGTAAAAAGGGCATAACTCATCACACCTTTTTTGGTTTGTTCTGTTCTGTTCTGGTTTGGTTTGGTTTTGTAATAGTATGTCCCTCAATGCCCACAAAGTGCTGAAAGTAACGTCCTTGTACTGTTCTTAACCATGCAGGGGCAAATTTTCATAATATCTAGCAATCTCAAACAGTGATGTACCTGCTGCACTGACATTTAATATACGTTCATATCACGGAATCGGGCAACCAAGTAGCTTCTTAGGCATCACTAGCATTTGACACAGACAATAGCGGTGTATGCATGCACAGCTGTAGTTAACGTATACCACTGCCTGGCTAGGTACTGAAAATCTAATGCATAGAGCTTATTTTTTTTAAGAAACTTCCTTTTCAGCACATAAAATTACTTTCCTTTTGATCTTTAATTCAGAGTAACAAAACATGGGTATTCAAATAGCCATTAGTGCAAGCAAGCCGGTAGAATGGTAACTTGATTGTGTGTTCAATTTTCTGTGGGATTTCTGAAAGCAAGTTAGTAATTCGGCCCTTTATCATTTTTCCCCCTATACATATGTGTAGGTGGGAGCTTCTGTGCGTGTGTATATGAATTACTATTACTATATCATATAATTACTTAATGCAATTAGAGTGAATTTAAGAAATACAGAAAACCCAGAACCTACACTCTTGTTTTTCTGACCATTTCCCCCTTTTAAAGAATAAATGACTCACCAAGAGCCAAGATATTCTTTACCCTTGACAATTTAGCTACCTTATGTGTTTTTACTGGGGGAAAAAAAGCCCTCTATCATTTATCATGTCATCTTATCACAGTCTCTTTGTGAGACGCAAATAGCACACTAATGTTTTCTTTTGTTAGGGTGAGTTGGCAATCTCCTCAGAGATGGAGCAACTACAGACAGCTCTTTTTTTTTTTTATAATCTTCCTGACATTTGGATGAGACTGGCTTATCCATCAACATACAGTTTCTCAGTGGTAAGTCGCATGCCAACAGTCAATCAGTATGGATGGTGCCTCTTGTCCATCATAAAAATAGAATAGAAACTAAAGAATTTTTTGGCAAATATCTTATCTTCTTGTGTAATTCAGAGAAGCTGTTTATCATAAACTGATATTACCAGTGTTATGAAAAGCAGAAAGAGCTTTGCATTTACCTTGCCAATTAATGCAGACTTTGAAAGATTTTTCTAAAATTTGCATTCCTACTTCCTCCTTGCTTGCTTGCTTTTTGTTCCAGTTGTGTGTGCTGATCAAATAGGTTTGGCAAGTGCTGTAGCACATGCTATTTCCTACTCAGAAGACTAAGCTAGGTTTCACGTCTTTTGGGATCAGAATTTATGACAATGGAAGGGTACCACTCTGAGCTCAAGGGTGAAAGGGTCACCAGAAGCAATCAACAAAGTAGCTTGCATTACAAACTCAGAGAAAAGTTTTGGAGCAAGTAGTGAGGGCATCATGTTTCTGTTCATCTTAATTGAACTCATTTTAAGATGTGTTCATCTATCTATTCTCCATGACTGTCTTGTAATACCAAAAGTGAAAGTGAGAATAAAAAGTGAAAAGCCATCCAATGCCAGCAAATTATTTATTTGCTGACATACATTTAACCCTCCTCAGGAGCCTTCTGATTAAGGCAAAGAGCCACTGGCTGATGAAGCTAACCAGGACTGGAGAGGTAACCAAAGGACAGAAAAGCTCTGTGTAATGCAAAGACAGGTAGTGCTAGAAGACAAAACAAGCCCACACTTCTGAGGTTGGTTGAGACTTCTGAGAGATCAAGAGAGGAAGAAGAAATCTTGTTCAGCAGAGGAGATATTGAGAGAAGCACCAGAGGTACATTGTGGTACATTGATCAGCCAGAGCTTTAAGGAATGAAATGCTCCTTTAGCTTCCCTTGATGGAAAGCTAAAGCACCGTAGAGATACTGTGATGTCTGTGATAAATATATGTCCTGAAGACAGAGAGCGTTGCCTAGGGGATATAATGCAGTAATGCTAAATTACAAGCTGTTTTCCTGAAGGACAACACAGCTGCTTTCTTTAAAAAAATGTATGGGGGAGTCAAGCTGGACCTTATATTCGTGTTTGGAAGAAAAGAGGGCAAGAAGTACCCTCTGATTATACAAAAGCTATCTTGCAAGACTTGTAGGATTTGAGGTGACAGATTATCTTTTACCGTCAAGTGCAAAATGCAATGAGTCACCAGAGAGTAAAAACATTGCCAGGAGATGCTGTTATGCAGCTGGGCTCTGAGACAGCCTTCCTGCTGGAAGAGAGCGTGTATGAGGAGGGACAGGGGAGCAGGTGAAAGGGAAGTCTGTCAGGAGCACCAGAAAAGTTACACATGGGCGTGACTAGTGGGATGGCCAGTTCTGCTTGGCCCGCAGTCCCTTGTGTCTGGGGAAATGGAAAAAAAAAAGAAACAAAGAGAGAAACAAAACTTGAATCACTGTCACATCTAAAAAGCCCGTTGTAATTGTTGTCAGTAGCAGGAGCTGTGAGTTTCCAGCACGGAAGGATGTCGTCTCTCTATCACCCTGTTACATGCACTGCAAAGCACAAGAAGGTCTCGGTCTTCCTGACAGTTTTATCCTCTCTGTTTTTTAAATCCCTCTGTCTCTTATATACCTACCTGACATGCCACCATCTAAGATGTAAGATAAAACCTTTTGATTTCTAAGCAAGTGACGTTTCAAAATGAGGCAAGATGGTGTGAGGAGGTGAAGGGAAAATACGTTCGCAATTTAAGCATTGTGGGCTCAAACATATTAGAAACAGCAAACACAAGTGATCACCTAATAATCTCAGATCCTAAGTTTGCCTTCAGGATCCCTTTCTACACTTCTGAAATGAACATGAATTCTGCTAATGGCTAATGCTTCGAGTTATAACCTGGCTCTAGATGTCACTTAGCATTTCACATTTCTGTGTAGGAGTCGCCTCTTGCCCCTGAGCCAGCAGTCTCCTGTCTCTGGGTTAGAGACAGTCAACCATGCCCAGGACGGATGATGTGTCTGGATTTATTAATAGCAGCTTGTTAGGAAGCAAGAAGCAACACTGAATAGTGCCAAATAAAAAAGACCTAAGCTAGAAAGGTGGGGATGTGATGCCAGTGTTAAATGGGGTAAAAGGAAAAAGAAAAAAAAAACAAGCTGATGCTTTCTTTTTCAGGCCACAGAAATTCAGAGGAGAAATTCAGCAAATGCAGAAAAATAACGTGGATGGAAGATAAAGTTTGGAAGGTTTTGTCACAGGTCATTCAGTTTTCTGGAAATCTGCAAAAGACCAACAGTGAGATGTCTTAGCAGAGGCAAATGTGTTTGAATTCTGGACTGTGGCTGCATTCGGAGGCGGTGGCTGGAGCAGGCGGAGGTAACAGCAGCAGTGCGGGAGGATTTGAAGGGAGACATCACATGCAGTGGAGATGAAGTGCAGGGGCTTGCAAGGAGTGGAGGGTAGTGGGGAGGGGGAGGTGGGAGGAAGTCACAAAATGTAGGAGCTGCCAGAAGAGGGGATGTTCGTTCCCCCTTTGGAAGATATTCATAATACACAGATACAGGCTTAGAAACTATGCCATGAAAGCTCAGGGTTATGGCACTGACTCCCTTACGGGCTAGAAAAATACATGCTTGAAAGGAAAAGGCCTTCAGGGGAGGAGGGTTTGTTATTTGCGGTTTTTAACTGACAGAATCTGCTGCTGACTTGTAAGGTGGGGAGGTATTAACTCCTGAGAAGGAGGAACAAAAGGCAGGGATTGCAATCCCTGGAGAAAAGGCAAGGAGCATTGCAAGTAGAGGTGGGCTGGTCCAGAGGGGGGAGGTAAGGATATTCACTGAGTGCTCTGAGATGAAACATGCTGTGTGTTCGCAAAGGTGCCTGTCAGTCAAGTGGGGGAGCAACATTATGACAACCTCTCTTCCAGGAGCAGCAAAAACCAAGACATTTTTCCTTGCAAAGCCAGCCAAGAAATTACTGAAATGATTGTTTTAACAGCCAAAGCTAACTGGGAGAGAACAAAAGAACTCCAGATGCATGTACACACAAATCCATCCATCTGTCCACGTCCTCCTATGGCCTCCGATGAGCCAACTTCCACTTAAATAAAGCCTGTGATGTAAAACTTGAAATTATTTAGGTTTCAGGGAGGAGTGTGAAATTAGTGTAACTTGCATGAAAATTTCTGAGAGTACTGTTAAGCCTAATGCACACGGAACAGTAGAAAAGAGGTTAGATTTCTGTTGAAGAAGCCACTCTTGTTTCCTGAATACCCACTCTGCCATCTTACTGGCCACCTCCTGAAGCACAGCTGCTGCTGTGACTCCTTGAGACAGATGTGTTCAAGTTCCAGAGGGGCTGTTCTGAAAGCCCACAAACAGACAATATTGCTGCCCTTGCTGCTATTTGCTTGTCAGTACTTAATTAACAAATACAAATGCAGAGCTGTACTGAAATCAAAAAAGATACTTTGGTATGGAAAAAACTTAATATGAGGAAGTTGCTTGTTAAACAGAGAGGAATTTGTTGTTCAGCTGCACTCACAACACAAGAAAAGGGAAAAAACATTCATGTGTGCCAGGGCAAAAGTACTACTGTCTTGGCAAGAAAAAGAAACATTTGCAAGCTTCTGAGTTGGTATTTGAACAATGGGGAAGAAAATGAACAAGGAAACTGCTTGATGGGCTGCTGAGAAGAATCCTCCTCCCCCACCGATTTTTGTGTTTTCTTACACCCGGCTAAGATGGACCGATGGTACAACAAATAATATCTGACACACAGGATATAGAAAAAAACATGGTATCAAGAACAGTATTCAAAATGGGCCGAACTCCTTGAATTCAAATGCAGTCAGATAAGCAGCAAAAATATAGCCAACTGCCACCATTCTTTCCTACCAGATGTTCGATACTGAATACCAAACTCTTACCAGCATTTCCACACAGTTGCAATCCCAGTATGGGCTGATACAAAGTAAAAGACCAAACCAAAACCCCAAAACTAAACCAAGTCCTGAATCCCAGGCTGAAGATCAAGATGAGATGAAACCTTAGGCCTGACTGTCACACGTCTGAAATATTAGGTTTTCCTGTGTTTGCTGTGGCAAATTTCCTTGCAGCTGTGATCTTTAGTAAATTACCCCTAATCCTTCATCAGAAGTCTGCCCTTGTTCGATTTGATCCCAAGTTCCTAGTTGGCAGCTTCTCAAATTGCCATTAATGTTTCGGAGCTTTCTTTACATATTGCAGACGAGGGTCAGAATTTCCCATTGCTAAGCTATTCGTGTTTCCTTTTAATCCTCCACTTATACAGCAAATAACAAATATTTAGTGTCTATGTCAAAGTAAATATTTTAAACTACATATACTTAACTTGGGGCTGGTGGTAGGAGTGCGCTGCAATTGTTTGCAGTCCTGGAGCTTCATATTCCTGGATCCTTGCTAGCACGGCAGGTGCCAGGTCGGAGTGTGTGTGCTCACACGCAGCATCCCACGTACACAGCGCATCTAGGACCCTCCCAACGCCTGTGAGTATCCATCTTGCTTCTGATCCCTTTTAAAGCAAGTGCACCCTATTCAGGTCCTCAGCGTTCCAGTGTTTGCTAATCAGTGTGATCTATTAGTGAACACCTTCACTGCAGGTTAAAATTCTCAGGCGCAGATCACACAATGCGCTGAGAAGTACTGGCTGGGGAAATAAAGGCCTGTCATACATACCGGGACTACTGATAATGTGCAGCTTGTATCGCACTCAGAAAAATGAGAAATATCAAAGCTAAACAGGAGTCATTTGAATGGTTGAGACAAATAGAATAAAATATGTATTTTAACTAAACCAGTTTTTAGGAATACCAGGCACAGGTTAATCCTTTATAAATGTGTTCACAGAGTACATTAGACACCAGCCCACCTACACAAAATGAATGCAGCACTGACTCTGATGTATTACACAGGCAGGATAAATGAGGGAACTCTTCTGTGTTTGATCTGGTTCTGCTCTGTAATTCAGAGATACTGGAGATGGGTGGTGAGTTTCTCATTGATCCCAAAAGAACCAATACTGTTGAATCCTGTGAAATGTAAGCTTTGTAGAGGATTGGAGGCTATGCACGAAGGACATTGTAGCTTTAGGGGCATATTCTCTTCTCAGGAATGTGTGTAACTGGCATTCACAGAAGTCATACACATCCTGGGGAAACTAGACCCTGTAGCTTAACAATAGTGAAAATGCATACCTAGCTCCACAGGAAATTATATCACTTTTATTGCTACATCTGTGTCCAGTTATCAAAGGATAGATAATAAATGAACCTGGAAATGAATGTCTTGAGGATTTTGAAACAATGCTAAATTTGGCACACATTAACATTTCAAAACGCAGCAAAGCAGTCGGAGCATTAATCCAAGTCTAAGGTATTTTAGATAGAAATCACAGGGCTAGCACATCGATGTGGGAGTAATCAATTCCAGTTTTTTTCCCCCCTCATTCTTTCTAGCTTTTTAAACCACTTACACCAGTCCTAGCTTCTCTGAACTGTATTTTGCATATGGTAGAGGTGTTAATGCACAGTTACTGCACAATGGGGCTGTGAATTTTAGTTAATGAAAGCTTTTAAAGGCACAATAAAATACTCAGAAGAAAGGCAGCAAAGAAGAGCAAAGTATTATTATAGCCAATCCTAAGTTTTACCAAGAACATTCTTATACACGATGGACGCAGCATAAATATGTATTACAGATGATAACCTCCCTGTAAAGGATAATTCCCACTCCTGAGGCTGCCAGAGGCAAGGGGTGGTGGTCTTACAAGGCTTTATTAAGTCTCATAATGTTTTCATGCTATTCCTACCCCTGGGAGCTAGAAGAGGACCCCTGTATACATTCTGAATCCTTAATGAACAGCATGGCCATCCCAGCATATTGCAAGCACAATAAGACTACAAATGCTGCAGACCAAGATAATTCAGCAAACACTTAATGGCAGAGGCAAAATACAGGAAGTACAGTGAAAGCTGTGGTTCCAGTCACAGCAGTGTGGCATACAGTAAGTTTACAGTGTGTATTTGTATGCTGTCTATAGAAGAGGTAAGCAAAGAGACAGAAATATGCCTGTCATTTTCCTTGATAACTTTTTCTAAAATCCAACTAATTGTTTGAGCATGATAACAAGAAGAAGCAATTAAGACAGTCTGTATTTTGGAAAGGTGAGAAAGGCACAATTGTCAACAGATGCAGAGGAAAGCTCCAGTAACCCATTTGGAAAAGATCTAGCACCAGAATAAATGTACAACAGCTTACCAGGCTGAGAGAGGATGGGATCTGCTGGTCTGAACAATGGTTTGATCTGTTACAACAGGACGGAAGTCTTGAGTTTGAAAAATATTATTCTGCTTCCTGGGTCTGCGAGAGCTAACATTGTTCTAAAGGCTGCATCCCTCTGATCAGCTGCCCTGTTACACTGATCGCAGTCTAAGTGATCTGTAGTTGCCTTCTTTTTCTGTCACTGTTAAGAGAAAAGATTGCAGATTCATTTTGGTTACTATTTGCATGATTTTCTTAGTAGTTTACTCTCAGCATCTTCTAATTTAACCTTACATGTTCCCAAAGTTCAGGAAAATGCTAAAAAGAAAATTTTTGAATCGGCAACTAATATTTTCAAAGTAATAGCAGGCACCTCACGCATACATGTTCCACCCTTTTGGTAAATGTATTCTAACACTTTTACCAGCTTTAAAAGGACTGGCATGTTGAACTAGCTGGCCTTTTCCACTGCTATAGCTTTTCATGTTACATTCTGCTGCTCCAGTTTCTGAATTTTCCCTGCATTTTGCAAGACAAAATGCATAAGTTTAAAGACTCATAATGTTTATGTGACAAAAATCTTACCACTAAGTATAGTGCTACTGACACATTACTTTAATGCAATAGCATAATGTAATTTAATGATAGTAAGAGTGCACAGCAACAATCTTGTTACTTGTGTAAGATTGTGAGACATTCTCTCTGAACATCTTCAATATTATTATTCACTTTTTAGGTTTAGCTCAACAGTATTCCCCCATCCACACACATTAAATTAATTTCATAGGTGTAGAAGAAGAAACATTCAGCAAATTGCTACCATTTTGTCAATGTGAGATTCCGTAAGAATGCGCAGTACTAACTGTAAACCTACTTTGTACCATGAGACAATAGTCAGCCAGCCTGGTTGAAAGCTTGCAGCCCTCTGGGTGCAGTCCTCAGACCTTCATGCTGCAGTTTAAACAAAAAAAATGCCCAAGGAAAAAAAAAAGATGGTTCTACCTAGCCTACCTTTTGTATTTGAGTTCTTTTAATGCAGATTGATTTGAATTCCTGTGCCAGCCGTGAACTACTATATTCATGTAAACTATTGTAGTTCAGGGCTCCAGCTTTCTCAGCCCACAGCTTCCACTGATCTCAGCTGCGTCTGGCTGCAATTCTGAAAATCCAACCTACAACAACTCCTGTTTCTAAAGTGTTTTCTATCTGAAGACCACAGAA
This sequence comes from Cuculus canorus, assembly GCF_017976375.1. Lineage (NCBI taxonomy): Eukaryota > Metazoa > Chordata > Aves > Cuculiformes > Cuculidae > Cuculus > Cuculus canorus. The sequence goes on along the minus strand of NC_071406.1, from coordinate 23,165,058 downwards.
TTTTATATCAATGTTAATTTATCCTCACAAGAGCTCCAGAAAGACAGAAAAATGCATCTTCAGCCAGCACAGCTGTATGCAAAATAAACATCTGTCCATTGCCAAATTCAGTTTAGTTAATAATAAAACCCCCACACTTTATTTTCTTTTCCAGACAGGACCAGACTGCAAGGGAAAGCCTGGAGAGGATTTACATGCTTTAAAAAGGGAAACGGGGAGAGACTGATTTCCTAAGGTCACTGAGGAAATGCATGGCAGTGCGGGGAAGAGAACTCAGCATTCGGAGCAGCCGAGATACCATCTTCACAGCCAAAACCAGATAGTTTCTCTTTGCAGTGTGGCTGCATTTGCTCTGTCGTGGTGACATAACAGCACAGGGCAGGCTCTGTGGATTTTGTGGCAATGAAGTTGGATAAGGTTAATTTCTGTTTGCAGACAGGTGTTGTACTTTCGTAATTGCTTCATGGCAAAAGCACTTCTTGCCTTATTTCTATAAAAAGTAGCCAGGTAATGTGAATTAGCTAAATCACTGCAAACCACTGCTTTTTAGAGAGGGTAACAAAGATGTACCCTTTTTCTTGAAACTGCGGAAAACATAAAATAGTCCTCCTTCATGCTGATATGCTTCATGCTGATAAGTTGCTGGTCACTTACTACCTTGCCCAAGGTTTTGTAAGACACAGTCACATATATTTTTTCAGTGTATACTTTTATTTAGGTGTGAGGCTAAAGCCACAAAGGGTCTTGGGCTCAGTACTGCAGTGCTTGACTCTTAGGGGCTGTTTCAGCTTAAGAAACCCATAGTTCCACAAAAGCCAGCACCTCTATGTGGAAGCAAGTTGTGTGCAAGGGACATACATTTCTGCTTCTTTCAAGGATGGATGGACACATTTCTCTCCCCTTTGACTTCACAACATGTGGGAGTGTGTGGGAGTGGTCCCTTTTTGTGCAACATACCAGCATAAGGAAGAGGAAAACTGTGGGAAAAGTCTATTTCACTCCTTTTCAGGCCTTAACAGTGTAGTTAAGTGCAGCTTGGTGCTGTGAGAGATTAAAATTCACAGCCTTTTTCTGTTTGATTTTGGGTAGATGTTTGAACCCAGGATCAATCTTTTGCCGCAAATATTTGCTAAAAGCTACCCTGTTCACTTTTTTTACGATACCAAAGGCCACTTGTCAAATCTATGGCACCTTTAAAATCTACAGAAACAAATCATAAGTCAATTCACTTGTGCATTAATTCCAGCATGCAGAACCTCGTTCTCTAGCTACCACAGCAACACCCTGTACTTGGCAGAAACCTGGACTTTTGATAGAAGTAGCACCATTTTTACACCTTTATGCCTTGGTGTTATTCACACTGTGTACCATTTGCTACCAAAAGCCTCTGCATTGCTTAAAGCTTCGTCTCAGAAGAAGAAAGAAATCTGGGTCAAACTCCTTGCATCAAAGCAAGCTGGTGGGGGAGTTCAACCTTTGTCTTAGCTCCAATTCTTAGCTGACTGTTCTGAAGATTTAAGGGCACTAAGAAAGCATTGTCCTCTTTGTGTTTTGCATGAAACTTTGTAACAACTAGAAAGCAAGAAGTTGTTCCTAGCCTAGGACTGACGACAGTAAATTAGGTCACCTCAGCTGCTTTTGTAGACAAGATGATACGCACGTGGCAAAGAAGTCTCTTCCTCCCATTGATAACATTGTTCCCTTGCCTATACATGCTGATTCGGAAACAAACCTAGAGTTACTATCTATTTAAAGTGAAACTCCTGATTATGAGTCTCTCTGCAATATTTTTTTCTTTTCCCCATTCAGGTGCAGTGAACAACTTCTGCGCTGCTGTGAGCTTGACTCCTAGCCTCAAGATCTCACCCTCCCTAGTGTTGTCTGGATATCAGGTTTTTCAACCCCCAGTCCTTCCTCACAGGTAGGAAGCACATCACAACTCATTAGTAATTTACTGCTACAGTAATTTTTATAATTACTGCCAGGAGGCCTCATTAAATTTGATCTAATGAATAAATATTGTATTTTTCAACGTGATTACCAGAACAGCTTAAGCTGAGTGCCATAAACAATTATTTTCTTCAACACTCTGTATGTCAGTGAGTATTGATTTTTATTTTGTAAAGAATTTACTGTATTCCTGTTTGTGGCTAGTAAGGAATAAATCGCCAGCCCTCTGAAGTGTCAATTGCCACGAGCAGATGGCAAAACAGAAATTAGGGTATCTGTTGCAAAAAGTAAAATAATGCATATTAGTGAAGATAAAGGGTGTGTCTGAAGGTCAAGGAGGAATGCTCCGATGTGAGTCTCTCTCCTAGCCCTCTAGAAAGCAGTCTGTGTTCATCTGGTGTCTCCAATTTGTAAGTCAGTGATACCAATTTAGGATGTACTAGCTGGATACAACAATGCATTTTATCTCAGAGAACTAACACAGAGCAAACAATGATGCCTTATGTTTCATTAGCTTTTAGATCAATTGATCTGAAGAAACATTCTTCTAACAAGCTTAATAAAAACACAAAAATATGTAATATGCTGAATGGGAACCTATAGTTTTAAAAAAGGCTGCAAATTATATTTAATTTTCAGCATCATTTACATCTTTTTCAACGATTGCAGGTTTTAGCATACAAACCTCTCTGAACCGTATCAAAAAGACACTGCTTTGGCAGTGTCTTCGGATCCATATCAGAGGAGCTCTGCACCAAGAGAAAAGCCTTGAAATGTCTGTCATCTAAGAATGTCTTCTGTGCCTCCAGCTAAATGGTACCACAGCAGATCAAGCACTACTTAAACAAATTTTAAGTAAATTTATCTACATCAACAAATAGCATCTCTGACCTGTGTCAACAGGTTTTTTGTTTAAGCAAGTCTTAAATTAAGGTCAGGAGAAAAAACTGTGTGAGTATACCCAGTGTCACTGAGTGCAACTCATACACCTGAACAGATTTTTTTCTCACTACATGGACATTTTTGAATGAGCTGCATTTTCTCCCTTGGTTGTTTAGTTCAAGGAAACTCAGGGAGTCTTGAAATTGTTGGCTCAATGTCTCCCACACCGTCTCCTTGCTGTGGCCAGTGATCTGGCCTCCACAAAATTTCACTGGAATGAGTACAGTGCAGTTACTGCTTTGTGACTGTGTGTCATTACAACACCTTTTTCTCTCTTCCACATTACCTACAAGCAAACTGTAGGCAGTTAACTCCACGTAGGACCTTAGGACTAGATTCACCTTAAGCTGCTGCTTCACTTCATAGCATCTGTATTTCATAATGCTGAACATTTCCTCTCATAAAGTCCCTTTACTACCGACATTTCTGTTGTGACAGATGTGGAGGAAACTTAATCCCACCAACACTGGCTGATTAATACCTGTGCTTCCCAATAGGTTGTTGAACAAAGCAACCCCCCTCATGTCACTAGTGGCGGGATAGGGTAGCACCTGCTGAATGATCCTTGCACCAAGAGCAGTTACAAGACAGCTACTCTTCCTCCTTTGTTTTTTTGGTGCTTCATGTCCCAGGAACACATTAACCACAACACTGCAGATCTCAGTACAACTACAAGTAAAAGTAATCGTAACAGTGCCCTGTGCTAATGTGGTCTGACACCTCCAGTACCTCTCTTCTCCAATGACTATATTTTATGAGGGATAAGACTGACATGGTTTAGGTGCCAGGTAAACACCAAGAAAACATTGCTCAGAAACTGAGGCAGAAAGAGGGTTAGGTGGTTTTTAACAGTGGGGAGGAGTTGAATTTTTCATGGAGACTAAGCCATTTATTGTAGGGAATTCTGGGAATTCCTTTTATAAAATTCATGTCTTCTTCCACATTGTACAGCAAGCCTTGGCATGCCAGGAAGGGCAAAGGTGCTCCAGTGAGGCTGCTGTCTCACTAGATACCAGGGAAGCCTAAAATCTGTCAGGAACCATTTCTCCTTGTGGATCCCAACGTGTTGAAGGTATAATGTGATATTTATACAGGAGAAAACAGAAGCTAGATTCTAGCAGCCAGACTTAATTAGCAAGTAATCTAAGGCTGAAATCAGCCAAACTATTCATCTCATCCATAACTTTTCCTCAGAACTTTTCCTCATGCTAGACATGAGCTTTTGGAAACTGGGAAAACAGGTAGGAAGAAAGAAAATGCTACCAAATAAATTGCAATACTCTCAACTCCCTTGTTTCAGCTGTAATGCATAATATACTTAATAGCAAGTATGTATAAGAAACAGACTAACTCTGCTTGCAAGAAGAAAGGGTGTGTATCTCCAGTCTGTGGTTAGAAGGTTCGTGGGAAAAAAAAAAAGGGCGCTATTCCTTGCCGTGGGTAGGTCTGCATGTCTTGATCAATATTAACTGTAATCATGTCAAGAACATTCAAGTGTTAATTTTTCCTAATGCAGACTTTAACTATGTGGGTGAATGGGGTTTGGTCTCATAGCTGCAGAAAAAATGACTTAGGATCATACCAGAAGCCTTTGACAGAAGACTGCACCTGTATGCTGTAATGGACATAGACAGTATATACACTGGTATATTTTTATTTACTGGAGATACTCTTGAGAGCTTTCTAGTGCAGATGCTGTTTCGCAGCCACAGCAACCATTTAAAAACTAGAAGTTACTTCTCCCAGAGAAAACCAGGATTATATCAGAGCAGTTCAGTTCCTCACAACAAAACTCTGTGCTTGGTTTCCAATACCAAAATTTAACATTGCAACTTTTTCATAAGAATTAAATGGAAAAAGAAATAAAGGGGGAAGAAAAAGCTTTTAGAGTGTTAACTCTCCACGGCAGGAGGAAGCCAGCATGGGCATTGAGCTCGGCACACTCATCCCCTTCTCCCTGCTGAAAGGGACACAAAAAGAACTCTGGCTAAGCATTTATTTTTCTGCTAATGTGAAAGTTTTCTTTTAAAGAGGAAGCAGATTGAACAGAGCACGAGAAAAGAATTTGACTCTGGCTTATTTCCAAAGGTTTTTTTTTCCTGATGATTCACTGTTATCACTGGTATTCACATTACAACCAGCCTCAAAAAGAAATGCCCTAAACCGAAACCAACCCCCTCCTACACCCAACAACAAAAAACCCATAGCACAAAAGCACTAAGAAATAGGATCTTTCCTACTGCTAAATTCTGCTAATAAGCTATGTAAGAAGAGAATCACATAAGATAAGAGTGTCTATGTTCGTTCACATTTGTGTAGTAACATAGCTAAGCCTCTAGATCTGGAGCTTCAGAGCACATCTAAAGATGGTGAATCTCGATAGTATTAAACAAAATGGTTCAGCTATATAATAAAACAGAGAACATCTAAATACCTCTGAAGTCTAAAATGCTTAAATTTTTGTTATAGCCTTTCCAGTTTTATTTTAAAAAAGGAGTTCATTTGGATATTCAGGAAGGAGACATAACTACTAATTCTCTGAACACATGAACAATACAAATATTCTTATTTGTGGGAGCCCTCACCCTCAGCTCTGGTGGCAGTCAACCGTGAACACCCAGTTTATGTAGCAATTCACAAACTTGTCTTTTTCACATGGGCATTTGAGCTAAAGGAGTGCTGGTAGGACTGCTTTGCTATTGTGTGCATAATTAAAAGAAAATGAGGATGCTTGCTTCACTTCTCGACACAACCTAGCACACAATTTCATTCTCCCTGCCTGCAACAATATTAAGAGACAGGTAAGGATATAAAACTAACTTGAGCCTGTACAGAAATCTATGATTTCAGTGATGTTTTGTTTCCATTTTCAGGGGTAGATGTAAGTTTTACCTACAGACACACTCCAGAGGAAAGGTCGTATGAGTAGGACTCAATGCAGCAGCATCTACAGTTCAACTGATTTTTTTTTCTAGTTCAAGTGATCAGCACAAATACTACTAAAACACTACTAATAAAAGAGAGAGATGCAATGCCTTCTTACCCATCATGATTGTACCACAGTTTCTGGTTTGTATTTTTCACATCACAGAACTGTGCACCATCCTTGTAACCACAGCTCGATCGGTTCAGGCTGGAAGAAAGCCTGTACCAAACAGCAGCAATATAACTGTAGCTCTATGCTCAAGACCTGTTTTCATACAAATTCAACATTCACAATTTCTTATAAATATCAGTTAATATAGGATTCCCAATTCTCTCCCTCACCTCCCAGTTTTAGGAATCCTACCAGTAGTACTGATTACATTTTGGGGTTCAAGTACACAATTCCCCTCCTGTTTGTCCTTCCCATCCTTAAGGGTTTATGAAGGTTCTTTTGATATGCATCTAGGAGCTGTAGTCTTATTATTTGGAAGAAGGGCGTGACCCAAGCATGAAAGTGTCATGCTGTCCTCTCAATGTTTGAAGCCCATGCACTCACATATCTCTGACACAGCCCAGCACTGAGTGCTGGCATTTACAACCCCACAGACTGGCTGGCCTATCCTTGACAGAGGAAGCCGTACCCTTTTACTCACTTTGTTTTAGTTGCGAGGCCAAGAACATAAAAGAACAGCAGGTAGTGTTTCCAGAACCTCCACACTAGCTTATGCCATTAGCCACGCAGGAGCTACACTAGCTCTAAGAGAACAAACTGGTTTATGCCAGCAGAGGTCAGTGGGTGACTCTCCTGCCAAATGCTTCGGATGCACCACGTATTACAGGAACGGTTTCAAAGTCAGCTACGTTCCCTCACCCTGTAACACAGAAAGACATTCTTTGACTAGATGCAACCATCTTGCCCTTTAGCCTACCCAAGCAAATGATGACGGTAATGATGATGATACTTCATTACCATATCCCTGTTTTTCTCTTAAAAAAAATGTTTTTAGCTTTCCGGCAGACAAAATAAATGTGTGTTAGCCATGAGGCTAGGAAGAGGGAGAGGGTAGTTCCCAAAGCTAATGCCTATTTTTAAAATTTCTTGTGGTTCCCTATACTGATGTAGTTGGTTAAGTGGCTGAATGAATTGCTCTGGAACATATAGCTTATGCTACTTCACCAGCTAGTAATGCTGGTTTTGTAACTTAAATATAACGAAAAAAAAACCCAAGCAGTTTGTTTAATAGATAAGACAAAACAACATCTCTGTATTCAGAGTTGATCAGACCATTTGGCTTAACTGAAAAGCAAGTGATAAGGAAGAAGCAAATAATATATTGATATATACTAGTCTAAGACAATCTTCCTATAGTAAGGATGTTTTAGCCAATTCCATCAATAGATGGGGTGTTACTTACATATTTAACTTAAATACAATAAGAAAAAGAGGTTGTCACTCACATTTCTGCCCTTCTCATCCAACTCCCCTCACAGGGAGCAAAGGTCCAAGGAATCTAAAGGTGTAATTTGCCTATTAGTCTTTCCAGTATTCTACTTCTATAAATTTAAATCAGTTATAAATTATCATACCAGGTAAAAAAAAATACAGAAGTTGCATCAGACCTAGGAACAGATCACCTGGCCCTGACACTGAGAGAATATCGACTCGTAGAACCTTTTTCAATTATAAATTAACAGTCATTCTACTTCACACATGAGCTCTGTTCTTCCTTTAACAGTTATTCTCTATTTCCATGCATCTTTGTTTTTAAAGCTCACAAGAGTGAGGATCTTTTTCTCATAAAGTTCCTTAAATAGCAGCAGATCTAAACCATGAGCTCTTTAATTTTTGTCCAGTTAACATCAATAGTATTTAAGTAGCCATGGCACAGACGCTTAGGGAAAAAGTTATATTGAAACACCTCAAAAATCATCACGTAAAACATAAACATACTACACAGCTACATAAAAATTATTCTTGCATCACCACCAGTGTGATGAAAGGTAATGCATCTAAATAAAGATTCTAGGTGAGAGTAATGACATGAGGATTTCACCAGTAGAGTTATCTGGGGAGAGCTCAGTCACCCTTGCTTGATCACTTCTTTCCGTGTTTCCTCTCACTGCAGGTCGGCTTTGTGTAGTCTTCTGCTACAGTCTCACATTACTCCTCTCTCCAGGCTCAGCTACCCTTATAGGAAGTCGAGCAGCAGAAGTATCAAAAATAGTCTTCCGCACTGCCTGCCTGCAATCAAGGCCCCCCAGGTAATTGTCTGCTCCCGCACAGAGCTCCCAAGAGAAGCTACTTAAGAGTTTGTTTGAAAAAAATAATAATTTTACATATATATATATATATATATATATATTTATATTGGCAGGCATCTCATTTCAGCTTGTGTCCAAAGTGGTAACATGCTCCTCATTCTTCTCGGCTCAGGATACAGGCATCTCATTTAAAAAACAACAACAACAACAACAACAACAACAAAAAGCAGAAGGCCAAGCACATTGCACACGTGCTTGAAGTCTGTATCCAGCCTGAACTCAGCACCTACACATTTCTACCATTGGAAGCTCGTCATGAGGAGGTACCAAACAATGAGTAGCAGAGCAAGGCTGGTTCAGGGACATACAGATAGGGAGAGAAAAATGTACTAGTCTTAGTGTTCCCCCAGGTATGACGGGAACTACTGACTCCACTTCACAACAAAAGTTTACCTGAAAGATGGCAAAATCTAAGTATAGCTCTAATGGGCTTTCTAAAAACAGTTAAGAGGCAAAAACTCAAATACAGGAAATTTTTATTTTCAAAATAAAAAGAATTTGCACAGAACATTGTAGATCCGAGTAAATTTGAATACAACAGTCTGTGATACAATGCAGGGGTTTGCTTTTAGCACAGTCCTTTCACACTCAAAGCAATCAGAAGGTAAGTCCAGCAATTAAGAGCAAAAAAAACCTAAAAAATTCAGTCTTATCTGTCAGAACATGTATTTCTAGAGCTCCTTCTTCACAAAATGTACCTAGAGGGTAAAGCACTTTCCACCTCAGATTGCACAGCTATTCACACCATAAAAACAGACAAAGAGAAGGCAGGAGATTTTCAATAGGATGGATGATTTATGAAACAGAACTGCAAGTCTGAGACATAAATATCTCATTTTTAAATTCTTCTCTCCTGTTGATTACACTGATGTAATTTCCAGAAAGGTATAAACTGTGGATTGTTATGTATACGCACAGTGCAAATACTGTGCAAGCAGAGAAGTCTAAACCCATGTTTTCTTCTAGTGCTCGATAAAAGCAAGTTGATTCTTCTACTATTCAACCATACATTGTTTATAACATTGCATTCTAAACCTTGTACAAAGCTTATTCAGCAGTTTCCATAACCAAACTAAGCACATTTATACACTTTGTGGTTCTCCAAACGCAATTTCCAGGGCATCTTCTTTTCTACAGCACTGAGTACACAAGACCCCATCAACAGAGCACATTAGAATTCTTCAGCTACATTTTCACTGTGCTCATGCTTCATTAACAACATCACGCAAAATATCCTTCTACAGTCATGCAGAGCCAGATACAGAAATAGGGCTGGATGGTTAAGGAGTAGACCACAGCACTAATCACACTTATAAGTGCTCACAAATTATACGCAACCCAATACATGTCCTTATTTATTTTTAAAAGCCTTTTTGACGAAGCAATTGTTCTTCCTCATCTGTTACTGCCATCAGGGTGTCTCCTAAGAACATTATATATTTACCTTTATGCTGCTCTATGCAACTGGAAGAATAACTTGCTTTAAACTGGACTATAGCTTAGAAAGTCCTTGCTTTTTAATTTTTTTCAGAGGTAAAAAAAAAATTCAGGCTTCTGATTCCAGTGATTGTCATTGCTCCTGTTCCCGATAACCAAATTCAACAAATTACCATCTTCCATCCACTTGTAGCTGGCTAACAGCCACGTGAACTACCCCTCTACTGAATCAACCCCTGGTCTGGAGGCATCCCTTTTCACCAGGACCAGTGCCAATTCTGGAAAGAAGCAGTTCTGTGGTTGCAGCAAGAGCAGGGAGAAGAGACCCACAAAACCAGTAATTTAGGAAAAGGTACATTCTGTTTTACACAGAGTGGTCATTCCACAATGTGTATCAGTCTTCTCTGATAATCTTCATCACTAGGCAACATTCGTGCTAGTGCTGGGAAATTTTCAGCAGCGACCTCCTCTCATCTGAGCAAAAATAGAGTGGTACTCCCAACTGTTTCTGCTGCATTTCTTAAGTCACTCAGACAATCTCCCTTGAAATAGCCAACATGTACTTTGAGTACTCTATAAAACCAAGTATTAGTGCTTGGGTACTGCTCAGCTGCAACCTTTAGGGCTTCTTTTTTGAACTTAAAAATACACTGTTGTTTTAGAGCATTCTTAGCTTCTATTTGATCATTTATGTTCAGTAAGAGTCTGTGTTGCAGAAGTTGTCCTGGTGTTAAGCACATACCTTTCCCCACTTGGTCCTCTGGGAACAGTGCCCTTAATTCTGAATTTTCAGAACATTTGTATCTTTTTATGATCTACTTCAAAATATAAATAAACCTGCAGCATGGAACACTGCATGAACACAACCCTAATGGCTCAAAGCCCCATCTCCTTTCAGGGGAGAAAAAAAAAAAAAAGAGTTATTAGCGTGAAAGCAAAGACTGATGCCGTCTGATTTGCAAAGTTGTTTAAAAAGAAAAACAATGGCATGTGAGCAAAGACCTTCATTAAACAGTTTTCCCAAGTGTGGTTTGCATTGAGGTTAGTAAAAGTTCTTTATCCTTTTTACCCAAAAGGGGAAGAAAGGCAGGCACTGGCTTTGTAATCTCATTTGATTGAACAATTAACTGTAGGCAACAATGTAGGCAACAATATGAAATTAGTGAAAGTGTACATAATTTAAAGGCAGTCACAGCTTCAGTCTTCCATTCCAAGTTCTTGTTTCAGACTGAAAGACAAGCAGAAAAATGAGTTAGCTTGTAGCAAAACACTGTTTGGAAACTCTTTAGACAAACTAGTGGAAGCCCTGACAATAAACACAGCTGGAGTAGAGAGCCAAAAGAGAGAGTGGATATACCACTTGTTTTGGGTAAGAACCAACGTGTCAGAAAAATCCTATGGCAAAATCTCAGATTTTCAGGCATCAAGGACTCATCTTGAGATTTGCCTGACAAACTGGGACGTGGAGAACTCCCCCCGTTTTGAGTTGCTTATCCCACTTAGGGCAGAGTCACGCCACTGACATGATGGCATACTGACCTTTTCAAGTAGGCATGCACGTTGTCATAGCCATGGTACTTGGCCAGATAGACCAGGACGCCTGTAGCACATCGGCCATCTCGCTGTCTGCAGAAGCTACAGTTGCAGATTCCACGACACGGTGGGCACCTCCAGGTCTAGACGAAGGACAAACAAGCCTTTTTAACTGAACCAGAATGCCAGCCATGACTCACACCCATAACTTAAAGAGGGCCCTGCTCCACAAGTGAGCTCTGCAACAAACATCAGTGCTGCAGAAATTATCTAAACCAGTGAAAATTCTTCAGCCTGAAAGGGATTATACTCTCCTTTGCCTGCCATGCACACAACCACTGGAAGCATTCCCCTCTGCTGAACTCCTGCACCACTTCCGCAGCCCACAACAGCAGCACTCTGTCTACAACACAGTTCCTTTCCATAGGGCATTGAGCACTAATGCAAGGCAAAAGGGAACATTATTCTGATGCTCAAATACTAGAATATTCTGACAGCTACTCTGCTCTCATAGTTTACTCCTGCAAATAAAGCTACAGAAGTAGTAACTACAGCAAGTTTTACACAACACAAGGTTCTGTGATTCAGTCTTAATCAAATCAGGACTGAGTTATCCACTATAGCCACTGTAAGCGGTTTCCCTGCTTCCCTTCCAAACTCTTGCTATAAGTAACCAATGCATATCTCTGCTCAAATTTAGCACAAGAAAGCCAATATTCAAAACCATCTTACCGGATCCAGTAATGCCGTTCTGACATCTTCCCCATACCTATTGCGGAGGCATGGCCCACAGAACTGGCCCCGTACTCCTATGCAATCAGGATTACGACAATTTGTCTTGGTGTCTATGGTTTTCTGGCGACATTGATGACAGGTGGATCCCTAGAACACAGGGAAAGTCGTCCAAGAACAAGACATTACAGATGGCTTTTTAGTTAGGAGCAGAGCATTTAACAAGTAATCTCTTAGGCAGCTAGCAGTGCTTATCCTGAAACAGAAAGTCACCTTGCAAGTTCCAACTAAGACTGTATCTTTAGTGTCCATTAATCACCTTCCCCAGCTGGTATCACCTAGGTACTACAGTTGTTCCAGAGTGAAAGCAAGGTAATTGGCTTGGTAGGGGTCATTCTATAAATTCAGGAACAGATAAGAGGTGACATTTCAAGATCTCAGACACACTTCTCCCAAAAGACACATCCTTCCTTCCAGTGAGAGGGAGTCTGCTCTACTTGATGCTAAACCATAAGCAGGGAATAACAAGAAAATGACTTCACAACGTTGGAATATACTTACCATGGCCCTGTTATACACTTTCTCTCTTGCAGATCCACAAATATTATTCAGCTCTTCCTCTGTTATCTCTTCAACTGAGCGCACAATGTGTGGAAAAGCCATGGCACCACGGTGACCCCTCCTGGGAGTTCGGGCTTCATGCTGAATAGCGAAGACACAATACTTTCAGTATTAGCTTCAGAAAAAACTTTACACAAACAAGGTGTGGATCTTCAAAGCAATGCCAAGGTCTCAAATACCCATTACATTTAATGAGAGATAACAGATCTTTGCAAAGGCATATGATACGAATGCAGCTTTAGCACCTTCACTTGGATCTGTCGCCTTCAGGGTGCAGAAGTGCTACTGTATCTTAATTCCTGCTGGAGTGCAAGAGGAAATCATTCATCAAAGATAAGGCAGGAAATGGAGAACACATACAATATTCTGTTCTCTGTACTTATTCTCAGGTCATGGCATACTCATAATCTTGATTAAGTCTGTATGAATTGCTCTGTGAGAACTGCCATTTTCTTGAAGGGATACAAAACCACCTTCATGATCAACCTGTAACAGGAAAATTAGAACCTCAACATACCTCCAAGTATTCATCAGACATCTTTCTTCTTCTCACTAAGACGTATGGATCGTCATCTTCCTCTTCTGGTAAAGGAGTAGGAGGACCTTCAATGAGGGACCTGGATCTTGTGTGAGGCCGAGAACTTCGTTCTGGGTTCCTCCTCAAAGCACTTCTGGGCAACGAACGCCTTGGAAGTCGCTTTGGTCCCTAGTAATGTTTAAAAGCCCCTAATGAAACAGGCGAACACCCAGACAGCTCCTGTCCCTACTGTGAATTCCTCTCCAATAAGACATGCCTTTCTTCTGTTCCTAAAGAAGTCATCTCCCCACTATCCCAAATCAGAAAACACAAGGTAAAAACATCCTATGCAAATTCATCTTGGGCGTTCTGCTAGCTGCAGAGAAATACTTAAAAGCAAGTTTGTGTCCATGCAGGTATAAGGTAAATAATTCCCCCAAGCAGCAGCAGAATCCTTTGTCTATTAGTAGCTGCAACTTTTAGTGGTGTTTCCACCTTCACATAACTTCCAGATAAATTAGCAGTAAAATTCATTACACTGCCAATTCACAAACCAACCTTCTTTAAGGACCTAGTTAGGCCAAATGTCAAGTTTTTTTCCCAAGGCTTCAAACTCGCAGAATATTCAGGCTTGAGATTAAAAGTCTGAGCTGGCCCCTTATCTCCAGCCTTTGATAAATGCATATTTACACAGCACCTTGTTTAGTTTTATTGGCCTGTGGAGACAGCTAACCTTTATGAATGAATCTATTCAGCTTTGTACAGTGGTAAATCAAAAGGCAATTGCACAGTGAGGATGTCTGTTTCAGGAAGCAATAAAACTCTGAACTAGACTTAGATTTACATGGTTTATTAAGATTTCTAATTGAGTCCTAGTTTGTTACATCAGAATTTGACTCTCAGAAATCTGAAGGCAAATATAGTAAGTTTATACTTACAGGACTGACAGTTGGCAATGATTTTCTTCCACCAAAGATACCAGAAACACTTTGTAACTCAGCCATTAGCTTTGCAAGCTAAGGAGAAAAAGAGGAAGCAGAGTCTTAGGAGGGTGTTTATGCGCTATTACAGACCTTTAAGACTAGGACAATAGATTACAAGTACAATTACTTACAGCAAATGCAATCACTCTTCAACTTTCACTTTTATGTTTTAGTAATTACAAGTAATTTGAAAACATCCAAATTTAATCTTGAAGCCCTATTTTTTCGGCCTACAGATTTTACCTAAGTACTTAAGCCTATGGATTTTCACATACCAGTGAACAAGAAGTATCAGATTTAAATATTAGGAATGTAAATTCCTCTCAATAAATTCACTTAATTCCAATTAAGAGTTAACCTGAATAACTAAAGAAGTCCTCTAAAGTCAAAAGGGGGGGAGGAGAATGGAGAAGGGGAGGTTCCCCACCAGGAGCCGGAAGGAGTACTTGCCATTGCTTTGTTTTCCTTTATGTTTAAAGCTCTTTTTTCTAAAAACAAGGCACCCTTTTCTTCAGAGTCAGAGTCAGAATCCGGAGCAGGCATCAGCTTTTCAGGAAGAGGTTCCATCTCACCCTTCCTCCTCTCCGATCTCCGGGGTTGAAACTTCAAGGCTACTTTTAGAGGAACAGAGCATTTCTGCCTTCTTCGAGCTACCTCACTTCCAGCACTTCTATCACTCTCCTCTGAATCGGATTCCAATTTCTGTTAACAAACCAGAATGGAAGTACATAAATCCAAGTAAGTTTCCTTGCAATTAAATACAGTTCGACAATTTTTTTTGGAGGAGTGGTTAAAGAGGCTATGTGGCCAAAATCTAGACCTTTAAATCTCCAGTCCTAGTACTCTAGCATATTTTAAGGGGGAGGAGGAATGGGGGGCAGGAGGCACAGAGGAAAAAAACCCAAAACTCTCAGGGAGAGCCATGCTGTACTGCCACAACATATCAGAAGAAGGAGCTTGGTTTCAACCGCAGCAGTCTTTGCTATCATTTGCAGATTTAATAGCAAAGTTAGTTTGTGTGCAAGTGCAAGAAAGAGAATCGCCTTTAAAAGCCTTGATTTTGCAGTATTTGGCTGTAAGAAAAGCTACTACACAATTCTCAGCACAGGGTCTAACACAAGTCTGTAAGCTATCAAGAACAGCCATCTCTCAGTACAACAATATCAAGTGGAAAGTTTAGAGACAGTCAGTGAAATAATTTTGAATACAATCCCAGTATTATCTTAGAATTCTGATGGTTTGCTTACAATTTTTGCAAGAACCAAGAGTTCAGTGAGGACAGAAATTAATTTGTTTAATTACAGAATCACAGAATCACAAGGTTGGAAAGGACCCATTGGATCATCGAGTCCAACCATTCCTAACACTCCCTAAACCATGTCCCTAAGCACTTCATCCACCCACCCAATTAAAAGCCTACTTTGCAGTAAGATTTGACTTTTTGGTTTAGGCTCTGTAAGAGCCTTGTTTTGGTCATAAATAACAGCAGCCTTCCTGCATCATACGCAATAGACCATCAGTCTCAAATGGCAAACCTTATTTGCACAGGGTTTTTATTAAACCAAGTATGTGGTTCTAGTTGCCCGCTACGTGTAGTTATCCATTCTTTTTTCTTACTTATCTATTCCAGCTTTTTTCCTACTTACTCTCTTTACTGTTGTGCATTATTTAACTCAGACATCCTCTTCCAATCAGATGTTTTTCCTTTTCTAGACATTCCTCAGCACATTCTGACATTACAACAAAGCTATTTTAGGCCAAACATGGTATTACTTCCATCTTTTCTATTAAATAGTCCTTTTAAGCAATAAAACTGATCCTCCACTGATGTCAAGGAAAAGCAGGAAGGCAGATTTCACCATCTAGCACTAATTCTCTGCTACTAAAGAAGTAAAGCATTTCCTGTTACACTGTCAGAGTACACTCCTGACTGCATGTCAATATACACAGAAATTTTTCTCAGGTTTGCGGGAGTCCATGGGCTGACATAACATTTCATACTGAGAAAACCAGAAATGTTAGAATCTAACAGAGTAACATCCAGCAAAGGCTGTCTTAACAGGTTTGGAAATCCATATGGCAGATTTTCCTTCTGAATTTGCAAAGCTCAGAAGCCTGGGGCTTTTTACGGAGGCGAAAAGAAAATAAAACCATAGTTAGATAGACTGTACATTAAATTAAATACAATGCTTCTTTCTGACAATACACGACTTTCAAGCTGAAGCCTCTGTTATTTGTTCAATTAAGAATGTATTAAGAATTTGGATTTTATATTGCAAACTAAAATCAGCTCTTACCAATGCATCTTGAATCTCATTTTCCGAAAAGCCACAGAAGGATTCATCATCAGAGGCTTCATGAAAAATTTTTGCCAGTTCTTCTTTAATATCCGGCCTAAACTTGCATTTCTATGAAGAATAAAATACCCTTTAACTGAAGTTGTACAGCAAATCATTCACATTTACAAGTGCAGTACAAGCAAATAACTTCTTTAATAAAGAAAAAAATAGTTAAGGCATTTAACTAGGGATTTCAGAACTGCAGTTGCAAATTATCAGGCATGTTAGGGTAGGTACATTTCGAAGGCTAGAATAAAGAGCTAATCTGCCTGCACCTATAAACACAAGTGGAGAGTGAAATGAAATTACAGCATGTACCATAGATTCATAACTACTATACAAAAACATAAGCAGAGCAAGCAGTTTTAATCGTTCACAAAACATTTACTAGCTTTACCAGCTTTACAATTTTGCAAGCTTTACTAGCGCTGCACTTCAGTTTTATTTGTTCTTGTACTGTACTTACTGTGTTTGCGAAATTATCAGAGCCAAAACTATCACAACTGTCATCAGATGATGAAGATGTTTCCATGGGAATCAGTTTTGTATTTCGGAATCTCGTTAAGTTTCTCCTTCCTGAAAAACCTTGGCGCTGCAAAAGGACAATGGTAACACCATTAATAAATGAGACCCACTGTACCATACTAGCTTTTGAGAACATCCTTAAATTACAGTTTGGCATGTTTGGACATTTTAGGATATTTAAGTCCTGAATACAAGTCAGATGAATAATCATCAGCTTTGAAATGCCCATTATCATCAGCTTTGAAATGCCCATTATCATGATGAAATAAGCTTTGAATTTTGGGGCTTTGTGGCTGCCCCATCCCTTGAGGCGTTCAAGGCCAGGTTGGATGGGGCCTTGAGCAGTCTGATCCAGTGGGAGGTGTCCCTGCCATGGCAGGGGGGTGGAATTAGATGATCTTTAAGGTCCCTTCCAACCCAAACTATTCTATGATTCTATAACTCCTAAAGTTTGAAACAGGAACAGTTTCTGCTCCGATACATTTCCGATCATTGTTATAATGAGTTCTGTTCGTTTAGAAATACTTCTTTTATGCAAACAGCCAAGTAGAAATACACACAAAAATCACACCCTCCCCACTCATTACAGACAACGCTGGAAAAAAGTACAAGCACACAAATAGTACCTTGAAACCTTCTTTGATTTATTAATCACTTTGAGTTTGAGGCGAACACTAAACATGCTGCAGCTGCTAAGGTAGGGACTAAGGCTCAAATCCGAAGAAAAGAGAAGCTTTAAAACAACTGTTACAGACACAACAGCCTGCTGGTTGCTATCACCAGGCTGAAACACTGTTTCTGAGGGGGTCGGGTTTTTCTTTCCCGGGGAATGCTCCCGCTGGACATGAGCCACTGGCGGCGGCGACCCAGGGGCCTCGGCCGCTGCGGGCCCGGGGCGAGCGACCGGTACCGGCGGGGCGGAGAGCTCCCACCGCACACAAAGCTCCCCGGACACAAAGGGGCCGCTCCGGGCGCCGCTCGCCGATGGAGCGCCCAGAGGCCCCGGCCAGGAGGGGAACGCGCCTCCCGCTGCGGGGCCGCTCCCCACGAGGCGCCTTCCCCAACACCGAGCGCGGCGCCGCAGCCGGGACACCCCCCCGCCCCGGGCGGGCGAGGCAGGAGGAGCCCGGCGGGGCCGGAGAGCCCGGAGGAGCCCGGGCGCCGAGCCCAAGCCGGGCACCCGCCGGACACCCCGCGGCGGAGAAGGCAGAAAAGGCATCGCTCACCTGCGGGCGCGCTGGAGCCATGCTGGCGGCGGGGCGGGCGGCGGGGAACTGAAGGTTCGCGCCAAAGCGCGCGGGACCGCGAGGGGCGGGGCCGACGGCGCTTTTCCCGCGCGGCCGCCCGCGTCCTGGCAGATGCGGTGACACCCGCGGGCACCGGGCACACGCCGTGCCCGCACCGCACCCAGCCGCCCGGCCACCTGAGGAGCCCGCGGGCTCTCTCGGATGGGACAGCGCGTGGGGAAACGCGTGGGTTTGTTTGAGGTTTTTTTGCGGTTCGCGGTGCGGGGTTTGTGGAGCTGCCAGGACCTGCCCAGTGGCGCGAAAAGCGCCCGGCCGGGGCGGGGGCGGCCGCGTGGGGCCCGGCGCTGGGGTTCTCTCCCTTTAACAGCTTTTATAGGCCGGGACCGCGTTTGTTAACGCTGCCCTGATGGGAAACTCCCAAACCTGACGGCTCTCAAGAGAGCGGGGAGCGGCCGCGGGGCTGCGGAGCCTCCGCCTCCCCGCCGGGCACCCCTCGGGGCCAAAGTGGGCTCCATGGGAAAGCCCCGGCGGCAGCGCGCGCTTTCCCGAGCAGCCACAGCCCCCGCCCCGCGTGGCAGCTCCGGCAGCAGCGGGAGCCGGGCCGCGGCTCCCCCGGCACAGCAGCAGCGCGGCTGCGCTTTAGAAGTTGCCTGCGCTGCTCTTTGCGAAGTGTTACTTGGAGGCAGGCCAGGGGAAAATAAATCATAATCCTTGTAAACCATTTTATGTAATGTTGGCAATATCGCATTAAAGCAAACACGGCCGTTAAATGCAGCAAAATAAGTGCTGTGTGAGCGGCGTTGGGTGCCCATAGCAATGGGAGAAGCCCTAGAGAGGCTGTGTGGGATTTGTGGCCTCGGTGTTTGCTATAATCCTCCGCTTATCCTGTGGTTTGAGCAGGGTGTAGTACCAGTGCAACTGTAGCTGCTCAGCGCTTCCAGGCACCTTCCCGACTGCTGGTAAGTCCTCTTTGCAATCCGTGCAAGGAAAGAAGGCCTCGTGCACACGCAGCCCACACGCAAACCTGCGCCTGTGTAAAGCAAACCACAAATCATCTCTAAGCCAAAGCCTGTAAATAGGCTACAGCACAATAGAGTACAAGAGCCCTTGTGGATGTTTTCTGTGGGCATTATTCTTCCTGCGCGAGCTGCAATCTGCCGGGTAAAAGAATCTCCATTTTAAATAAGCCTGTAATTACCTACTTACCTGCGCTGCCGGCTTCTCAGCTCATGCACAAAAGCAGATGAACTTAACACAGTTACAGAGACCAGACCACACTTGATTCCCCTAAATCCACATTAGCAGAGGATTGCCACCCATCATGGTTTCCAAGCAAGACAGCTCAGTTGGGAAGAGAAAGATGTTTCCTGAATTTTGATATAGTCTTCTTTCAGAAAAAGATTTTACAAATACGAGTTTACTTCCATGGCAGAAGATGTCCAGTTTCTCAACAGGAGCAGCCCTTAGCATCTTGAACCATGATTATCAGGATTTTACTAGAAAAGTAGCCAACCTTCATAGCTTTTAAGAGCACCGTATGAAATGTTACGGAGTACTGGTGGGGCTAGCTGAATCCATACTTTAGACTACAGTTAATTTTCCATTTAATGCTTAATGGAAACAGCATTCCTCCAACAACATATGTACTCAAATGGTTTTAAAATTAATAGGCCAGAGCAGGGACTTTGTGAGGAAACTGGACAGGACATTTTGTGGACTGCATTTTCCGCTTTACTTTTTTAGTATGTGAAAAAGAATTAATTTCTTTAAAATTGTGTATGGCAGCTCACCTATTGTATGGAGGATTGGGGAAAAGGAGGTAGGAAAGGGAGAAGGGAAATTGGAAGTATGAGCGGCTTTCCTTCCTACAGTACAGGGCCAGGGTACCAGCAAATGAAGATCTGTACCTCAGGAGATGTCTGTTGTGACCTGTGCTACTGCCATTTCCCTTGCTTTCATCTTAATGCCTTTTGCACCCCTCTTCTACCCCACAGGGCCCAGATGCCCTCAACGCAAGGGCTGAACAAACTTACCAACTGGCTTTACCATGATGGATAGAGTTTCTTAATGTTTGTCCAGATGTAGGCAGCACCACTGTGCCACATCCTGCTGTTTACAACTGAGGACACGCGAAGGTGAATCCAGGTGAACACAGCATTTTCAGCCACAGTTATCTCAAATTAGGCTAAATGTGAGTGGAAGAAAACATCCCTGCCCATTTGGTCCCCTGGTCCGGGTCCTGCATGGCTTGTCAGGTGCTACCAGCCTCTCCACCTCCCCTGCTGCCCAGCTGCAGGGCGAGCTCACCCCTCAGGGCTCACGTGTCAGCGAAGATTATCTGGAGTATTTTATCAGGTGTTCCCAAGAAAATAGTCTCTTAAATTCTCATCTTTCCTTGAAATGAGTTGTTAGCGGCCTTTGGAAGACCTGCTAAGGGAATCAGCTGAAATTACAGAGGGACCTGCTGTAGATTGAGTGTGCAATGCTTTCTGCATCTGTCTAGGAGAATAAAAGTTGTTCACATATTAGGACCTTCAAGCAGTAGCAAGAACATGGACCTCCAACAACAATAGCTCCATTGTTAGAAACAGCGACTGGCCTTTGTTCTCCTAGGATGAAGGACAAGAGCTGCCCTGCGCGGCACCCTGCTGATGTCGGCTGTTGGCGTTTCAACACAGCTTTTCTCTCTGGAGGCAGGGCTGCTGCCCTGTTCCTGGCTCTCCTATACACTTCTTATCTTAACTCTGAACAACACGCTTTGCACTCTAGTTCCTTTTGCTTTTTTTTCAGTTGGGGCAATACACTTCTACTTGCTGAAAATAACATGTGGATACATTAATTAATGTTTGTGTGATGCTGGTAATTGTTGTGATGGGACTTGCACAGTGACACAGATGCAGGTATTTCAGCGGAAAGGGAGAGTTTGGATTCTCACATTTGCAGAGTACCTGTAGCACAATGCAATACACATATCTTAGCTCCATAGAAAAGGGTAAGATTGCAGCCACTAATGACAGTAATTAAAAATTTCTGTAAGAGCTGTCCAATCACCTCTTCATCTGAGCAAATTATAGTGTGTTATTGAAACTGTTAGTGCAATAAAATGAAGCTAAAAACCTTTTGCATTAAAATAATTAGACATTGATTTATGACTTAAATTGTAATTCGGTAACCTATAACACACACTAATTGTTTTTCTCTCTCTTGAAAGGTGTGTTGCTGTAAAGATCTGATCAAGCTTATGTATTTGTTCACGTGTTACCCTCCAGTGGCTAACGCTACTGTACAAGACATAATAAGGTGTATAATCAGGTAACCTGCTATTGATTGCAACCCAGAAATTACTCTTATACAGAAGCAGGAGCATGGCCACTTTTTCTAATTATAGTTAGACCTCTACATATTTGCTGGACATTAATTTTTATTAATTACTTTTTTTACTGTAAATCCTTTGACATTGTGCTCTTTCAGGCAGAACCAGAATTTGTCAAATAAATGTAAATTTAAATTTAAATATTTAGCATGTACAACCAGTTTATAGCCAAGACCAACTGTACTGACTCCACAAAATACCTCCACAATGCAATTAGTATCTTTTTCCTTTTTTCTTTTTCCAAGGAAGAATATATTTTGCCCTTTTAATTTAATATGTTTGTATCTCCTTGTGCTTTGATGCAAGTTCTTTATTTATATTTATTTATATAAAGGCTGTGTGCAGGTGCATCATGCGTGTTGAATTGAAGGTGATCATGTCTGATCCTATTCCATACCGTGTTTCTTTGACACAAACTGGTGACACCATAAAAAGGGAAAGAATAAGAGGAGGAAAACCAAAGGAATACATACAGCCCAGGGAGAGAAAAAGTGCAGCTGATAAATGCATCTAGGAACTATATTCATAAGCACAGTAAGAGAGTGGCTGAAATGTGGTCGGTTTTGATAGAAATCTTAATGTTTATTCCAAGAATACATCATAGCAGATCATTCAGAGACCACGGCATTGTGATGCACATTATGGGAGTGCAATTATAACGCTCATTTGAGTAACCTATAGCCATTCCACCAAATGCATAGCAAAAAATGTTGATAAAAACTAGCTGTTGCTGATATGCAATAGTCACTTTTAAAAGCTCACGATCCCAGCGCTTTCACTCTTGGGTTTTCTTTTATATTTCCTTTTGAAAACACAAGTAATACATTAAGTCACATCATAAAGAAATTGCTTACAAAATGTTCTGCAAATGCATAGCTGTGGGAAACAGGAGGCTATCAGAAAATAATCAGAAATGTTTACTGCTTACTGTTTTTTTTTTTCCCTTTTATATCAGCTTTGCCACGGCCTCTTTGTAAGTGTTGATTCTCCTTGCCTCCACCAGTCTTCAGCGAGTTGCTCTTGGTGGGGGAGGATGGGAGTGGGGAGACAGGCAATGGCTCAACCTTCTCCCCAGGGACCCTTCTCCTGGCGGCTCCTTCAGGAGGGAGGAAGGGGAGGGACAGATACGATGCCTCTCCCAGGGCTAACTGCTGCCAACCAGGAGTCCCAGTTTCAGGCCCTTCTTGCGGTTCTTTTTTCCACAGCATGAGGAAAATGCCCTCTCTCTGATGGAGGGATCCCTCGCTTTTCTTGCTAGGACAGGAAAATAAATGTATATGTTGCACAGCAGGTATATTAAGCCACTTTATTCCATATAGCACAGTGTTTGTGTCTCTAGTCCATCGGCACCCGCAAAACCACCTCATGAAGTTTCTAGGAGGAGGCACTGACCTTGAGGACAGGCAGGTGGCTGGGGTGGGAGTGGTGGGATGTGGCTGTGGGAAGCGTAGATCGTGCTGGAGTGGGAGCTGCATGCTTTATTCCTGGCTCTCAGCTGCCCGGAGCTGCCACTGCCTCCCAGCACTGTTCCTCTCTCCTCCGAGATGTTCATCTCAAATGCTCTATGTTTACATGTCTTCAAATGTGATCTTGGCAGACCCTTATTAGTGTTATTGCTGTAATAGACTTCTCCTCCATAACCTCTAACTTTTTGCAACAAACTGGCTTGAACTGCTACACTTTGGCACTTCATTAGATAAGAAAATTATGTAAAAACCCTTCTATGGTGGAAATATATACAGAAAGTAATTCTGTCAGATGTAATTTTCAGAAGTAGCACAGCTATTTGCTTCCATTTTAGTGACGTGAGATGTCAAGAGGTCTCTCAGTTTGGGGTCTTTCCACAATTACAAAAGCAACTGCTCATCTTCCCCAGCCGAAAGTAATAATAATAATAATAATTAGGTCAAAGTGCACTCTCTAGCACAATCAGAAAAATCAATCGCGTATGTTTGATGCACAGTATGCTTGCCAGCATTTTTTTATAAAGTCTTAAAATACTTGGGGTTTGATCCTCAACAGCTTCAGCTGAGCTGGAAGGGAGGACATGGCAAGGGTGCCCCAGCGGGGAGCCCTTCCTCTGGGTGAAGAAGGAGGGTTTGGGAAACAGCTGTTGCCTAAATCAGCTCAGCAAATTGCCCGATTGCGGTCAGCATGTGGGGTTTAGGTGGGTGCCCAGGGACGGTGGCATTGCTCTAAGACATGACCGATTGCTAGAAGATAATCAGTGGGAGAAGGTTAGAAAGAGCACAACTACAGCAGCAACTGTTTTCTTTAAAAAGTAAACAATGTCCAAACCCACTCCTCACTGACACCAGTGAGAAAGCAGAGGTTCTCATGGGCCGTTAGCTCAGCTGTGGTAGTGCTGGGGGAAGGCACGAACAGGCACTCTCTCCTCCCAGCTGAACAGGAACTGGGTTAGTTTTCTCTTGCATTTAACGGAAATAATCCATCAGCAGCAATGACACCCGTGAACCGCAGCCCTGAAAACCACCATCCCTGGGAGCCTGGCAGTGTTTTATCCGTTGGATGCCACTGCTGAGATCCGTGTGTAGATGGGGGGATAGAGGGACGTGCAGGCAGGTCTCAGCAGCAGCAGTGCAGGATAATCAGGTCACCAGGTCCCACGGTCATCCCATCCCACCCCCTCAGGATGACCAGATCCCCCCACCACAGAACTACAGCGCATCATGGCAGTAGTTGGACCGGCTGAAACCCTGGCAGCCGCATTCCCCAGTGACATGGGGTCAGACAGCCACACCATCTCCCCTCTCTGACCATTATTTTTATCTTCCTGACCAACACAGCACAGCCATAATGTTTGGTATGTGCTTTGAAATCAGTGCAAGGCCAAAGCAACAACTAGAAATGTTGGAAGCGATTACAGCGCTGCCCAAATCAATTACTGAGCTGGGTGAAATTCCTGCCCAGGCCATAAAAAGGGACCTCTGCAGCTCCGCTAACCCAGTATGGATTGATGGTCACAGGGGGTGAGGAACAGCCTGGGGTTGTTTATGACTTTGAAGCCTCTTGGACTGTTCAGTGAGCTGTCACATCTGCGACAATCATCCTTCTGCGAATTTGCAAAGGCTCCATGGGAAAAGGAAAAGCTCGTGCGAGGGGTTACTCTGCTGTTTCATCTTCTCCCCATCTGGGCAGATGAACCCTCTGAGTAGCTCTCCCCCTTTCAGAAATGCCTTTGACTGCTGAGCAAGCTGCACGTAGGCAGCCCCCTCAAGTCCTGCCTGTGCGCGCAGGACTGGGCAATGGTTTTGCTCCAGGGAGTCTCACATTCACGTGCTATCCGCTATGCTTGGGAGCAGAGTTCTCACAGGTGCTGGAACCACCAGATGCTTCGCAGCACGGCAGCATACGTGCCTCTGACCTGCAGGACACCGGAACGTGTCCTGAGAGCGCAGTCACTTGGCCCCTTCTCTGTGCAGGACTGCACCAGGCTGCTGGACTGGCTTTCGGACCTTCTGTGGAGCAGGTCCCCAGGACACTCGCCTCTTATGACCAGTCCCTCTGATGGTAGCGGCAGGTACCCCAGCACTGCTGGGGAAATTTGTGTACTTAGGAAGACAATATCCACCAGTTCTGAGACACCTTGCTGAGCTAAAGAAGAATGATTGCTAACCTTCGCGTTAAGTGCTTGCTCTCCATCCTCCTGTTTCTCTTTCTCTTTTTTTTTTTTTAAAAAAGACAGATATATGGGAAAGACACACAAAAAAAAAGCATTAAAAATGAAAATGAATTACACATTTTTTTTGGCTGAAAAACAAAGAAGTCTCAGCATAATTTTTATTCACGCTGTGAGGACATCAGCTATGGGAGGAAAGCCTCTATGGTTTCAGACAACCCAGGAACAGAATGCTCTTCCTGTCTGAGCTGAGCACCACTTCCTCCCTTCTGCTTGAGGCACTGCTGTTCACCCTGAAACCTTTCTGCTGATGTCTAGCATCCAGAGAGAGCTGGGCAACTCTTGAAATTCCCAAAAGATCCAGAGTAAAATGTTGCCAAATGAACAAACAGATTCTGTGTAAACTCTGACAGGCAGAGTTTTGCACTTTAATTAAAAAAAAATAAACAAAAAAAATTGTATCTGATTTTGTAAACATTCTCCCCATTGAATGCAAATACTCACTCACTTTGGATGTCCAGATCTGAATTCTTCTTCAAGAGTTCTCCGGTATTTTTCACCATCCATTCCAGCAGCCATCCCAGAGTTAGCTTCTTATAATACAGAGTGTTTTCAACTGTGGGAAAGGAAAAGGCACGTACCTTTGAGGACTAAGAAAACAGCAACATCAGTGCTTGGCGATATGAAGATAAAGAGAAAGGAGAGCCAGGAAAACAAGGGGTGGCTCTACAGCAGTGATGTTTTGTGCCACTTGGGAGAGACAGCCGCGGAGGGAGGGTATAGCACTGAGGATATATGTATGGATGGAGGGCAGTGTGTCCAGCTCCTGGTGTGCAAATCTAGACACACTGGTACTTAAATGTGATTGGCTTTAACAGACTTGTAAGAAAACCCTAAGAAACCGCAGCATGGCTCCTTTCCAAAGAACAGACATTTGCTGAGGTGTAGTTGCTCAAGATGCTCTGATTTTCCACATTGCTGTGCACAGTCTACAAGCCAGTGGTGGCTGCGCATTGGTAAAACATGGAAATAAATTGCTTAGCACTAGAAAATACCAGAGGGTGAAAATTTAAGCACATTTTGACTTATAATGAATCATTACCAAGACAGGGAATAGCCACATTAAGCGTAATACAAATGAGAAGGAAAACTAGGTCTCATTGAGAATTTTTTTTTTAAGTTCACTCACTGTTGCTTTAACCAGCAATGCTGGTGCAGCAAGAGGATTTCCAATCAGTCACTATTACATGATTGTTTCGTTTTAATAGATGTGATCAATACCATCCGCTCCTCCTTTAAATGCTAATGCACACTTTATTACAACAGATGTGGACAGACAGTACACAGCAGATCAAAATGAGACACAGCATTAAATTGCTTACAAACAGCAGAGGGATCTTTCTGGGCACCCCGACAATCAACCACAGGCAGCTGAAAGTCTTGAATTGCCATCACCAGCCCAGTGTCTGCTGGGTAGGTCCTAGTTTTCAGGTTCATACAACTAGACCACCATCTTCATCACCCTGGAAGAGACACGTACACTCCCAAACTCTTGCAATTTCTTCCTAGGATTTATGTAGACCCAACTGTGAAACAAGACCTTGCTTTGTGAGATGCATATCCAAATTTTAATAACACAAGCACATTTCTAGCAAGTGCTTTCAGGTGCAGTTACAATCATTTGGTCTCCTTCAGCCCATTTTGGTCATGGCAAGTAGTGTTATGGAAGGATACCCACCCTATGCAAACGCCAGTTTCCTGCTAAGTTGTGACAGAGAAACATTCAGTGGTGGACTGTCCACATCCTCCAAATTAGTTGTCACGTTCAGTGAGCCAGGGGCAGAAACTGGGTTACTAACTAGCTTTCAACCAGTTTAAAGCCTCAAGAAAGCTGCAGGCTTTGTTATCACAGAGCTTCACATGCAGCCCCATTCACTTCCAGGTAAAGCTTCTTACTATTTTTTCTGTTCCTAAGTCTTGTCAGAGGAACAGGTCCTTAAATGACAGAGATCCAATTCCTGACACATGGTATCAGTTGTGTCCTGCTCCATTGGTTTTGGTAGACCCTATCCTGAATGAATGAAATGTGAGTCCCAGTTCTCAGTTTCCCAGTAGCTACCAGAGTGAACTGGGGCTGATCGGAATCAGAGGGAGGAGAGCTGCATGTACCCCCAGAAATGGCCTTTGTGTGGAGCAGGGAATTTACACATTCTTTTGAATGCCTTGTGCTGGGGCTATGGTGACGGGAGTCATCAAGGGGGGTGACACGCCACCGGCTCCTCCTGCGTCGCTCACAACTGCGTGCCAGCAAGCACTGCTTGGTGTGGGTGGTATGCAGCACCTTGTTCAAAGGCATCTCTAATTTATAGTTTCTTGGCCTTCAGAGGGTACCTTGCATTTCTTTGCATTCAGGTTCCTTTATCTGTTTCTTCCATCCCCCCCCTTGAGTCTTGGGAAACCCTAACTTTCTTTTTTTTTTTAATTTTCAATTGTGTCAAATCAACTTGGAGTGAAAAGGCCAAGAAGAAACTTTCTGACGACAAGCGAGTCGACAGCTGTGTCTTTGTTCTTGGTAGAGCTAAAGACCACATTAATCAGAAACTTTGCTGACCCCATCTTTACTACCTGTAGACTGAAAGACAAAAGTGATACAGTCTAGCCACATTTAAAAAATCAATTAAAAAATGCCTGCTGCCCAGGGATAAACATTATTATAGCCCTCCGTGAGGTTAGATGTAACCATGATAAAAGCCACGTCTTTTTCCCTCTCTATTTTTACTTTTTTTCCCCAAAAGAATAAAGCCTGGTTTTTGTTTCTCCTTTTGATTATGGCAACCAGAGTGTTCTCAGTGGTGTCAGGTAGTTGGTGTCAGGGCTTTTAGTAAAAAGCAAAGAGAGAAATTCCTGAGAGGGGATGGCAAGCTGTAAGTGGAGAAGTGAAGCTACTGGAGCGGACCTGAAGAAAAAATACTCTGTGTTCCTGTTTTTTCAGACTACGCTGGTCTGATAAAAATACTACCTCTTCCTATAGCCCTGGTAGAAGCAGATTGAACAATGGGTGAAGTGACCCCACTCAGAGCTGGACCCGGCATCTGGAGACATAAGTGAGGTGAGATGTAGCAGCACAACTCCTCCCGTAAGGATGAAACAAAGAGCCTTTCATTGTGGCACCTGGCCATGCCTTACTGATTTTATTATTGAAATATTAAGCAAATCAGTGGATATCCAGTCAGCTGAGAACAAGAGCAGCCGAATGTAGGGGAGAAAATAAAATGAAATCCTTTGGTGCTGACTGTGACAGGAGGCAAGGCAGACGGCTCTCCCCTTCCACTGGCAGGCCCTGGGCTGTGCCAGCCAGCGAGGGAAGGGTAGGGAGGTGGCATCCTGGCTTCGTGTGGCTGAACCTTCAGTTAAATAAAGGGGGAACTTCCTTCCTTAGAACGTCCTCCGTCCCCGCCAGCTGCCCCTGGGCCTCTCCTTCCCCAGCTTGCCAGGGGTCTGCCTGTGTGGCTTCTTCACATGCTGGACCTTTATCCATCCCCCTTCGCTGACTCTGCTCTCCCCTTCGCCCCTCGTTGGCTCGCTTTCATCCTGTGGGGGCATGCCCGGGATGGCCTTGGGCTGGGGGGAGCTGTGGGGGTGCCTGCGGTGCAGCGAGGCTGGGGGCTCCGCTGGCGAGGAAGTCCTCCAGGCTCTTCCCGAGTGCCGGGGGGGCACCGGGGAGCTGGTCCCACTGCGTCGCCCATCTGAGGAGCTGCGGGAGTTAGCACTGTGCGAGGCGTTTCTGCCTTTGCCGGCAGACCTGTCCCTCTCTGAAGCGGTGTCGGAGGCTGTGCTGGAGGTGCTGCTGCCTTTTGAGTTCAGGTGCAGATTCGAGAGGTTCCTCATCAAACTGTGCGAGATGGGAGAGGAGTTTCTGGAGTGGCTGATGGACGTTAACTGGTAACTGACGGGACCACGCGTCCTCCTCACAGCAGCAGCATAGGAGTCCTGGCTTCGAAGGTAGGGCAGGTAGTGGGTGATGGTGGTCGGGCTGTGGGGGTGGCCGTGCTGGTGAGAAATGGCTTTTGCTATTTGGTGCATCCGTAGTGTCTGCATCCACTGGCTGTCGATGCCTGGCAGGGAAATGGAGAGAGAGTCAGCTTTCTGTGAATTGATGAAAAACTGCTCTCTGTTTGACTAAAAATGTGAGGTTAGGTACCAGGGTTTCTCTTGGGAGAACCTCAAAATATCTCAAACCACCCTTTCTCTCTCAACCCTACTCAAACCTAGGACTACTCAAACTATATTTGCTGCATCAGCAAATATAAATAGTTCAACATCAGCAAATAGTGATCCAAATATTTCTGACGCCAGTGCAGTTATGGAGCTTAGACTAGAAGACACCTACTGAACGAACCATTCAGGTAGGTTCCCACTCCGAAACGCCTCTCAGTCTTTTTAACCCAACCTGGTTTAAAACATTTCCTGTTGTGCTTTTGGCAGCCTGGACAGATTTCTCCACAGCTTTTACTGCAAAAGAGCCTTGATACTTCCAGAGCAGCCATGAAGTGGGCACCCCAAGGTGCGGGCACAACTGCAGCATCACCCTCCACATGCACCTCTCCCAGTTGGCATGGTCACAGCCTTCACAGCCCAGCACAGAGGTGGTACAGACTCCGGTGCAAATCCCTGCTGTGGCAACGAGACTCACCTCCTCTTGCTACATATCACAACAACCAGAGCCACTTGAGTTGTTATTATTACTGTAAATTCAGAAATCAATCCACTTTGCATGCTCCAGATGCTGAGTCTAAGCACCAGCTACACCACTCCGTCCAGCTTCATGCAGAAAATCAACTCTGTATATGGAAAAGCCAGTGAGGCAGCAGGCTACAGCCAGGACAGCTCAGACAGTGCTTAACTGATTTGACTCAGGGTATCACAGCTCCAGGGTCATTACAAAAGTTGTAGCTCCCAGGGATAAGACTGAAGCATTTCTGGAAGTCAGTCTTGTGGTTTCCATGAAAGCCTATACCAAATACAATAGTTAAAGATTCCCCATTTGAACTGCAAGCACGGCCTGGTTTGCTACTTGCTACTATGGTTAGAGCAGAGACCAGGAATTCCTTTTATCTGAGGCCACAGCTCTGTCCAGAAACCCATGGGAAGCAGCTTAAATAATTTTCCTCTAGAGAGATTTGAATGGTTTGTCCTTAAAGATTGCTAATATCATTCCAACAGGAAAGGTTAACTCTGACAGCTTGAAGCAGCATAAACACAACTAAAATCTTATTATTTTCAACAGAGGACCCCAGCTCCTGTCTCCAGCCTTTTGATGGTTTTCCAGGGAAAGATTCCCTGTGCTGTGGGCCTTCTGCTTCTTGCTCCAACGCTGTGTCAGCTGTGGGGAGTTTTGTGGGAGATGGGTAGTGGCTCTGTCCTTATTAGGATTGCTCCTATTAAGATGTAATGGATAGTCTCTGCCATTCCTCCTTTCTTTAGACTTTGCTTGAATCCCAAGAGATGTACATCACTTCAACTTAATGTCAAATATGTCAAAAGGAAACCATCTTTCCTGTCAAAGTGCAAGTGTGACACCATCACAGTAGATAGCTTTAGCTGCACGGAGAGATGAACCTCGTTTTATGGAAAGACAGATGGGAATTGCCTTCTCTGCTTCTTAACTTCCTTGAAAGTCATGGGCTCAAAAGAAACACGTATGCTGAAATGTACTTCCTAGACACCATTTCCTCTACCATTCCCCTGTGCCTTGCTACCAAGTCTGTGAATGTAAAACACAGACCTCATAAACCTGGAAGCAGCAGGCTCAGGACTTGAATTTGGGTCTTTGTTGTCAGCAATGAGGTGGCCACCATGTACTCTGCAGGACCAGCGTGGACGCTCTCCTAAATGAGAGGACCTTCAGGCTGTCAGTCCCTGCTCCTTATGGCCAGCTGTGGTCGCCAGCCCAGGGACCAGCTGCCCAGCAGGGACCTCCCAGAGGGCACTGTGGGGCTGCCTCTCGCCTCTTATGGGCTGGGGGCTCATATGCTCTCTGAGCCAGAAACTCTTTGCACTGAATTAAACATTCTATTTGGCAACCTGCAGAGGTAGTACCTTCATGGCTGCTTATTTGAACCTCTTAGGTGTTACCCTTACTTTTGTGCTTTGTTTTGGTAGTGTTTTTAAACCTAGGGTAAGTGGCCCAGCAAAGAAGACAGGCCAGAAAGTTTGTTAGTGGTGAGACACAGCTTTCACACTGGCTGGTAACCCACCTCCTCTGAACGGAGCCTATTCACTTAGGTGGTGACAATACATGAGTGCCTTCATGTAACTCCTCCATGTGGCAGAGGGACAGACAAGCTCTCCCACAGCTCACCACACAAAAATGAAAGCATCTCAGCTTACTGTGGCAGACCCTGCCCATGAAGATACAACACTGTGCTTTGGTATGGCCGTATGGCTGATCAGCCTGGGCACCCTCCCTCCGCAGAGCTAATGTTTAGTGAAGATGTATCTTTCAGGACATGGTCTAGGCTACAGAACACAGTTGTGTCACAAACGCTTAGGAATCAGAACACTCATTTCAGATGTGTCTGTAATCTAACCCCAGCACCTCTCAATTCATAGAGCTGCTTTCTGCATTTGGCAGTAGTGCTACATAATCAGAGTTCAGTCTCCACTACTGGTGTCTTCTTCCAGCTTCTGTGCTGTCCCTCAGCTGTCTCAACCCAAAGATTTGCAACTAATCACTATGAACTACTCCCAGCATGCTTCTTACAGGAGCATACAGGTCATCCTCCTTAAATCACATTGTGATTTAGAATGTGTTACTACCCGAAGTTTAGCCCTTAAGCTAAGTCAGACATGCCAGCTTGCTCCTGCCTGCATCTACAAAGACATCACAGGGACAACAATGTCAGCTGATGCTGCAAGATGATGCCCTGTTGTTGGAACAGAATAATGGCATTGAGTTTTTGCTGTTCTCCCCACACAGGGCTTGCCTATGTCAGCAATAAAGTTTGTGTGTACTGACTTACTTGAGTCGGATCTGCTCCGCGAATTCCCCTCTGAGTTAGGAACTGAGGTCTGTATCATAAGCTGTACTGTTTCAACCTCATCCTGTGCTTTCACCTTGCTCCAGCAGACAGCTTGGATGTGCCTGGTGCTTTTGGGAGCTCTTACGTCGCTCTGCTCAGGAAGGACACAACACGCATCAGGACATAATGTACACGAGGACACAGCACCACACAACCCACTAGGGTCTCCTACAAGGGAATTTCCACTAGTGCCTGGGCAGCAGCAGCAGCATTTTCAATGCAGAGTCTGTTTTGCAAAACCACTTCACCAGTTCTCAAGTATTTTTAGACTCTAGATAATTTTGGCTTATATTTTGTGATTACGCTAAAAATGTGGTAGTGAATAACTGTTTGAATCCATGTACCACACGGAGGAAAAACCTGAAGGTCTTCTTCTACAAACAGAAAAACATGTTTTACTAGGTATATTAACGTGAGTGTCAAATGGGCAGTGCTTTCCACTAAAAGATGTAGGACCGAGACGGTATTTTTGCAGGGGGACACTCCACCAAACGTTCTTGGAGTATCAAGCTCTTCAATTTCCTATTAAAGGCCTGTGACTACTGTGAGAAACTTCAGGCTGAAAGAAACTACTGTTCTTAATTTCTGAGACAAGCAAGCAAGGTACGGAATCTCCCTGTCTCTACATCATTGCTTGAATCCTTCCTCAGGACGGAGATGGAATCTCAATTATTAGCCTCCTTGTGACACACAGCATTGTTCTTTATAAAAACACTTTTCTAAGTACCTGTAAGCTCTTTATACAAAGGCCAATTTCTATCACGTCTTGCAGGTTTTATTTTATCTCATTTTAGTCTTGACTTCTCATTTTCTTTCTCCGCCTGTTGCTTCTCAGCTCTAATTAGCACTTCATTGAAAAGGTAAAAAACGCAGCCTCTTCAAGCAATGCAAACAACACTCACCATTACACTTCAAGCAAAAGGAGTTTTCGTCCTTGAGAAAAAAAGCTGTCCCAGGCAGCAGTCTGAGGACATTGTCTCTGTAAACCTCATTCAGCTTTTGCACTGAACTTTAGACTTTACAATTAATTACAGACTGTTGAGGCTTGATTATAGGATATAACAAAGCCCGAGGATGCTGTTTCCACACCTCCCATGTAGGTTTTATCATAGATAAACAATTTTTTAATTTGTTTCGTAGAGCTTACCTCATACGTAACAACACATTCTACAGACTGGTGTTCTTCTATCCCAACAATCCATTTCTCCATTACAAATGGTGGCTGAAAAAAGCATAGTGGGAATTTTATAAGGTGCTATTTATCTCCTGACTTGTTTCTGAAACACCTTAAAGATATTTTCAACATTTGCCTTTTTTCATCCATTTCCATATTGTTAAAATCTATACTTTTCTTAAAATCTTACGAGACAAAGCAATATGTTTAGGAATTATTTACTTCATGCTTATAAAAGGAAATTGAGCAGACAGTTCTACGAACAACAAGCAATAGGTAAGACAACATGGAATGTTTTCTTGGAGGCATAAACCTTTTTTCATTTTTATGCATGTATAGGTTTTTTCTGCTAGACTTACAGAGGACAGCAAGAACAAAATTTAGAGATTCTAGAAGACATTCCCTAACAGATATAAAAATGTTCAAGTGTGTGAAATGTTAATGTTATTGTATCTGATTATTAGTTTATCTAACTTTAAACCTTTTTTTTTAAGGAAAAAATTAAAATGTCCAAGGTGAAAATTAAACAAAAACCTATTTTACAACAAAATAATAACAGTAATTTAAAAAATCACAAGTGTTGTTCCAGAAGTCACTAACTGTAAAAATAGTATTAGCATGATTTAAATATGAGAATCCTTTTTGGGCAAATACTTGTATTTCACATTTTCCTCAAAATTCTGACTGTTGAGAATCTGATTTTCAGTTTTTCCTTTAAAAAAAAATAGCCTGCAGCTTCCTCAAAAATTTTGCCCAAAAAATTTACAGTTAAAAGCATTCAGGAGTTTGGGTTTTTTTATCAGTGCACATTAGAGCAGCATTATAATTAGTAATCAAGCCATATATTTTTTTAAACAGAAATTTCTTTTGTTAGCTATTATCGAGTTGAGCATATTAATAAAAGTGAATAAATAACAGCAAACAATGCCCTCTGCATTAACAAAGCTTCTGTTGCTTACAGTAAAAGCAGTATCAATGCTGGCTAGTAAATATATACAGGCAGGTTCTGAAATAAGGTAAAATGCCCAGTGACACTGAATTGCAGATATTCAGTGCTGGACTGTCTGTTGATAGGTTTCAGTCTTTGCAACCCATCCTTGCATGAAAGAGGGAGTTTTAGAGCCATGTAAAAGTTCTAAAACCATGTCAAAAAAAAAAAAAAACAAAAAAAAAAACCCCAACCCACACAAATCACATCAAGTTTCAAACTGGAATATTTAAATCACTCTTGAAAAGGAAGGTAATTTTTTGAACATTCTTTTCTTTAAAATCCTCTTTCAGACGATATAACACAGAATTAAAACAAGAAAATATAAATTAGTTCCTTCTCTTGTTTTTCTATGTTAACATTATTGTCAGCTTAAAAGAGACCCAAAATATCTAATTCCTATTACGATACAAATCTGTTTAAAATGTGCATTTTATTTAAAAGCTGTCAAGAGACTGAGCTTCCACATGCACAAAAGTCGACTGCTGTGGTATTTTAATGTCTTTGTTTGAGATCTGTGAATTTGTGAAAGCTTTAAGGCTGTAAATACCTTTGTCATCTTTAAAATCTCTACATCAGGTAGGTTAGTGTTGAATGTCACATCTTTTATGTAGGTTATTGCAATTTCATCCCCGTCCATCTCCATGTACATTTTCCATTTACAATCCTATGAATAATAATAAAAAAATGCTGGATTGATAGAATAAAAAAAAGAAAAAAAAGAAAAAAAAAAGAAAGAAATAAAACTGAAAGCCAAAACAACCCAAAACCTAATCCTCAATATAGGGGCAGTATAACCCAATGACAAAGATAAGGAACATATACATATTTTATGGTATGCACGTTTTCCAGTAAAACTGTTAATAAGGGAAAATCTTCGAGTTCTCTGGTTCGCTCTGCTCTTAGCTTGACAGGTCTGGATCCCCCTGATGGGCTCCAGGAGAAACATGGCATTCACCCACGCAGAGAGCCAGCCTGTTTGAGCGGGCAGCGCAGGAGCTCTGCACACCCACGTGGCGGTGGAGGGCAGTGGTGGGAGCTGTTGCCCAGGGTCACAGCCAGTGCTGGCAGCCGGCCCAAGGACATCTTCCCAGTGAAGCTAGGAACAAATGCTCAGCTGGTCTGTGAAACACTGTCAAGACAGTCGCTCAAATAATGGGCAAGAGGATGAGCTGGTTATTAGAGCTCCATTATTTCAGACGCTGAGTGCCCAGCAAGGCACTGAGCATCCTCAACTTCTGCTCACCTCCACTGCACTACTAATTACAAGTAAACTCATCTTAGATAATAATCACAGTGGGTCTAATAGACCAAAGCAATGAAAGGTATCCTTAAATAATTCCATGAGACGAACTTGGGGCCAACATCCAACAATTTGCACAGGTGTGAGCCTACAAGAAGCTAGTGGCTCTGGCAGCATCCTGCAGGATATCCCACTGGGCTGTCCTGGGACCAGGGTTCATGCCTGTGGCCAGGGAAGCTCCCACTGGGGACTGGAGATTGCCTGACCCACGATGCAAATGACACAACGTTTGCTGTTGTGCCCGGCAGGGTGCTTTGGGGATCCAGTGCCTTGACCTCCTCCAGAAATCAGTCCCCTTGAAGGACAGCAGAGTTGCAGTGAAGTGGAGCATCCTCACCTCCATGCAGGAAGAAGGGGCTCTGTGCTCCGTAGAAGCAGGAGCCCCTCCAGACATGCCAGGGGTTCAGGAAAGGACTGTCCCCGCCACATGCTGCCGGCCAGGCATGCACAGCCTCAGCATTTGTGGGCGGCAGCCTTCTTCTCAGTTCTGCTCAGAAAATGCAAAAACTTTCAATGGAGACACAGATGGCCGCTTAGGGCCAAGGGCTTGCATAAGCAGTTAGTCGCACATACAAACGTACAGCAGCCTAAAAAGTATCCATGCGATTATCTGCTAGTGTTTGCACGTGCATCTCTCATAAATGTAACGTAGGAGCTCAGCCCTCAGAAGTCTCAAAGCTTTCAAGCAAGCATTGAATTGGCAAATCCAAGATAAAAGAAAACTAGAGTATAATCATTTCTGAACTGCAACAACAAATTATGCTTATGAAAGCATTTGGCCCTGTATGTCCATCTGTCCGCATTGAAAGCTTCCGTATTTTACAAGCAGAGTGTATGATGAGTTGGTTTTCGCATCACCCCAGTGTGAGTTTGAGTGATGGGAACTGCGGTCTAGTGGTCAGGGCACCTGACTGAGACTCAGAGGCTTCCTGTGCAACCTAAGGAGCGAAAGTCACCCTCGGCCCCTGTTTGCTAATCATGGATTGCATCTCTTTGCCCATCCCTTTTCTGTCCTGCTTTTTTGTGAGCTAACCCAGAGTTACACCTGTCTCTTTCCCAGGTGCAGTGCAACGCACCAGCCCTGACACTGGCTTAGGATCTAAGTAACTGAACAGCAAAAGCAAAGTGAGTTAGTTGTCTTTGACTTCTCTTCATCTCTTTAACCATGCTCCTCTCCCTGCCCACACTGTCCTTGTTGCCAGATTTTTTTGAAGGGCTTCCTAAATTCATGCTAGCTGGATTCCCTATTGCAGATCAAACCTGAAGTTAGAGACTAGATGCTTAACGACATTTATAAGTTTTATAAAAACACCCAAGCCAATGAAAAAAAACCAAACCACTGACATAAAATACTATCCTCCAGTTAATTCAGCTCATCTCCTGCCATGAGACCAGTGCCAAGCACCCAAGCGCCAGAGCTGCACCTTGTGCCAGGGCTCCTGTGCCTTCACGACTCAGGATTTTGT
Source organism: Cuculus canorus (assembly GCF_017976375.1). NCBI lineage: Eukaryota > Metazoa > Chordata > Aves > Cuculiformes > Cuculidae > Cuculus > Cuculus canorus. Next base: position 23,127,959 of record NC_071406.1, on the reverse strand, counting down.
GCTGTTCACTTACATCTCCCTACAGACCAGATCTGACAAACATGAACTCGTTTTAATAAACAACATAAATCAAATGACTGTCTCTAAAGAAAAGGCTCACAAGCTGTGTAAATCCAGGGTCGGGCAAGCAAGGGGCACCTGCCCTTGCCAAACCCCTTACTGGATCTGCTGCGCATGCAGGAGCCCCCTCCGTGTGGTAACGAATCAGGCTGCCCCACGTAGCTGTGGATGCACGAGCACTGCACAAACACCGCCTTCCCCAGCTCTGAACTGCAGCTTCAGGGAATGAAATACACTCTCCCATTCTTCAAATCACGCCTTGAAACCTTCAGTCCTCCTTGGGGATCTCTCCAGTCACACCACACAGATACCAAAAGGGCAAATTACCACAGTAAAGGTATTCTCTCTGGTCACTCTAAAAACACATGCTTTGTTTAATTTGGAAAGGTTTTCATTTTGCATTACTGTAAAACCATCAGTGGAAAGGGGAAGGACAGCAAGAGAGAGACAGAAAGATGGGGAAATAGAGGAGAGAAAGGGAAGGAGAGGCTGGGAGAAAAAGAGAAAAGATAGAAAAGACAGAAGCAAGGAAGGAAGGAAGCAAGCAAGCAAACAGCTAGGTGACTTTTGAATCTAGACACTTGGGAAATATCTAAGGCAAGCTACTTGTCTTACAAACTTGGTAACCATTTTGTTCAGCTACATGGCAAATAATGCAAGACTTGCGTGCTGCCAAAAAAGGGATGCATTTCCCTGTTTTTCAATCGAGTTTATGGTTCTTATTTAGCAATGAATGGAGAGAGATGTGAAGCCACTTGAGAAAAAATTTGGCTAGAATGTGTATGTCAGTTCTTTGATGAATTGGAGTCATAAGGTTTCTTGGAACAAGACTATGTTTAGTGCCAGACTTACGTGAGAAAATAATTTGGAAATGGCTTGTTCCAAATACCTGGTTGATAAATATACTTACACAAGTAATTCAAAGTGATTTTCCTGGACATCTTATAATTTGAGCATTAAAATATCTCCCAATATTTAGCTGCTCAATTTTGATTTAAATAAAGAATGTAAAGCTTTTTGTTTTTAAAAAATTGTCTAGTTTCAGAACTGAGAGGGACAACCAGTAAAACTTTGTGCGAGAAACATTTCTGAATTACACTTTGACAAAGCCAATAAATCAGCAGCCTCTGCAAATGACTGTAGAAAAGAAAAGCAAATCACACGTGTATTTTGAGCTACTTCTCAGCTTCAAAACAGAAAATAAGAACACTTTAAAAATTAACTCTCTGGCTTACTGTGGTGAAAATACTCCTTTAAGTCCACACGCACTAACGGCTTCAACAAAAACTGAAAGGGAAATGAAAAAGATCAAGCACAGGCTTTAAACAATAAACATGTCTCCTGCAACAACACCTTAAAACTCTCACTGGGGAGACACCTCATTTTCCAAGGAGGCCCAAATCCCGGATTTATTTTAAAATCAGCGGTTGCAATAAATTTTTTGGGTTTTTTTTTAAGATTGAAAATGGAAACAGCATTGTAGCAGGCAAGTAGATATTAAAAGAAAAGTACGATGAAACAAATAGGAAAAAAATGTTGGTCATGCTGGTACTAAAAGTAGTAGCATGTCGATGATTTAGGTCCCCAGAAGCTCCTTTACATTCTTAGCTATTATCTATCTCAGCTGCTGAAACCTGCTGTTTTAAAGGCATTAGAGTTGAACATCTAGTGACAGCACTTGGGTTATTTATCATTATGTATCACCCTGCTACAGTATATTTTATTATTCTGGATTTAAAGGAAGATAACACAATTATGGTTAATTTGCTTCTCTTCTTTATATATATAGTGTCATGACCCACCACGGCTTTGTCCCATGAGATATTTTTAACCAAAAAGAAATCCACAAGAAACTCTCCCTAAAAATTCCATTAATAACCTCTTGTAGCGTGTATAGGTTGCAGGGTCTGGAACTAAGAATGTTTTAATCTCTTCAGCAAAACAATGTCTCATAATGATGTACAGGACTATTGCTGCACTGATGAAGAATCATACATAATTCAGCACCTTTCACTTGGCACCACTGTGATATCCTCATTAGCAGTGGCTCACAGTGGCTGTCAGATGGTGTCCATGCGAATGCAGGCATTATATTGTCTTTGAGATGTGCAGCTGCTTCCATGACACTGCCAGTATATAAAAACATGACGCCAGTTTGTTTTATTTAGTGCTAAACCTTCCAGTTTGTAAAAACAAGGCTGACACAGAGCCTGACATGAGGCAGTGAAAATAATTAGCTCTCATTTTCTCAGCCTCCTATTTCCTTCTCCCCGCTGTGTTCTCTTTCCACTAAACCACCACATGTCAGTCGAAATGGGAGGCAATTAGTGGGCTCATTTCAGTCCCCACAACTGTGCTGAAAAGAAAGTATTTATGATGGCACAATGAACAGCTGAAAGATTAAATAACATTTGCCTTTTGAAAAGAAAATGACTTCTAGCTAAATGGGCAATTTTTGATTATTCTCAAACAAGCTTAGAGTAGTTGGTTTTTAAAATACAAGAAAGGAAAATGAGTCATTTTTAGGTGAAAGAATCAAATAAAACTTGACACAGTAATGCAAATAACTGATGTTTTATTGCAAAATATGTAAATGTGTTATACCCTTAACAATGGCTGGTGTCTCAGGTCAGGGCAGGCTGTTGCAAGCCAGGCTCCAGCGAGAGAAGGTGGCTCCACCACTGGTTTTGTTTCAGCTATGCAGGCAGAAAAAAACGGGCAGAGGGGAGGCCTTCTGAGAGAGATAGTCTTAAAACATACAGATAAAAAGTGAGTGAAAGATATATTTATGCTATCAGTTGCCTGAGTGCCTTCTTCAAAAGCTGGAGCCCTTACTCCTCCACAAGGCAACAGGCACTGGCTGGCTGGAGCTTTGCCTGGAGAAGCATAAGGCCTTTTTAACACCTACACAGACCACACTCATCAGTACCAAAAATATCTGTCCTCTGACAGCATCTTTCTTCAACATCCATTGCTGTGAAGCTCTGTGCTGCTATAGTGGGGAACATAATGGTAAATAACAGGCACTGCTACACGTCGGGCACCGGTGCCCTGAGAGGAGCAGGTTGCAGCAGCTGAGAGGGAGAGCTCTGCGATAACAGCAGTCCTGAGCCTTGCTGTTGTATTTACCATGAGCTGCCCTTGCCATGTGATCAGAAGCAAATGGGGATTGCTGCAGCCACAGGCAGCATCATCCACACGAGCAATCTGCTTGCAACAGTGGGATTGTACAGGTGAGAGCACGGGAAACACAAGTCCTTTCTCTGAGGGCTGTGTGGACACCCTTGTGTGCTGCCTAAGCCAGCCTGGTCTTGCAGCAGCAGTCCCCAGGAGCTGCCCCGTGGAGAACACCACGATGGAGAAGGCAGGCACCACATCCTCACCAATGGCAGGGCAACGCACAGAGGCTGCGCCTGCACGCAGGGCCTGCAGCCCTGTGGGATGTCAGCTGTGGAGACAAGGGTGAGCAAGAGCTTGATAAAGGCTTGGCAGGGCTGCTGGACATGTCCTGCATGTGCCTAGGGACAGAGGCTCCTCTTGCAGGCTTTTGTTTGGAGAGCAGATGTACCAATGCTACAAGACCACTGGGAACCTATCAGTGCTTCTGCAGACATATATGTGATGAAGGCTGTACGTGTGAGACACAAGTAGAAGGCAGCAAGTTAATTCAGGCTGGCCACGGTAGAAAAATAAAGCTTGAGATTAAAAAGTCTAGATCACGTGAGCAAATAACTTAGCTGAAAAGTCTAAATGCCTTTTCACGATTATGGAAAAATTGATTATTTCTGATGGGATCTCCTGGCTCAGCATTGCATACACAAGGATTTTAAAAAGTGTTGGCTTGCATTTGACCTCAGTTACATATGGATGCCATGGCTGGAGCAATCCCAGTAGAGATGATGGAGTTATACCAGCTCCACCTCATATAAAAACAATATGTGGCCCAGAAAAGCCTCTTTGAAAGACAATACAAGGAGCTCAGATCACTTGCACTAAAATTCTATACCCTACAGCTGATACACTTCCTCAGTGGACTACATTAACCAGTTCTTAACAGTGCTGGTTATATTTAAATGTGGCTGTGGTTTGGTTTTACAGCTTCCTTCACAAAGTGTTTATCCCTTTACTGACTACTTCTTGGAATAGGAGTAAATTTATGAAAATGGCACATAAACACAGCTACTCTGATTCTTGCATTAACTGTTAGCCTTTAGCAGTGAAAGCTTTGTGATTTGAGATGTAATTAAAGAGAAAGTCCATAGAAGATGAAGTTTTGAGATATGATTAAATAATCCCATGTTAGAAAGTCAAGGTACTTGGAACTACCTTGCAAAGGAAGGGGCAGATAAAACCTATTCCTCCACAAGCTTTACTTACTGAAGTGGGTTAAAATATCTACAAACCACGGGGAATATCTACGAATGAAAATCTACAGAAGTGGAATTTTAAATTTCAGGCCTTGATCCTTGCTTTATTTTTTACCACGTTTGTAATGTGAGGAGTGCCTTCCACGGCAAATTAAACTGGTGATGCTACATCACATCTGTCTGAACTAGAAATTATTTTTAAGAAACTAAAGCAAGCGGTTTTGAGTGTTGATGTAGGGAGAGGGTGGAGAGGAAGCAGCAGAAATGATCTCAGCTTGTGAAACTGCATTCCAGTTACAACAAATACAACAACTGTTTTTGTCTTGTAGTGCCTGCATTTTGTCAGCCTGTGGTTCTCCACAGGAAGAGTTGGTCACGATGTCTGTCTAAAGTAGCCTTAATATTATATTCACTTTTGCACTACACATTTAAATAATGGCATTAAAATATATCCCAGTTGGATATTCAAGCCTAGAAAATAATTCACACACATAGCAGATGGTTTTGAAGAGGTTCTTCTCTTTACCTTGTCAAATGGAAGAGAGGTAACTGGGGAAAAATAAGGCAAAATGGTGACCCAACTTCAAGGCTTTGTTTGGATATAGGTCAGATTGTGCTACACTCAGTAAAAAATGAAAACATTCAAAAGGCATGGTGAAATCTGCCCTTTTGAAGACCAAAAATAAAGAATGCATCAACAGGAGACAAAAAGACTGTGAACCATCCTTCTTATGGGGTTGGATGATTCATCAGTGCAGAGCTGACACAGCTCAGACACCTTTCCCTGATTGGGAAATTTTAATGAGCCACCTAGGATGAGAAAGCCATTGAAAATTCCCTCTGCAGTTCTGCGAGTCAGCTCAAGCCACAATTGCCAGGGTTTGTGTTTTTACCCTCTTTGGTGTCTTGGAGTTAATTGGTGTCCCCCTCCTTTTTTTTTTAATTTATGGGAAAAAAAAATCATTTAAAATGTCTAAATCTGTAACCTTTCAGCTCAGTGGGAATTGTGTACAGAAAGGTCATTAAAAGGAAGTGAATGGAAGTAACCACATAACTCGAACTACAAGAGTTGGAAAAGAAACCTCGAAAAAACAGGTTAGCTTAGCAGCGCTCACTCCTGATGCATTCAGAGAGCACAAAGGTCAACTGAGCTTTCATCACCTCCAAAGATGCAGCTAAAAAAAGGAAGGAAACTGTAATGAAATGACTGCATCTGTCAGCTGGTGGAAACCAACATAAACCCACTAGAAGATGCAGTTTAAATTAGCTAACAGATCTGAGGCTGGTAAAGTCACGTAGTGGGAAGTCAATGTTTCATTCAGTGTACAGACAAGGATGAACATTCAAATGCCATCCTGAAGCATATTCATCAGGATTGCTGCTAAAAGGCAGTGCCAATTCCTAAGGCCCTCAAATTTCCGTGATGCTCCTGCCTGCTTATGGAGAAAGTGTTCTGGCTGTGCTGGCAGGGCTTGGTGTAGTGCCAGGGAGAGGACACCTGTGCCTCAAGAAACCATCTTCACACCTAAGACAGTGCTGTACTTTGAACAGCCAAATGCACTGAATTAACCTGCACCCCCCAAATGGCTTCTGGGTCCTGGACCAGCTCATCCAGCACTTTTATGCCCTGTGGCACTGTGGTATGTCACTCCGCACACCGAGGCTGCACCCGCACTAGTGCTTTAGTTTGGATCAGGAACATGGTTTTGTCCCATGTCTGCCCTGTCTCATGCTTTGGCAGAGCCACCTGCAAGCACATGGACCAGCTTACTTCCAGGTGCAACTGCTCCTGAAGATGCACTACAAGACCTAATGGGAACTCAGCCCAGGAGACCACTGCAGAACTGGCCTGGGGTAAAACCTCCAGTGTGACCTGTTCCCTTGTACAGAGTCCTTCCTGCTGCACTGCACCAACTCCCAGCTGAGCCTTATAATCTTCTTTGATGCACACAGGTCTAGTAGTCTACACACCACTTGGGGAACACATTTCTTGACTCATAACCCAGATTTAAGCTTATTGCCTCTTTTTTCTCATGGCTACAACAGGAGAAATGCTTCTTAGCTAGGCAGTCAGTTGCAGGGACTGATTAGGATAAAGTTTCTTTGAGAAATTTATTATTAAACTGATATAGGCCAGCTTTTTAGCTATAGAGATGGTGGAAGGTACAACCCCAAGTGTTTCTGCTGTCCCAGTTTTACAGGAACAGGCACCACCCTTTTAAAAAAATGGCGCAGTAAAGAAGCTTAAACTCTTCAATCCTGGTTTACCCAGTATCTCCAATTCATTTTGGAACAAATCTGGATGCCAGCAGCAGTTGGCTTAAAGCAGCCTCTAGGGGAGCTAGAAGATTGCATCCAGGGATTTTCAAAGCAGCAAGCTAGCCATATTTTCTGTATTGTACGTACAACATGTCATTGTTAGCATTATATCTAATGTAAGTTACCTTGCTCACACTGGCCCTACCATCCTGCCCAAAAGCTCAGTCGATCTACCCCTTCCAGTCACTTTTTAACACTTGTGAAGCTATACCACCTTTAAAGGCAGGCATGAGTTATTAAGCAGACCTTGGACAGAAGTTTCCAGCCCAGACAAACTGAGGTGACAAATGGTGCATTCCCTAGAACGGCACCAGGGACACAGGTGCTGAGGTGGTGTGGATGCCAGGAAAGGCATGCCTGGCATGCACCCATGGCTGCAGAGGGAATGACTTTCTTAGGAAGGGGGCCAACCACACACACATAGCAGAGAGGACCAATTAGAAGGTCACAGGAAAGGGAGGATGAGAAAGAAAAGGGGTTCTCCGTTGACACATTCAAAACCTACAAAAGTTATGTCAGCACTACACAGGTCTGTTGAACTAGCCCTGTCCTCTCATAACAATTCAGCATCTGTCCCATAGACTTTGGCATGCTATCTTATTTGCAGATTTTGCCGTCACAGCTAAAATATCTACTTATTCTCAAACTTAGTAGCCGTTAGTGCAACCTGAATTTCCCTTCAGCAGTCAGAGGTCTATTCACTCCTTCTCATGCTCTTTCCTGGGGGAGGCTGCCCACCTCCCTGCACTATGGCTCACAACTCACATGGAAGGAATATATGAGCTATTTCATGGACTTCTAGTTCCTTGTAGAGTTGCACAGGGAAGGGAAAGATGCACAACTACAAAAAAGCAGCTGTACAGCATCATAAGCTACATGCATTTGAGAACAGTGAGACAGTCTAAGTAATTCACATAGCGATAAAGAAGATTTTCATAGAAAAACAGCACTTAGGATAAAAGAAACAAACAAAAAACAGACAGAAAGCAAAATTTTTTTTCAAATTGATGAAATGGTTTCAGTATGAACCCAAGTTCCTGCAAAGTACAAACATAAGTGCTTTCGCTGCAAGCACCATCAAGTAGAGAAATCAAGAGACTTCTGCAAACAATATGCCCTGAAAGCAGGGCAGCCAGATAACATAAGATGAAAGTCAGCCACCCACAAGTTTAGGGTGGACACACAATGCAGATTTGTAAAATACAGAAGGAAACAAATCCTGCTGTCACAACCCCTGACACTAACTCAGAAATGCTTTGCACACCATTTATACATAGATCATAATTCCAAACCTCTTGAACTCAAGAGTCCATGGCAGGCTGGATAAAGAAAACAAAAAGCATGGGACAAACTTCACTTTCAAGAAAAGACAACCTAGAGGAAATGCTTTGCTGGATCATCTGGAGTCATCAATGCTCCCATTACACAGGGTGTAACAAGGGATCCTTGAACCACCTCAGCTTGGAGCTGCAGTTTGATTAGGATGTGGTACATTGGTAATTGCCTTTCACCAGTTGCTGCACAGTAGCTCTGCCATCTGCAATGTGCTGCACCTACCCCCCACTTCTTCCTCACTACCATAAGGGAGCACAATCACCACCAGGATAAGTCCTGTCCTCCCCAGCCAGCAGCCACACATGCCACATATTTTCCAAACTCCTCTTGGTTACATGAAAAGACACCACCTTCTGCCAAGACAACAATAAGTCTTCCCACTAAGGTGAGGCATACAGCACTGCTCAACTGTCCTTTGGTATCAAAGACTCCCCTTTGAACGTCCTTTTTTGCATACATGGATTGTTATTAAACACCCACTGGGACAAAAGGAAGAAAGTGAAAGCCTGAATTAGAAAAATTAAGGTTATAAGAATTGTTCATGAGAAAACAAAACCTATCAGTCAAAGCTTTTTGCACCCCTCTTTTCTTCTTCACCTTCTCTGGGGTGTGGTTCCCCATCACTGATGTAGCCCCACATGCCACCTTGACATTTGCTCAGCACTTTCCAAAAGAGGATTCTCACAGCAAACTATCATTTTTGTGCCCAGAAGATACTGGACCCTCTAGGTAGTGACTAAAAAGGTAAACAAACCAACCAATCCAGCGCTCACAGCTTACCTTTGGACCACTTCCTGGCTTCAAGTGATAACCGAAAACAAGTTCAAGATTCACTACTTTCTCTACGTTTTCTTCGGCACCACCTGCAGAATCCTGCCAAAAAAAGGCAAGGTCAGACTTCACATCTACCACAACCCGCTGGGAGACAGGAGCAACGCCTTTGGTGGCAGTAAGGATTTGCCTTTCAGATGCTACAAATCTGGCGGGCAGCAGGAAGGAGTCATCACTCTGCCCCAGTCACGCTGCTCCAAGAGGGGCCGGGGCTTCTGCATGAGTTTATAGCGTGTAGTGGGGGGCACCTGGGAGATGCTGCACAATTTCTGATCCTGGCTGAGCCATTCCAGCACTGCACGGTGCTGCTGCAAGCATCGTGGCAGCCACTGGCAATGAAATTGCAGCCAGCACGGTATAATGGCGAAACCTCTATTTTCATTTTCTCCCTTGGGGAACAGAGTTTCACTGGTTGTAAATTCACTTGAAGTACACTTCACTTTATAGCTGTGCAATAAATTGTAACTAAAAAAAAAGCTACTTCAGGCTTTGGGTTCTAGAACTGCTTGATTAGCTCACCAAATTAAATCAGGCAAATATCTGCTCTGGTGACCCTGAGGTTCTCAAACACTCTATCCCTTTTGCATGGCACTTGTTACTGATATCAGAAAACCAACAGGTTAACAAAAGGGTGACCAGACACTATCATCCTTCTCTCTTGTAACATTAATAAACTGGGGAATCATAGGCTTATTCTGGGCTGGGGTCTGCCATTCTTTGGTGACGAGAAGCCAGTGACACCAGTTTGGAGGAATGGCTCTTAAGAGTAATTTCTGATTAATAACAGCAAAGGAATTGCAACTAGTAGTGTTTTAATTTAATACTACTAGTTCCACAATAAAATCTTCGAGCCTCCTTGAAAACAACTTTTTATATCCTATTACTTGCCCTAACGTGACCCATTGCTGCTGTTGACCCTCCACATCTGTCACAACGCTCTGCAGGAACTACTGCTTCGCTCTCCTGTGAACAGTAGGAAAGCTGAGACAAGAGAACAATATATTCATAGCAACACAAGAAGCATTTCTCATATAAACAATGAGACTTGCCTTAATTAATGGTGGAAAATGAAACAGATTTAGGTAGTCATGGGTTAACTTCTCAATAGCAGTCTAGAAAAAGAAAATCAACAAAATCAGATGAAAGTTATTCAGTATCTCATACTGCAAATTCCAGCATGAAAAACAGCACAACTCCACGTGCACTGTGTTTTCCATTGTGGATACACTAGGGCATGTGAGAAGAGTTTAAAACACAGCCCTGTTCTGGAAACTCTCATGGTAGATAGGCCCTATCTTGCATTCAGAATCAGATCTGCTTAATCAGAGAAAGAGATGTTTGGGGGTTGTTTTGGTTGTTTTTATTTATGCTTAATCAACCCAGGAAGCAGATATCTTTCATTTTAGGCACTATTGACTTTATTAAGTGTCAATAATTTTCCCTGTAGAAAATGTAAATTAAATATATCTGTAATGGTGTGTGACATGGAAAAAATGGCTGAGGAGCAAAAGGGGAATAAATCTGCGCGACTTATGAAGCTAAATTTGCAGAACTAGCAATTAGGATACAAGTATCTCTTTACTAGTAAATTGTAATATAAAATCATTGAGATCCAACACAATTATAGATGCTGCTTTTACAGAAATCCTTTTCCAAAGCTGACTGCCAGGAAACTGAACTCTCTCCCGTGGCTACAGTATTAATGATATTACTGCTGTTGTGATCACGTTTTCCAGATCATGATTTTCTTAAATCATTACAAGTATTAAATACTTAAAACACTACGAAACAAAGTATTAAGGGCAAAGCAACCTGGACATCAGTCAACCAGCTTGAAAGTTGCCTAATGGAGTTTTGCTAGTCAAAGTACGTTTTAAGCTACAGATGAAATGTGAAAGCTGATGAGTTCAGAGATTTCAGTTCAAATAAGTGTTTTCATATCTGCTCTTCCCTCAGCTCAGGAGAAATCCTTGGAGAGGACTCTCTCTGAACATATCCAAAGCTTTCTGTCAAGAGAATGGCCTTCCTAGGTGAAGCTTTAGAAGTACTGCCAGTCCAGCCCACAAGAAAACCAAGAACCACTGAATACAAATGCCACATTTTCATGCCTCATAAAATGTTCAGGTTGCTTTGGATTCCAGATCCATACAAATCTGGGGTTTTTTTGTACCAAATATGTTCTCTATTTAGCTTTATATATACATATTTTTTAATACTACTAAAACCTCACAGACTCCTTCTTAATACTTGCACTATAACCTATTGCAACATTCAACTTATGCGGCTAAATACCTTTAAATGGATGATGTGTCCTCTGGAAACAATTCCCATGTCCTTTAAATCCTCCTCTTCTAGAAGAAGCAATCTTTTCCCAGTGATATGATGTTCCTTAAACAAGCTAGCATATACACTCATTTCACCAGAAGCATCGCCTTAAGATAAGAGAGGTTATTCAGTAATCCATAGGGTGCTTTACTGGAGGGAGAAAAAGACGAGCATATGTATGTATATTCAAAAACATGACTATGAAGATACATATGAATAGCTTTTACCTTTTCTAGTAAGTTGTTGCATCCAGAAAAACTGCAAAAAAGATGAATCGGTCTTGAATTTCACATCGTCGAAATTTTATATTACAGTTATTTGGAGTTTGCAATTAATCATTCTTTTTTAAAACAACATTTAAAAATATTTCTAACTTCATGTTAAAGGAATCAAGATTCACCGATGCAAGTGATTACTTTTGCTTAGCTTTTTAAAACTGCTTTCAATTTTGCAGCCACCTTCCTCAGGTTACCATTGCGAAGAACAACAGAAATGTCTGAAGCAGAAGCTTAGAGGTCTGTCACGTGCTAAAAGGGCTGAAGTTAAGGAGCCAGGGCTATTATGGCTTTCACACTGGCTTTCCAGGCAGTCCTTCAGTAACGTTAGCTAAGTAACCCCATCATGAATAACTCACAAGGAGAGTGTGACATTAAAATCACTGACACAACACTATGCTAGAGAGAAATCATTGTTTCTTGTTTAGCCTTTTAACTGAATAAAAGGGTAAAAAAAGACTCAATGCCACTATTTCATATGAGAGAGAGATTCCACGTCCCTTAAAAACCCTTAACTTTTTCAGTTAATTGACATCTTGGTGGCATATAGTGGGATAAAACCTTCAAGCCAAGTCTTGGGGCAGTTCCACTTTCCTTATACGATCACTCAAGAATGTCCCCCTGGCTGCTGACAGCTCTCAGTACAAATTTATAGACTTTGGAGAATGTGGCTGTTTTATAAAGGTTCCTCGAGTCCTTAATTTACCCATGGTGATTTTAAAGCCTTTCTGGGACACAACTTTCACCAAGCAAATAGTAGTAAAATCCCAACTAGACATTCTGATACAGCTGTCCCTCCCACCGTACCCACTGTAATTTGTTAGAGCTCCAAAAGGCAATGCTGGCCACAAAATACTCACCACATCTTCTTCGGTCCATGCACAAATATCAAAGGAGGGCAGCAACTGTGTGAGAGACATGAATTGAAAAGAAAACCATCTGACTGCTTCTCTCCCCTCCACCCAAATTTCACTTTGGCGGCCAATTTAATTTGATTCCTTTTTCCCTGCAAACAGCAGGACTTTAGACTGTGACTCTCACACTGACATACCAAACCCTTGGATTCACACTAACCACAGGCTGGCTCCAACAGCACAATGGCAGTACTAAATCAATCCCATTGTTTTGTGTACATAAAATTATCAGCAGATCTCAAATAGAAAAAATTTAGGAAGCAAAAGCAAGCAGTCCGATGGTGATTGACTCTCTGGCTGCCTCTCTTCTTGCTCTGATACTACGGGAAGGCTTTTGCTTTTCCTATGGCTTTGGTACCACCTGATCCGTGCAATGAAAATAATGCGGCGATTATGACCCTCTCCAGAATGATAGGTATTTTCTGCAAAAGGAAGGGCAACTGTCACTAGACAGCAGTGAAAGCAGAATTTGGAGCTGGGGCACAGTGGCTAGTCTTCCTGTAGAACAAGTCCTTTTTTTGGTTTCTGCTATGCTCCGTAACTGCTCCCCTGAGGCTGCAGTAGTGCAGCGCTTCCCAACCTTCTCCAGGGCTGCAGCCCACACTCAGCACATTGTTGTATGCAAGATGGTGTTAGCTCTTGAAGCACAAGGAAACCATGGAGGATGCACAGAAGGATGGCTGCGTTAAGTAAGATTCTGGGATGATTTGAAAACTGATGCAGGAGATGCCACTGTAATATGAATTGCCATTTTACTCGCTCAAGCATACAGTATCCCAAGCCGCACCTTCTCGGCATTTCTATCCAATTAAAGGGTTAGCATTAACTGGTATTGTCAGTCTCTTCCAAAGGCTCAATACAATGATGCAGTCGCAAATTTACTCAATGCACATAATATTGACTTAAGAGACTAAGCTCGGTCACCCACCAGCCTCCAAGGCTTTGTTACCTCCTCTAGTGAGCCCTGCCACCCACGAGCACTCCAGCCCCAACCCACAGGCCAAGAATGCCCCCTTGGTAGGCACTGCCTGCCTCCAGCTGGACACCAAGACTCAGGGCAGAGCTGCCTATTATGTGCCAGTCTGAGCACTTTCCTGGCTCTCCAGGCAGAACCCGGGGTCTAGTGTAATCCATCCACAATTTTTAGCCACTGCTGTGGAACACCCTTTGTAGCATCCATATGAAACTCCCATTGAAGGATTTGTGACTGCCCAACACCCCTTGATTTCTGCCTCCAAATCTATGACTAGGTGCTGCTCACCCCACTTTGAGTTTCAGGGCTCTTCAGACTGCTGGGACAAATCACCCACAAGACCAGCTGAAGACACCTATGTAAGGAGGATCTAGCAGACCCTCAGACCCATCCCTTTTCTCACTGTTTTTCCAAAGAGGCATCAGGGTGAAGTGGCAGATGGGAAGATGCATCTGGCAAAGAAAAAAGGAGACCTTCCTGACTTTTTCTTTCTACACTGAATTTCCAGCCAATCTTCTCGACCAACTTGCTATTAGTCAGGTATTCCCTATCCTAACAGCTACCTGCAGCCTCAGGACGCTGTGGGACAAAAGTAGTGCTGGCGGCAACAGACGAGCACAAGGCAGGGCAAGTGGCAATCACAAACATCCTTAAGAAGGTAGAGGGTTGTACCCTTTTGTAGGTACTTATAATCAAAGCAGCAGGTGCTGTGGGAGAAGCCTTGTAGAATAATTTGTATGACTGAATCTTTTACTACATAAGTCCAATATTGCAATTTTCATTGCACAATGTATTTTGTCAGCTTTTCCCATGTTTAAATATAACCAGTGGCAGAATATATTCTGTACTATTTTGATTAAAAAAAAAGAAACAGGAGAGAAAAGGAGCAATGTCACACAGTGAGTAATACAAAAAATTACTTAAATCAGCAGACAGTAAGAAACCTCTTGAAACACCACCATTTTACACAGGGACACGGATGCATAAAATTTACTGTCAAAATGTTTATTGCAAAATAGAAGTTTGGAACACAGAGAAGCAAAGAAAAATGTTCACATCAAAAGAAAGTTTATGACACCAATTGAGGAAATTTAATACATAGCATGATTTCTTTTTCTTTGTTTGCTTTGGTTTTACACTAGAAAATTGAATCCACAGTGTGAATAAAACAAGACCTTGTATGTCAAGTGCAATAAAGAGAATAACTGACGTTGCAAGGTTTTACCACACAGAAGTGTCACATCGCATGTTCCACACAAATGATATATTCAGTTTACAGCACAAGAGTTTTGGCACAGGCGCTGCACTCAGCATTGTTTTTTTTCAGAAGGGAAAAGAAATTTCTCTAACACTGTGAAAATATTTTCTATTCAAATTTCATCAGTTCACACTTGAAGTGTAAGTAGCATTGACTCCTAGTATTCAGTACAAAACTTTTTCAGTAGTGCAAAAGCAAGAAATGCAGTGGACTATAACTGATTTTAAAAGGCATATGAATACTTAGCACACAATATAAAATGTTTAAAGGAGGATGTTGGTTCTACAGTTTTAAAATTAAATCTTCACACATCAGAAATTTCTGTGCAGATTTTACAGTGTACACCAAGTCGAAGTCTGGGGGAAAAGGGAAAGGACTCTCCTCCAGACTCCCACCAGTGCATCTTAAGGACTGTGAAAATTACTAAATGAGCTTATTTTCCTACCTGAATGTTCTACCTAGGACTGTCGTTAAAACCTCTGTCAAGTTAGAGGTCTCATTGAAAACCTGTAAAAGCTGCCTGATTACAGAAAAAGGAATTACAGTACTAAAGACACACAGGAGCTGACTGCTTATGAGCTAAATGCACACTATGGATTTACTGCTACTGCTGACAGCGATATAAATTGTTATTGCATCAAATATTCAACTCATAATAACCGCTTTAAAATCCAGAAGGAAAGGGAATTAACATCTAACAAAACCACTGGAACAATGAACAAATGACAAGTGAAGAACATGACTCTGTGACAAGGAGCTGCTCCAGACCTCACCTCCAGGAAGCCCTTCAAATATAGAGGGGACAAACTCCAGGCCAGGCAGCATGCAACTGGCTAGGGATGCAGTACACTTATGCACAGTACCTTAGGACACTTGCTACTCCAAGGCATTAGTGGTGTAATTGTCACAAAAATTACTAGATTAAAAGTTTTACTCCATTAATGTCCCACTCCATTTTTCTCCACTGCTGAAGGAAAAGAAAGGGAGTTGGGAGCTGGACAGCCTGTCTTGGTCTCAGTCATTCTACATCTTCAAGCAAGCCAAAAGCTGATCCTCACCATTCTCTTGGGCCATTTACCCATCAAAGTCAGCATTGGCATTATAACAGCCTGGTAAACAGGAGTTCAGGCCTGATTCTTACCTCTACCCTCTGTCAAATGTAGCAATATTATTTAACTGCAGATACCTCCAGGGCATTAAGGAAGTTAGAGAAAACTGGGATCCCAACAGGCGTGGTGGGGACTGCGAGGTGAATGAAGCATAGGAAAGCTGGTGGTGGCTTTGCTTACAGCCCAGAGCAACCAGATAAACACCTTCTCGGTTTGGTTGGCGCCTTCACAAGCTACACTATGTGGCTGTGGACTGTTTGGAGATCTAGATAATATCCTAGCGATGACACATGTAGGAGACAGACTGGGTTGCACTGCAGAGCAAAATCAGGTGTGGAAGATGAAATACTCTGACCTCCTCCAACCAACATACTTGCCCACCAGAGCTACTTTCAAAACCTTTATCTAGAAAGAAGCATATCAGTGGCAGAAACAACACAGCTGGATTCTCACATATGATTTTTGGCTTGCAAACTGAAAGCATCTGCTATGAAAGTCATTACAGGAAAGTAAAAATGCAATCAATACCATTATTTTGTTAATAAGCATAACCAATATGCCAAGTATAACACTAACTTAAGAGAACCGCAACAGAAGAGTTTGCCATATGTTATCAACACCTCTACAATTCAGAGACCTTTGCTACTTTGAATACATAAGTAAGTTTCACAAGAGTTTAATATTCTCCTTAATATAACTTCATTTGCTTTAACAAGTGATGTATGAGGAAAGAAAGCGGAAGAGGAAAGTTTATCTTTGTTTCATTAAAAAGTACCGGAACTAAGTAGACAGCAGAAATTCCTGTGAGCACGCTACCAAATTCTGATGATATTTTGCAGCAGTAACTTACATGCTTGGGCATGCACAAAACCTTGAAGACAGACTTAAATCTTGTTATTTCGCAACTATGAAACCTGGTGTCATGCTACTTAAGGATTATTTTTACTTTTGTAAAGATTAAGGTGTGGATTTACAAATTCAGTTAAAAGCCATGCAAATGTGAATGTGCATGAAGTGCTCTGAGATTGTCAGATGCTAAAAAAGTGCAAAACATCAATGATAGGGACCAATTTTAATTTTTTTTTTTTAAATACTAAATGTACTGAACCAAATTTCATTTTCAGTTAAAGCTGTACAACCCTACAGTGCTTATGTGATGCAGTAATTCATGCACAATGACACAACACCTTCAGTGCATATATAAGATTATATAAACCCATCAAATTTTCCCGGGTGCAAAGTGGCAGTTACAAAAATAGTATCATTGCCGCGTGTGTTAGCAGATGTAGACTTACAAAAATAGTACAAAACTGCAGTGAAAACAGCCTATTTGCTCTTATTTCCATTTAATTATTTGCCTTTCAATGTCCCTTTTTCTCCCTACAAACAGGTTGCTTCAATGGGACTAAGAAGCCATCTCTACCTGTGCTGAGGGACCAAGTTTCTCCCTGTGATAACTCTATAAACTTATCAGATCATTTAAATTATAATTCTGTCCCAAAAAAAACTTTCCGATACAAGAGGGTTAACTTCAAACCAATGAATTTGTAACTGTTAGGAAGAAGGTGGAATATGGAATGACATACTACAGAAATTAACCATCTCGGAGGGTCTAAGACTGTGTAAAGTGAGTGGAGGAGGCAAGCTTGAAGGCCAGCACTCACTACCTTGCAGGTTACCAGACCAGTGCTGATGTTTAAGGATAGAACAATTCCCTTTCAAATCCCAAAGAAATGCTCACTCAAGACTCTAGAAAAACTCCTTCAAATAACTTTCTCTTTTTGTTGAGTGAACATGTAATGATTTCAAGCCTGCTGTTATCTAATGTATCCATTTTTCTCTAAGCTATCTACAAAAACACTCACCATAATATGTAGGTTAGAGCTGTGTAACAGGCAAGCCTATAATTAAAGAAGCCACTCAAAAACAGAAGTTTTCATAAAAGAAACCCCTCCAGTAATTGAGAATGGAATTTTGATGGCTTATTCCCACTACAGCTGAACTAGACAGTAATGTTTTCCTTTTGAAATGCTGCCCTTCTTCCTTGGGCAAATATTTTACAACATCTTCCTTTCTAACCTGCATTTGTGTTTGCACTGGTTTCCCTCCCTCCTTCTGCATCACCACTAAAGGGGTCATCAGGAGAAACGGACTCGCTGCTCTCAACTTAAGTGCCTGGCAGGCAATTATTGCAGCAGATTGTTACACACTGAGTTTTACGGTAAGTCATAACAGCAGTGGCATTACTTCAGAAGTGATTTAGTTGCAAAAAAAAAAAAAAAAAAACCAACATACACAGAGGCTAGTAAATGTTCCTCACGTTACTGCCATCATGGAGATTTTCACATTAGCCACAGCAGTAGGGCCCTAGCTGAAATGTCACTATGGCTTCTCTTTGTCCTTTCGTAAGGGTAGCACACACAGTTTAGAGGATACAACAGAATAAAAATTTGCTAACATTGATTTTTACTCTCAGGTACAAGAATAAGTCCATCAAAGTTAATGAGGCTTCCTGGATTTACATCAACATAACTGAAAATTAGCTTCTAGATCACAATATCTGATAATAGATGCAGAAGTCTGATTGCAGTTCGCTTTGCTAGAGTGAATTATATACACACGCACACACACGTGAGGGGAAAAAAGAACATTTGTACAAATCATCTACTGACAGGGATTATCTGGATTCTGCTGCTATTCAGGTTTTAAACTGTGTATTTAACTAACCCCCCTCTTCCCCTCAACCAAGGTTCTCTCTCCCTAGAAATGTATTTATGACTTCCCACAATACCACTTTGAAAAAGGTTTTAAATTGGAAACACAGCAAACCCCTTCACTGCAACAGTAAGAAAGAACAGATTGTAGAGAATAGCAAATCTGAAAACACTAGTATATTTGTATGATTGACAATTAAAGGGGTAAGGGAAGTGACAAAAAACACAAAAGAAAAATTTTAAGTACATTAATGGCATTAAACACATTGAAGTTTCCCCGAGTGTTTTCAGATCTTAAGTTTATCAGGCCATAGTTTCTGTAATCAGGCATCAAGAATTATAGATATAATCACGGTTCTTATAATAATAATAATAATAATCTCAAATAGTTTGGAAAGTTTAGTTCCAAATTTCATCAAAGCAGATATGTCAGCAGATTCTAAACAAAAACATGTCTTCCTACACACAAACATGCTCAGCATGGAGAACATCTCTTTTTTTCTTTTCTTTTACAGGATTTAAACAGACCAAACTGACAGGATTCTTGTTCTAAAACTTTATTTTTGCTTTGCTAAAACCAATTTCAGGGTTAAATCTACAACTGATTTCATTCACTGCTATCATCTGTTTCATCACAATAATCATCATCATCATCATCTGACCAGTCGAATTCACTGAAACCCAAAGCCATGTTGATTTTCTTTCCTTTTCTCATAGAGGTGGTTTTAGAAGAATTCTTTTTGGCTTGCATGTTTATCTGCATTCCAGAATGCAGGACAGATCCTGCTTGGTTCAGAGAGAAGATATCCCCAAAGCCCGTCATCATCAAGGCCTTCAGACTTTGGTTCATGCCAGCAACCTCCCCGTTACTTGTTGCTGTGATCTGGCATGACATCTCTGCACTGTTTGACTCCTCTGTTTTAGATTCAAAGTAAGACTCCTCAGACATTCTTGCAGCAAGAGGTAAGAAAAACTATTAAAAGGAGGAAAGGACAGAGCAAAAGTGAAAGTTAGAATCAATTTAAAAATTGAGGAAAAAGACACCACCAGATTAGTTGGCAATCAACAGAAAGCACAACAATTAGTGAATTTAAACATGGAGATCAAGTAAGAATACATTAAACCAGATAGCTTCATTCTGGGGTCATTGTTCTTAAATAGAAGTGCAAAATCACTGACTTGCATGGCAAGAATCACAAGTAGCAGAGCTTTCACAACAGAAGAAGGTTCAAACTCTTCAATCCTTCATTTTGTACAATGAAAACCAGAATGTGACATTTCCCAGTTGGGTGGACTGGCTCCCAGTGCAAGGCAGGTACAACAGAAGTCTCAGTGGGTTGCTTAATTGAACTTTTCAAGATTGAAGAATAAATCATGTTAAGATCAGAGAACCCAGGCAAGCTCGCAAAGTTTGGTAAAGAAGTAGCAGCCCTCTAAATATTAGAAACAACAGCAGCAGTATTAATAGTGCAAAGACTGTTTTTGAGAGTATGCTCAAAAGGAGAGCAAGGAGTCACCCTGCAACAGCCACAATCAGAAACAAGACCCTCACAAGGAGGGCAAAGGACACAGGAACTGGCCCCTAGCCCACACCACCACCTTGCTTCTGGAAGCTGTCCCAAGGAGGAGTAAGCAGGGGAAAAGGAGTGTTTGTTCAGGTCCTTCAGCTTGGTTGCTATTTATTTATTCATTTTTGTGACATCAATATAAATCAGGTTCTCCTGACCCAGTCTGTTATCACAGCATTTTCCATAAATGAAGCATGCCCTCTCTGACTGAACAATGATTAATGCCTCTTCAGAGTGGCCAGGCTAGTAATTTTTCCTCACATGCTTGCCTGTTCTCCACAAGGATTAAAAACTCTGGTGTTTTGTCCCAAATTAATCTACCTACTAAATCAACAGCAAAGGAGCTATGAGTGAATACTTGAGCTGGCCTTTCTTTCCAAAGCTGTTTGCAAAACAACCTGCCCAAAATTCATGGTTTTCTACATCTTTTGCAACCCAATCAAAAAACTAACTGAAGAGTTGATGGCAGTTGGTCACAATAGGTTACAGGGGAGACTATCGTAACATCCTGGTCTGTAACACAGGAGGTTTCATAGCCATGCTGCTCAGAGAGTGCTCATTTCTTGGCAAAACTGACAAGCTATCTATCATTAAAAAAGGAGGAATATCTATCTTTTGTTCCTCAAATTTCCCCTACTTGCATAGGTTTTCTATTTCCATCATGCTTAACAAAAGTTAGCAGTCATCATTAAAGAAATTAAAACAAAGTGAAGAAGTTGGGGAGATGGGGTGCAACAAACACTCTTCATGTGTCCCCTGGCTGTCTTTGTGACAGAAGAACCTGTAGTTAAGCTTCTGTACACTTGGCTGTATAGAAGACAATGAGCACACAATCACCAGAGCCCTACTCAGATCACAGACACCAAAAGTTTTTACTAACAAAGGGAACAAGTATTTTAAAAACAAGATCTAGCCAAAAATATAAGAGATGACCAGCACATAAAATTCAGTGCCAGGTTGTTCTGCTGTCAGCTATTGGTGTTTTAGTCACTTAGATCCATGAAAATGCATCCCCTGACACATGGGAAGAATCCGCTATGGAAATCAACAAAGCTGCAAAACAGCTTTCCTCTAAAACATATTTCCGGGTCAGTGTTTGTGCAACGCCTGGTAGAGGGTAAGCTGTGAATGGGTCATAACTGTGGCTCGTTTTGCAAGCTATAATCATCTTATTTCCTCCATATTCTGCCATCTCATTATCTGGAGAACTTAGGGGCAATCTGCAACAGGACTTGCCTTTGGTGTCACACTGTCATGATTAAATCTCATGAAGAGACTTCCACAGACAGCTGGGATCCCCAACCTCTGTACAAGCCACTGTTCTTAAATCACCACCTGCAGGTGCCTATCTGGATTTCATGTCTTGCTCACTGTCGTCCTCTAAATATGAACTTCAGCTTAGCTACATACATTCCCTTCTTGAAGTCATGTCCCCTTTCAAATGAAATCTCCCATTTCACTACAGCTGTGGATGTATTTTACCCCTCCAAAAGGCTCCAGATTCCCTTGTGCAAGAGGCTCATAAAGGTCTGCACAAAGGGAAGTTGCAGAGATCAGACTCAAAGTTGTCTGTTGTATTATGACACAGCAGAAACAAGGTCAAAACAAGATGAGGAAGAAACACTACTTTCACAGAAGTGTTTCTAAAGATTGGCCTCATCCTTCTCTCATTCTGATGTGTGTAAAGCTATACTCTGTTCTTTGGAGTAGGAGTAGCCTGCCACTCATAGCTATCTACCATACAGGATGAAGCATCTACCAGCCCCAAAACACTGCAGAATCAACTGGCAGAGACAGTTTCCCTGCTCTCCTTTCACTTGCTTTTTTCTGCTTCTGCACATTGCTTTAACAGTATCTGCTGGCCTCTGGTCTTCGCTGCAGAGCAAAACAAAGCGACTGCTGAGCATAAAGCAGGGATGACAGTAGCAGGGAAAACACAAGGCCTAGCATTGGTTTAGAACCAGGTATAAGCCTAGTGGCCACTCTAAGCTGTGTTATTAGCTCTGGCTACCATATCTTTACTACTGCTTTTACAGACAAACTAGCTTAAAATCGAGCAGTGAACCTTCCTGTTGCAATCCTCCAGTTTGACACTGCCGAGCAGACATACCCTGAACCAAGCAGGAGAGTGAGACAGAGTTAACTCTGAGGATTACATTTTGCAAACAAAGTGCCCATAAACATTTTACCAATGTTTTACAGCTATAAACTTAAAGTTGTATTTCTAACCAGTGCCTTGTAGGACTTCATTTGCTAAGAAAAAAAATGCAATCCTGTTTGAACAAGCCAAATTTTGCCAGTACGGCAACTTTTTCCAACAAAAGAGCTTTTTTTAAAGCTTTTCCATGTAACAGTTCACTAAAGAACTGTGGAAAAGACAAACCTGTATTTCCCTATTAGAAGAAATTGCATTTAAATGCAATAGGAGAGTTGGGTTAATGCTATGCAGAAAGACAGTTCATGCTTAGCACAACAGGCCTTAGCACAATGCTTTATTCTCACAGCAATGCCAGCTCTAAGTGAAAAGTAGAAGTCATAAGCAAGTACAGCATAAAAAATCCTAGGGCCTTGCTCATGAAAAGATTGCTCATTAAGGCTGTGTCTCATGCTGTGCTCAGGATAGATGACGGCCCACAGCTAAGTAACTGGAAGTTTGCAAGTGTTAAGGCAGACATACGGATATCTGTACATAGGAAAACATTCGTCCTTCATGATTTCATTACTGCATGTTCACAGCAGGAACATGAAAGCAACTTAATTCAAACAACAGCAGTATGTTACACCTTAAAAGCAAGTTGTATATAAATGGGGGTCTGTCTGGAATCAAGGTTATAAATAGGATTAAATTGAGCATCAGAAAATTATATGCTACTTTGATCTCAATTTGGTATTTGTTATGGCTAGTACTTTAAAAACAAGAAGGTAACGCAATATTTTTTTTAACAACAATTCTGTTGTAGTATGTCTAGCCATGCACCAAACCTGTGGTCCTCCCTCTGCCAATCAGTGAAAAAGAGCATCATATTTCATTAAGAAATCAAAGATAATCCAAGAAAGTTTTTGTTTTTGTTCAATTTATTAATAGATATGGGGCAATCCTAGCAGCTAATAACTGGCCAATGCAAATAAGTTAACTATATGAAAAAAGTCCTAATTTAACGCTTCAAATTTTGACTCTCTTTTTCACAGAACGGAGGTTTACTCAAAGAAAAGAAACAGAGTTTAAAAAAAAAATCTATAAAGGTTTCTCAAGCCCTCTTCTGCAAGAAAAAGATTATTCTTACATTTAAGACCAAACTCTGCATCCATTAAAGTAAAAAACTTTCTAGTTGAAAAATTTATTTATTGAATGCAATCAACATTTAAAGCTGGGAAGTGTAATTAAATCAATGGCACGTAAGTGCCTATGGCACAATACGAACTATCAGGAATATCTGAAAGCTAATGTAATAGATGAAATTTAAAAAATTTACATGGTGAAGTGATAAACCAAACTTTAATAGGCAAAAAGGAACAACTGAAAAAAACAGGAGTACACCTTCTTTGGTGTTTCAGATGTACACAAAGTTCCAAATACTTTCTGAAGTAAGATGAAAAGTTGAATTATTGTCTACTTACAGGAGTATTGGACTGTTCAGTTAACTTCTGCTCCCACATCCTCAAACGTCGCTCCCGTTCCTTTAGTTCCTGCTCTTTAAAGCTCAGATCACGCTCCAGTTTCTTTAGTCTCTCTAAGGTTGCCTCAATTTCACATCTGCACGGAGACAATTTGTTACGTCTTGTCTTTTCCTGACAGATATAAATTGTTCATAATTCCCACTTGAATGTTAACTAAATGTGAAAGGCTGAAAAGTACAATACTAACTCAAGCAGTTCATCTAATTATCAAATGCAAAGTCTTTCAGAGCTTTAAGAACAAACGGCAGTGTTTATGCTTGAGAATAACCATAACACCTTCATTTGAAGAAAAGTAACATTTAAGAGCAAAATGCCACAAAATAACAACATTTTAAAAATCAAAATGAGGTCTTTTCCCTCAACATCATGAAACAGGATCTTATCCATAAAGAAACCGCATTAAGAACTGGTAACAACACAATCATTAGCAACACATTACAGGCTGTCTAAGAAGCCCATTTACCTGGATTTGTAATGTGGCTTATAAACATTATTTGGACTCACACTCAAAACACACAGAAGCAGCACTGTAGTGTTTTTCCCCACTTACCCTCCTGTTCTGCAGGTGAAGATATAAGAGCAAGAACATAAACCGTTATAAGACCCAATGCTGCAAATGGTTACAAATACAAGCTTCTCAAGTTAGGACTATTTAATAAAAGGACTTGGTGTACTTTTCTCTGCTTCTCACCATATACGCAAAGATGTGAAAAATAAGAAAGGCTGGAAGCACAGGCAATACTCCAAGAAGCTTCAGATACCATCTTTATTAGGTTGCACTGCATGTTTGTCAGCCCTTAAAGTGCTTTCCTTTGACATGATTTCTGATGGACAGCAGCTTTTAAACACATGAACTGAACTGCTCTTGGAAAATACTTTAACAGATTTTGCACTACGAATGCATGGGTGTATACTAGAAAGTACGGAAAAATAATTCTGTCGCTAAGTTCAGACACATTTTTTCCTTCTGGGATAATCAAAGAAAAACCTCCAATTTGTATCAGAGGTTGTATTTGTATTCAACAAATCATTCCTGTGACTGTTTGGGAGACTGTGCACTGCCTGCTGCCTGTGTCCTGACCATTACTTCAACAGTTTCCTATTTACATTGTGGGAACAGTCAATCACAGTGTTTCATTCTCCCAGAGAGCGAGCTCCTAACGAGACAGAGATCCTAAAGAGAGCTCTGCAATGCCAAATCTTATGCTCAAACTTTCATGACACTTACCTTTCATAAAAACACTGCAAGTAAAATCTGCTCTTTCAGATGTTTTCAAAAAGAAAGTAAAAGGAACAACCAGAATTAGTTGTAATTTCTAAGGGGGGGAAGAGGGGAGGAGAAAAAAAGATAATTCTTTCTTTCTGTAAACCTCCTGTCCTAACACAGAATGGTTAAGCTCTTCTCCACTATCAAACTAAAGGAGTTCAGGCTCTCAGTGCGGGAAAATGCACAGCCAAATAGCCTATTTAAGTAAATGAAATAATTTAAATATTCCAAATCTTATAGGTTTCTTATTTTAACACGACATCCCAATTGGAGAATTGGAAACTACTGCAAACTCTACCACCATGCTTAATTCAACTGCAAAAATCAGCCACCTGGGGCAAGGGCATTTATCACACTTAAATCCTGCTGAGCAAGCCGTTCGATATGGTGGTCAGAACAAATGCCCCTCACAATTACTATGCTTCAGATTTCAAGCAAAATTCTCTCTTGTATTTAGGGAAGCAAAGGTCAGGGCTGATCTCAGTGCTGGGTGAAAAGTGCTCACACATCTCATTGAAAACTAAAATATCCATCCTAATGAACATTTCCCTATCATAAACCCTTTCAGTCAGGTGCAACACATACTGTGAAATCTACTGTGGGAACTACAGAGGAAACTGAGGACAGATGCTAGTGCTGCTTTTTTAAATTTGTTTCTCAACATCACTGCTACTTTATACACAGCTCTAGTTTTTAAAATATGCAAATTAAGGTTCTCTTAACCAACATTCTGCACTGGGAAAGTCCTGGAACAACTGCTTTCTATATGTCAAAAGTCTATTTTGTGCTGTAATTACTTCTCTTCATTAGACAAACTTCTTTTACAATAGTCAATCTGCAAAAACAGTTGCATTCTGAAAAATAATTTCACTCTATAGTAAAACTGAGTAATTAAAGAGAAAGCTACTGTACATTTCCCAGTTAATGAGTCTTACTTCATAAATGAAGTAGCTTGAAACATTATACATAGTAGGGCATGTGGGCTTGTTTGCTTCTGTAGTTCTGCAGCCTGAGCTTGCTGGCTTTTCTAGAATACTCCCATTCTGTGGCACTGAGGAATGTATACTGTATTATTAGAAACAATGATGATAAACAGTCACAGATTAAAAACAATGACTGGCATTTGTTTATATGTCTTGAATTGCTACTGATACACTAATATAAGTATCACTAATAGACTCCTTTAATCACTAGAACAGTCGTGGGGAGAGGGTGGAAGGAAAACGCAGTTAGCATATATGACTAAATGCAGACAAATGTGATCTCTCACTGAACTGGAACATCATTACTTCGATAGTAATTTTTTCTCGATGTAATAAAAGCAACTTGAGGAAGATCTCCAAAGAGATCACAGAATACAAACTGAAACACAATGCAGAGCTGTGCAACTCAGTTGTAAGACAGTGCCCCAGTTCAAAACAATAAGAAAAATATGAAGGGTAGAATAGCTAGGAAATAAAATACAGGGTTATTTTAAGGAAATGACAAAACAGGCAGATTAAAATGTATTAATAATATAAAAATCAAACCCAGTAAATATTGCAAGTAAGACTACACTAAAGATAGGTCAAAGTGCCATTTATCTTATCACCTCTGTCAGTCATGTATAGACTCGGCCCACTCTGTTTCCACACCAGCCAGTCAGATGCTGATGACTGTTGTTACACACTGTTACAGATGCATTTTTTGCACATCACAAAAAGAACCTCACCTTACTTTTCAAGAGGGGGAAAAAGTATAATCTAGCTTGTCTGAGTTTGATTTGCTGAGATAAGTGCCTTGTGAACATACAGTATCTGGAGTACTAATTTGGAGGTCCGTCCAAGAACAAGCATAGCCTTCCCTTTCCCCAAGCCCATGCTTCTCAAGGGCTCTGTTAGACCAGCTTCCTTAAAATCCTCTACTTCTTGGTAACACATTTTAGTCTTTCCCTATTACCAGTCTAACTATCTCTTTGCAAATCACTAAAAGATTTTAAAAAAAATAAATAAGAATAAAGCAGTGAGTAAAAGCAAAGATTTTTCAGTGCATTTGACTTCTGTTTATTCTTAAAAACATTTAACTTCTGTGAAGCTGTTCTCAGAAATCATCTTAGTCTATTTTAGTTTATCCCTTGAGATCACTTTAGGCCTGCAAGTATTTATCTACTTTAACTTGAATATTTTTTTGCATACTTTCTGTCAATTTGGCTTAACCTTCACGAGCATCTCCATACAGACATGGCTTTTGCATCAGAGAAGATGGCTGTTACTGGAATTCAGGTAAGAGAGTGCTCCTCTTACCCAGCTCTTGAGAAAGTCCCCAGCGACTCGCACTTATTCTGTGCTTTGTGTTTTCATCTTGGGGGCTTAATTCAGAAATCATCTTTGCTTTCAGGCAAATCATGCCACATCGCAAAACTGTGTTTTCTCTCTCATATCTCCTTGTCTCCAAGTTATTTATTCTTAAACAAAAAAAAAAAAAAAAAAAAAAAAAAGCCAGATTTACCTTTAACCCAAGTCTCCACAGTAAGAAGTTTTTCCTGACTTGATAATGCCAAGGAACTTTCGTTTCTACATAGCTGTTCATTAACACCTTGACAGCCATTCCTCATCAGAGCCATTCAGGTGCATCAATATAAAATTTGCAAGAAACAGTTGTGCCACCCGAGTCACACTCCAAGAGATTAATTTAGTATAAGCTTAACGCTACCAAATGTCCACTAGCACAGCTTTTCTTCCACTACCCTGGAAAAACGGAAGCAGTTATTTGTTTTTCCTAAAGGAATTTGAGTACTTGTTCATATTTTAAATTAATACTTTTGCTATTCCTGGGAAACCCCTCACCAGGGGGTATTTTTCACCCAGCCCTCCTTGTCCTCTGCTCCCAGGACCACAGCAGGAAGCCCGGAGTCTGCAGAAACAACGGTGGCCAAGTCATATTTTCGCTCTTAGCGCACCCGGCGCTTGTGCCGAGCCTCAGGCCGCAGAGGCGCGGGCGGGAAGGCAGGCTGACCCGCGCCAAAAGCCACGGCCCGGGCCCAGGCCGCGGCGCGGGAGCCGGGCCGGTCCCGGCGCAGGTGGGCGCTGCGGCCAGCAGGTGGCGCCGCGCCGCCGTGCCCGGGGCGGCGGAGCCAGGCCGGCCCCGGCTATTTATATCCCGCCGTGTGACCCGCCGGCGGCCCCCTCGCCAGCTCACTTTTTCCGCTCGCCCCATGACGACTATAGGTCTCTCTTTTCCTTGGAAATCCGCGGAGTAAATCTGGGATGCCCGTGCTCTTCGCCGCCCTCCACCCAGCCCTGCTCGCCAGAGTTCTTCGCTTCCCGCTCCGACTGCGGGCAGGGAATGTTTGAATCCCTCTGCTCCCCGCTCACCTGGAGCGGGGCCAGCGCTGCTTAATATAGACCGAGGCACGATCCCCCGGCAGAAACCATCTGCCCCTGCAGATCCCTTTCCAGGTTTCCAAACAGAAGGATGGAGTGGGAAGCAGCGAGCTTTCTCACTCAGAGACGAGGGTTTTTTTAAGGTTTGGCACATACATAAAATAGGTCAGAACTTTTAAACTGTGTTGAGGAATAAAATTTTCTCCATTTATGAATAAATGGAGAAATGGACCTATGAATAAAAATTACGGTCAGCAATAGGTAAAATCATACGCTCAACTCGTGCTGCTGCACTATGCAAAACCAGGGCTGGGCTGGGCATATGCTGAATGCACAGACTCAAAGTCGACACAAAGGGCAGAATGCACAAATAATGGCAAAACACATGTAAGTGAAGACAAACAGAGACTTGATTTGAAAATTTCTTTTATACGCTTTATCAGTTATGAAAAATATATACATATAAACATATCCCTATGCCCTTTCAATGAAAATTGTATCAAACGCACGTATACCTGAATAGTTTTGCCCTCACACTACTGACTGAAAACACATAATTAGTTTTAAGATGTGAATCACAAAACCATAAATATCATTATACCTAACCTGTGTAATAATAAATACAGGGTACAGCTAAGTATATTGGCTCCTAATACAAGTTTCACAACATTCCGGGCATTCCACAAAAACAACAAGGTAAGTAGAGTTCTAAAAATATCTGTTCCCAAGCACAGATATTTTCTACTAAGGCATCACTAAAGTCTGATGGCTTTCTGACAAGAATATGGACTTGCATCATTTCCAAGGAAAAACATAATTTCTTCTTGGGATAAAGGAATCTTACCTCCACTCCGCTTTGTTATGCAGGAATGAGTTACACTGGTCTGGAAGGTTGCTGTCATTTGACATAGATTCCAGGATTGAAATGATCTGCTTGAAAGATGGCCTTTTCTGAATTAAAAAAAAAAACAAAACAAAACATAACATTGCATTCATATACAACTACTACTGTGTAAAATTATTTGCAGGAATTTCTCAGCTGAAAAACTGCTAGCAACAGGAATTGAGAGGCTGCTTTCTGAACACAGCATCCTATGAGAGGACTGTAAATTTATAAATGGGGTTTTTTTTGTTCTTCCCATTGAAGACAAGGTCAGTTTGAGAAGAGTCACAAAAACTACTAGAACTCAAGTCTTAGCTTAGTCTCCCAGTAAAAACCTTTTGGTTATCTATAAGAGGACTAAACAACATCAATAGCATCAATACGCATCAATATTTTTAATTCTAAAGTTTTCCTCAAGCTAAGAAAGAAAATACTGCCAAAAAAAGAAAGGCAGACCCACAAGCAACTGATAATTAGAGAGATGGATGGCCTTTTACAGGTACTAACCCAAACTCTTTAATGTGTGAATATTTATATATCTTTAATGTGAAGATATTTAGCTCATCAAAAATGGGTTTCTGGCTGCAGTTCCACTCTTGCAGAGAAGGACCGACTTTCCAGAAAAAAACCCCTCACTTAGCTACCTCGGCCTGGCAGCTGACCTTGTGTCAGCAGAGCCTGTGCTCTTCCGTCCTGGGCTCAGTTACTGAACTTTCTGCTCCAGGACTCCCCATGCAGCACTCACTGTGCTCAGTAGTCACAGAGAGCAGTTGAAGATTCTACCTTCCCCTTAGTCCCCAAGGGAAACTATGAGGTAGGATGATAACTGAAAACTGAAAAAGCCACAGTTAAATGTATTTCTTGAAAGAGTGCTGACTCTGTTAGTCTGTTTGACAGACCCCAGACAAGGTTGAGACAAAAGGTTGAAACAAAATGTAGATACATAATAAGGGGATGATGCACATTCTCTCTCTATTGCGCCTGTAATTATACCATTTCTGCTAAAATTACAGATGCTGCAATTAAAACGTGCATTTTAATTTGGGAGCACAAAAACAATTAGGAATAATGCTGAGGTGTCTCTCCCAGGAAGATCCAAGTGATTTCCACATTATAAAAGAAAGACAATTTCTTTATTTTAAATGTCAAACAGCATGAAAAAGTGTCAAATGCATAACAAAAAAAAAGACAAGCTCTCTTATGCTGTAATGCTGCTCTATTCGGCTGTAACTGGAGGCTTTGTCTGTCATTTTTTGGTCCATCTCCATGATTTCAGGCAACAGGCAGTTGGATGAGCCATGCAGATTTTCTTTGCCACAGACAGTGCTTGCCCCAGCCACGCATGTGCTTACGCAGTTTGGCCCCTAGCCCAGCGTCCACAGAGCAGCAACCCAGGTGTGCCGAGCAGCAGGGCTGCAAGGGCCTATTCTGCAGCACACCGCTTACACTTGTTGATCAAGTTCCAGTGCAAATACCCAGCAGAGTCTCCCTGCACTTACAGAGGGTGGGGGGAGGCAGCAGTTATCCCCCTACCTGCGTGATGCTGCCAGAACTGCCACACCTAAACAGATCCTCTGAGCACCTCCTGGAAGAGCACAAAGCTCCCTGGTCAAGGAGTGTGCCGCGCTAGGGGCCACGGAGCACAAAATTAATCCCTGGCACCAACTGGGACAGACAACTCTGGTGTAGTTTTGGGGAGGAAGAACCTTCCAACAGCCCCTACACCCTTCCTGTTACTACACCTGCATTTCTTGTAATCACCCCAGGAGGCGTGAACTGTTGGAAGGATTCAAGGAAGCTGCCAGACAGGAGATGGTGTCTCCCAACCAATACACCAGGTACCGCTGCTGCTACGTAGTCCAGCAGACAGGCAGGCACATAATGACATAATGTGCTTGTACTAAATTAATCTTGTTTTCAGGAAGAGATGCAGGGCAAAGATCCCCATGCTGCATTAATTAGAATATTTTATGGCTTATTTAGGATTCTTTTACAAAACACTCCTGTGAGTTTTGCTTGCTTCTTCTTTCTTGGGGATATACTGGGAGGTACAGGGCAGGGCTGACACAAAGTGAACACAGTTTACACTCCTATCAGACTTGCCCGAAGTAAATGGAGTGGGAATAATGACAGAGAACAGGGTTTTTAACTACAGACAGGTGAAAACACTGACTGACTGATTCGGAAGAAATAGCAACACACAGTCTTTGGGTACTTCACTATCGGCAAAGGAGCCACTGAGTTGTGCAACTGAAGCTGGAACAAATCCACAGTCACAGTAATGACAAAGCTTGTACATCCCTGGCTGTGCAATTACTGTGAACAGCCACCAGCTACCCTGCCAGCTTTGAAGCTGCCAGATTTACCAGTTCCTGCTTTCCCTGGAGGCAAAGCTGACAGGAAGACACAAGCCTACGCTGCCATGTGGGTTTTGTTGGTTTCTTCCCCCTAGGCAAGGATAAATTCAGATTTAATAAATGCACTCCAAGTGCAGACTGATACCTTGGTTAAAAGTGGCAAGAAGCGACTGTTGAAACTGGGAGCCCAAGCTGGCAAGCTTTAAAAAAAAAAAAAAGTCATATTTTCAGTGGATGACTGCTTAGTATTTTCTAGAAAGTCAGGCATCTCAACTCAATCCTGATAAGAGATTCTTAAAATATCAAGGCATGAGTTGCCTTTGAAAATTGTTTCCCTTTATATCTGTGATGTCTCATACAAAAACCTTTAAAATGTAATGCCCCTTTAGAAACTATTCTGGATGTTTTCACTATTTCCTTCCATTCAATATTTCTTACTGAACAGGTCTGCCTAAAATCAGCATATTTACACCATATAGCTTTCTTTTCTTGCTGCTCCTCTGTTCCCAGGGTTCCAATTTCCACTAAAATATCCAGGAATTTATAAACATGTTTGATGTTAAAGTGAGGATAAACTTAAGACACAGATGAATGAAAAGGCATCACTCACCTATGTTTCAAAAGCAAGTATCCCCAGTAAAAAAAAGGCATCCTTGATGAGCAACCTTGTTTGTACAATTATTTAGTTCACAAGCAAAAGCAGCTTGTTTGGTAAGGATTTTAACCTTTGGAAGTAGTTATTTAAGACATTCAGTTACCACAGAGATTGTTTATTAATTACTGACTTAAAATAATTACTAATTAACATTTTAGTAAAATGCTTTGAACCCACTAGAGACTGTTTGTTTCGACTAGCACAGTTTGAACTCTATACAGATTACCATTACAAATAGCACATGAAGCAATACACTACAGATTCTTCTCCATGTATGAAGAAATTCTTAAGAATTCAAAGCAAATTTAATAACTCTGTCCATTTTGACACAGAAGTTATGAGGTGAGCAGTGTCTGACAGTCCAGCTGCTCTGCAGCAGCTCTCCAAGTGTATTCCTTGACCCCACTAAACACACATCCCTCTTTTCTCAGGCGTAAGCCAACTAAAGATACCTCATGCTTTCTGTGGGCTAAAAAAAGTATGCACATTAGCAACTGCTTTTGAGCAGCTGACATCCTCAAGCTCACCCCTGCCTGACCTTCAGTAACTTGTTCATGCACCGAGTACCTTATTTCCTAAAGCTAATCCTAGCAAAAAGGGAACATTACACAGAGCAG
Source organism: Cuculus canorus (assembly GCF_017976375.1). Lineage (NCBI taxonomy): Eukaryota > Metazoa > Chordata > Aves > Cuculiformes > Cuculidae > Cuculus > Cuculus canorus. The sequence continues at coordinate 23,095,092 of NC_071406.1, read as the reverse complement.
TATTTGAGAGGAGTGTGCTCCATCTTTTGGTTCACGCAGGCCACACAGCCTTTTATCAAGGCATTTTGAGAGCTGTAAGTAGCAATCCTTTCCCAACACGTGACCGAATAAGTCAGTCACATGCCCAAACCCTGGCCAGAGATTACTCCATTTCAGTCATGTGAACAAAGCATTTATAATTGCCCAACAGAAGAGAAGCTGCATGAAAAAAGTAGCAAAGAGCAGACTGTCACAAAACCCCATCTAACCTAAAAGTCACTCTTTGCACATATCAGAGATGGCTCTGGGAACAATGCTGCCAGGAACCAGCCCAAACCACGTGAATTGCTGATGCAGACAAGAACTCAGCCTGACATTTAGGTATCCTTCTTTTACAAGATGCAGATCCCTTCCTCCCTCTCCCTGAAAAACAGCAACAGCCATCTGGACACTTATATATGTGGCTAGGAAGTGCTGATCTAGTATTTGCTGCAATTACAGAAAAGAAGTTCCAATAATTCTTATCCTGTGGCATTTGGTAGAGATGCTGATGCTTGGAAGTAGTTATTAAAGATACATAGTTACAACTAGAAAGTGCTCATCAGCAATTACTGACCTAGAACTTAAACAGTCTACTTGTATATTCAAAGACTCAAAGCATTTTTCTCCCCTTTGGTGGAGAGGATAAAGAGGGAGATATTAGGAGAATGGCATTTAAATGGGTGTTCACGTGGAAACCACACACTGAGGATGGATTTTAGACTTCCAGATCCACTCAGCAGGAAAGCAACTCCTTGCTTAAGAAAAAGAAACCAAGAAGGGAAATCTCATATTGCTCTTCTATAGCTATTCTCTGATGACAAGTTCTAGATTTAGAGCATGTAAGCACAACTTGCCTTGGGATTAATCTCTCTGACGTAGTAGCTAACTTTCTTCTGAGTTTAAAGGAACACAGTTATTGCTAGAGCCTTGACTTGAGAGAAAGAGCATAACTTTCTTTCCTTATCAATTCTTCCCCCTCTCAAATACCTTCATAGGCAAAAGAAATAGATGCTAACACCTGGAAATAAAGCTACTAAGCCCAAAGGCTCTCTCCAGACAGTTTTATGTACAAAAGGATGGCAGCAGAGTCAATTTAAAGACGGTAACTCCCATAATCTACAAAATCTTTCACTGTGGAAACAGTCTTTTTCCCTTTCAGTTTATTCTCGGGGCAGACTAATAGTAACAGTGGTTTGGATCTAATTTGTATTTTTACTCCATTTTCCTGGTTAAACTGTATATTACAGTACTTTTACTATTATATTATTACAATATATTCATTACAAAACGCACCATTTAAAGTCCTAAAGGAAAAGATTAGGGAAGGTTTAATGTTAATTTGGAATGTGTTACTGCTGTTCCTACCCACATTTTATAAATCAACTTATTCTTTACATGTTTTCAACACAAGGAGAACATCAAAGTTGGACCTTGAAATGGATATTTCATACACGATACTCACACACATCTGAGAAAGATTACCTATTAACTACCAAAAGAAAATAGAAAATAACAATTTTCCACTTGCTCCATTCTTGCTACACTGTCTACACTCTCGCCATCTCACCCTATTTTACAGGCATTGTCTTTAGCAGGTAAGTTAGTAGAATAGTAACTCTTGATCAAAACAGAAAGAGAGACATTTAGGTATAATTATGTAAACACATAAAAAAGACAGCCTCAGCTATCTTCATGAAGAAATTTGTCTACTAGCATGCAGCAACAATGTTAGCTGGGACTTGTCCCTCAAAGAAACACTAACACACTTAGCAAAACAAGGCAGGGGGCAGTGGTGTAGAAATCAAACACAAATTAAATTACCTTTGAATCAGCATCCCAACATTGGTGCATCAGTTCTGCAAAACTTCTGGGACAACTGCTTGGAATGGTTAATCTCTAAAGAAAAGAGTGTACCAGTTACTGGAAGCATTTAGCTTTAAGCTGCTACTAATAGATGTCCTATAAAAGCAATGCAATTATAAGTAGTAAAATGCACTCTTCTTCCTTTTAAATGCAATATAAAGACGGAAGATTGACGTATTAAAAATAAACATAAAAATTACTAATATTAACAAGATGTACAAATTGATTAATAGACCTATAAAGAAAGAATGGAACAAACGCACAAATGGAGTTACTTAAAGCTCAGAGACAAGGAAACGAAAACAAGGTGAACAACTTTTAATACTAGAACATAACAGTTTGTGGCGGTTACTGCATGGTATTTTAAGATGCTTGTCAAGATAGGTCTAACGTACAGCCTGCCTTAATTCTTCTCTCCCACACACATGATCCAGCTGTACAACATACAATCACTTTTGATATAACAAATGGCTGAAACATACATTATATCAAGTGAGTTAAAAAGAGTTAAGTGAAGGTCTACATGACACAAGAGACGTTTCATGAGCCTGTGGTCAGAAGGATTAATGAGGACATGCAGATCTCGGAGAGCACTCGCAGAGCACAGAGAACTCATAAATATTTCCTGATGACTGAAGACAAGGATTTGCTGGTTATAGCCAGGGCCACTGACTACAGAGAATTAGTTCGAAATTTGTTTTCCTTCACTGAGACTTCTAAACCATGAAAACATTCCGTCAGTCAGTCTTACAGGACTTTTTATTTAAACACTCTGCCTCCACACTGGAAAGCTTAAAAGCAAATTGATTCTCATTTACACATCCCCACATACGAAAGCCTCTCCAGTTGAGATTAAATGTGCATCCCAACAACATCACATGTATAAGGAGATCCCTCTGCTCTCGCTAGGGCAGTTAACTGATTTCAGATGTTTCAACTAAATTTTAAAAATACACAGACAAAAAAAACAGTTCCTTAGTGAAAAAAGGTCCAAATATAAGAAGGATCAAGCTGGAAAAAAGATTTTTCTGTTCTGTAACAGGTAAGAACCAGGTATTACAGTCCTGTTCAGAGCAACCAGCCAGGAAGACCCTTTGATCTGTCCTACTCTTGGCACTTCAGCAGCAAAGCAGAGTTAAGTTGTGTCAAACTGTACCATTACATTACTGCAAGGTGACCTGGAAAGCCTTGCAAGCCACAGCAGCCAAAGTAAGAGTCAAGAAATTCTGCTGCACAAACATTTGAACACTACGAAAACTGAAAACATGAGAGATAGAGCCAGGGCATTGCAGAAGTATGGTTATTAAAATAATGTAATACCTTAAGGTGAAAAGCTTTCTGGGCAAGAAATACAAAGAAATTTGCACAATGCATAAACAAGTTGTACTGATGCTTGGATCTGTGGTTGAGTCATTAGCCTAAAAATACACTGCCTAGTCTTGCTACAGTATTTGTCCGTAACCCTCACTGTTCCAGGAGGCGGAAAATCAGTTGCAATCACCATTTATATGTGTCTCGCTTGTGCAGAACATTATCTGTGATCTAAAGTAGAGGTAGCAGGTTCCAAAAGTGCAGTATTACAATAAAGATGACATTTCTCAATGGTAATTTATTATAAGATCATGCCTAGTATAGTCTGAACTCTCGTGGTTTTCTTTGTGGATTAAAAAAATATAAAATTATATAGAAACTCTACCAGAAAAAAAACCACCGTGAAATTATACAGAGAGTTGAAAAAGACCCATACAGAATCATTAAGATCCCCTTCATCTCTTGGGCTCAGTTTGCAAAGGGGAATTTTTCACCCTATGCAACTCTGCTTTGGCCTCAGTCCCATGCTTTTTTAACAAGAGACTTGCAGGGCAAAAAAACCGAAGAACCAGCTCAACAGTGGTTCTGTTTTGAACAGGCACCATGTAATCCCACCGATGTCAACAGATTGAACTGACTGCTGAGCCCAACCCTCACACTTGCTTTGGGACACAGCAACTATGAAAAAAGGTAGCACAAGCTGACTTTTGCAAGGATTATGCTGGGCATGTTGCCTAAGTCATGGCCAGAAAAAATGAAAACTTTTTAAGCAAGTGTTAATGCCCTCTAGGGTCCCTGCCCTGGCACCCTTCCAAAGAAGATGGTAGCAACAGGCTAGTGGTACCTGGCAGACAAACAGCTGGCTCTGAACACGTCACCCCTTAGGTTTCTTCAGCCATGAGTGAAATAGTCATCATGTCCACATTTTGTTCACAATGTATTTTACAGAGTTCCTTGCTCTGGAAAACTGTAGAGAAATGTGTGTTGCACCCTCTGACATCTTTCAGCGTATGACTACTTCTCTTCACAACATTCCCAATGCCACTCTGTACCCCTTACATAAAACTGCATATGGTAGGCATAGGAAAGAAATATTGTTGACAGAAGGCTTTATGGTTCCTCCTTCAAAGCGATGTATGAGGCTTCTCCTAAACTAGGAGAGAGTCTAATTGTGTCTCCTGGTCTCATAAATGCTGCAGAAGACCACAGTCTTAATCTTCACACTGTTAGTGCAGATTTTCCAACTAGTAGGCATATCACAGTATCACTCGCTGGAATTAACCCAGTCCTCAAATAGAAGAAAAAAAAAAAAGGGAGAGGAAAAAAACACCAACAAAAAATATTAAACTAAGAGGAGGAAACCTACCTACTCTGCTTAACTCTGAAGCATTTTGAGAAACAGTTTATGTAGAATAATAGGAATCTGTATTGTACAGCCACTGTCTCGCCATTGTAATGTTTCCCAAGCTTCCGCTGTGTCTAGATAGAGGAGGTTTCATCTTTGTGGAGGATTTCCATGCTTGTCTGTGTGTGGTACAGTCACAACTTTAAATGTTTTTTAAATGTAGTAACTGTCTTTGATATCAAGGGACTATGTGTTCAGATATACGCTCACATGTCCAACTAACTGAAAGCCTCAATTTGTAAGAAGAAGAAAAGCGAGGCTGGGGACACTGTACAAACGGTGTTTACACCACTGAAGTGCTTTTGAAATGGAAAGACTCTGCGTGAGGAGGCTTGCAGCTATGCCACAGCCTTGCCGATACCAGTGAGGAGCTCATCTTCAATGTAGTGTTGAACGTAGGTGGCAAAACTGTAATTTCTCTCTTTTTTTAAAACTATTTTTTCTTCTTTTATTTTTGAAATTTTCATCTAAGCGGCAGTTTCTTGTACTATAGTGACTCCTGCTGGGAGAGTTAAGTTGAAGTAGCTGAAGGTCTCTTACAGATATATCAACTCCCGGCCAGTAAAAAGATGTCCTAAACGCAGGAGATGGAGTTAAACTGTTCCCCTACCTTGGACGCAATGGCTTCTTTCATCACTAAGAACAAACCCCTAGGTTTTACAATTGAGACTGAGAAACTAGTACAGTACTTGTACAATTTTTGATCTACAGCATCACGACGTGAAGCTGCAACAATTAGATGTAAAGGGTCCATTCATGAGGAATAACATCACTTTGACCCTTTGTGTTAGCTCCTACTGCTAATCTTTCCATACGCGTGAACTTACTTTCAATTTGAAGAAGATGAAAAAGTCTTTTGCAAAACCCCAATACTGTTTTCTGATCTATGTACCTGAATGTAGAAACGTAGTCTTACCTCGTTTTTTTCCACTACAAGCCAAGCTACTTGTAATCCTTCCAAGCCTTTAAAGGGGACCTCCCTTGTTAGCATCTCCCAGAGAACCTGGAACAGAAAAAAAGAAAAGAATTTTTATTTCTGTACTTTGTATTTTAAATACATTATTAAACCTTGATACAGCACTATTCTGTATCCAATTATCAGGCAACCAGTTTCCATTTGCAGGAACTTGGACCAGTGTTTGTGTGCAAGATCCTCTCACTAAATTAATTTGAACGTTTCTGTTTTTTCCTCTATAGAAAAGCCCAGATGAAAAACTGGGTTGCGTGGGGACTAATGCCTGCAATTTTGTGAGAGCCACTGAAAATGTTTTTTACTTCTTTCGTACATTTTAAAGTTCACAATTGGCACACATGGCAGTTGAGACTTGTGAAGACAATGAACTACTCCTCTCCTTCTCAGCCCCAACTAGGCATATCTTCACTTTGTAGTCATTTCACATTTGAGAATATTTCTGTATGATTGCAACTAGTTCTTCTCGGTAGTCAGAATATGATCCAAAAGGTATTTTGCTCCTATGATATGCCTATGAAAATAGTAAATATAATTTTGCGAGCAAAACTGTAATTGTTTATCTCCAAATATGTGGTTATGTTAAACTAAACAATATACAGCATACAAAAAATTACTTTTCTCCTCTATACCTTATAGATGCAGTGTCCTTAGATATAGAAACATCTAATTTTGCATGCTGTTAGCATTTTGGTAACACAGTACCCAAGAATCTAAGCTACTCTGTAGAAAAGTGCTTGGCATCATCAAAATGGCTTCAAATCAATTAATTAAACTCATTTTTCTGCCACTAGGAATAAATATTGGAGTTCAACCAAATTAACAGGCACTTTGTACCTTCACTTGTATATGTCTCTTTTTTCCTTTTTTCTTTTTGAATCAGAACTTTCATGAATGTATCTTGTTACAAATATACAGACTTATTCTTCTGCTCATATACCAAGCATATCAACAAAAAAAGATATCATTTAGACAGGATCTGACCAAATGCACTAAGATCCTTATGCAAGTGTCTATACCCTCACTGTTTGGGTTAGCACCCAAGTTATTCCAGCTCCATCATTTTGAATGGATTCTGGCCAGTGATGAAGGTAATTAGAAAGAAAAAAAATCAAGAATATTCGCAGATGCTGCCCAAGTAGAAAAAAAAATGCAATGAAGCAGAGTTGGGCCTTTAATCAAGTGAACAGGATACTCCATCTATAGACCTATTTGAATAATTATGCTTGAGTCAGAAGACTGGTTTGTAAAGGCAAGGGCATCTTGGAAAAAATAACTAAAAGGACAGTTTTCTCGAAAATAAGAAATATATGGAGAAAGCTATCATAGAGGTATTAGTTCATTCCTTTTAGAAGAAAAAAAAAAGAAAAGCACCTCAATTTGTAATTCCAATTATCACCTATCTGCTAGTAGAAGCGGAAATTTAACTGCGAGAGAAGGAAATAATTTAGCAGTCCCATGTACGTCAGACAAAAAAAGCAGTGTACAAAACAGCCAGTTAAGACAAAACCCCCTGGACAAAATCAAACATGCAGCTGAGCATCCATGCAGAAACACGTCATCTGTACAGTTGTACCAGGAAAACACAGAGAAGAAACTCAAGTTTGGACATCAGATAAAGCAGTATCTAAATACATCTTCCAATAAAGAACATAATGAAATACACATTAAAACCTTCCAAGAGCTTTGAGCTGAAAAAGTCTACTGCTCTGCTACCTTCTTTTCAGAAGACTATAAATTGTAAGAGTTGTCTTGTTTCATTCATGCACAGAAGTTTGCGCACAACATTTTGCACTGAATTCCTTTATGATGACACCTTTAGTGTTTATTTCCACTCACTGCACAAATCACTGCCTTCCTAAACCAACAGTGCTAGCTTAAAGCACTTCAAAATTGCACATAGTTGAAAGAAAAACAGCAATCTGACACAATATGAAGAATTTTTCTTAATGTCTTATTTTTCCCTAACAGTAGAAGAAAGTAAAAGATACAAAGGCAGGATGACAGAAATCCTTGTATCTATTTACACAGGTTTAGAAAATGTTCTAACAATGATGCAAATTTCATCTTCAGGCCAATAGTGTAGATAAAGCTTTTCCTTTCAATGGTGAAATGTCTCTATCTTCAGTTTATAGGCGCCTCAACCCCATCTCATCACTTAGTTTCCTTGAATCATCACCTACGGTGAATGACTGCACTACTGGACTTTTAAAAAGCAGCTAATGGGTATCTTCTGCACCCCATTTGCCTCTTCTTGTCCCTATGGTCATTCAGCTGCAGAAAATGCACCTCAACCTGACTTACCCCAGCCTCTTTACCGTGGGATTCACTCAGTTCATTTTCAGAACTGGCTCCCCAGCTCACCTCATATGGAAATCAATCTGTCTTCCACCTCTGGTGTAATTTAATTGAGATTGACGTGGTTCACTTCTCCCATCCCTGATGGTGAAGCTCACCTGCTTTCCTGATCACATCATATCTCTGTGATGACAGAGAGCAGGTGCTTAGAGAGTAACAGCCAAGCTAGACAGAGCGATGGTAAACAAAGCAAGATCATTTAATGTAGTGGTTTGTAAGCTGTTTGTAAGTGGTTTGAGCTGTGGCCTCAGAAGATGCTGAGCTCCGCGTACAGAGAAACAGAAAAGAGAGACAAATGTATGAATGTAAATCCTAATCATGAAGCTGAGAATAAGAATTATATGGTCTTCAGAAAAAGCTCACATACTTCTGTCAGCTCAGCTGTTCATTTTGATTCTTATCCTGTCACCTATGTGACAACAACTAAAAGGAAAAAAACCTCAAAAAAGATAAAAGAACAAAACCCCCTACATCCTCACTCCAATGCAAAGCCAAACAAGACTTAAACTGCCATTCAGGACAGGAAACATCAAAATGAATTATCTGACAAGAAGCAAACATCTTCACAGATTAAAAAAGAGATGTTTTCGCTTGGTAAGAAAGTGTTCACAGATGAGCGTGAGGAGCCACAATTAGCAAAAAACCCGTATAAGCAGAAAGGGTTGCACTCTAAGAAGTAGTGCCCTTAGGCATGAAAATTAGGTCAGTCTGCTCTGCATTGATCCAAGTGGAAGTTAAAGATCTCATAATTCTTTTCAGAAAGAGTGAGGGATAACCCCTGGAGCTGGCCAACATTCCCTCTATAAATAACATATGTTCTCATAGCTAAAGCAATGTATGAACTATTGCTAGGAGTGTAACAGCTGCTACGTTTAACAGCAGTCTCTATGCTACCAATAGCCAATTAATGGTTTCACTTTTTTGTTCCTGTAAGCATTAAAATAATTCAGCTACATCACATAATCTTTCCATAACTAAACACATTTAAATTGATACACAAACACACACTGCAGTGCACTACAAGCAATCTTGCTGGACTAACATATTCTGAGCATATTATCTTCATGATTTTGAAACAGCTTTTAGAGTGAACACTGTCATTCCGCATATACTTTCATATGTGGAAGAGAAGCAAGGAATATTTTTTGAGCAACACACGCAATGACATTAGACAAGGTTACTGGTATGAGTGAATTTCTGGGCAGATCATTTCTAACACTTGGTATCTGTTGTTTAGAGTATGGATTTGGAAATTAATTAGAAAAAAGAATCACAGCATGGCTGAAGGAAAGTGCAAGATCTGTGTTGTAATAAATCTCTCTGGAATATTTAGCTTTAGCATTTCATGGTAATTTTATATCTCAAAGAGAATATATAGATTGTTTAACCATCCATGAAGAGCAGGACAAACTAATCTGAATGTTAGCTATAAAAACGTATGCAGCTGTTCACAAAGAGGAAAACCCATTTCAGCTGAGGAGCAACTCAGACCTATAAGGTTGCAGAAAGACTGACAATCCATAAAGAACGCTCTCACACACCTTAAGCAGAATATTTAAAATCATAGACTGATTTGTAGAAAGAAATGGCAGTTGGGAAAAAATAGCAGAAAATAAATTAAAGAAAACCATAGGGAAGGCGACAAATATTGCAAACAGAATATCCATTCCTAGTATCTTACTAGTTTACATTTGAAAGGATTCTGTTCTTTGTTAACAAGACTTTAACTGAAGAAAAGCAGATTTGTCTCTAGCACAAAAGCTGCTGGCAAGTGTTACACTTTGAAAAGGGATTCTTTAAATTTTGTTGTTATAGATGATAATCATTTGAAGAGACAAAAATACCCTCTCTAAGATTTGTTGTTTTCAGTCTCCTAGCTAATTCTCTGACAGTCTAACATTTAATAGGGAGATTCCAACTTTCAATGTTATATTCGGACAATTTCTTGCTGGTATAACCCCATTATGTCAGTAATTTCATCAACAGAGAACCTGGGCCACTGCCATTCTTCATTTCTACCCTTGTATCTCCTCTGAAAATTACAGTGTTCCAAGACTGGAGTTATAAAAAGACAAATTCATTCCTAAGTGCTTATGAGTTCATAAGTTTCTACCCACAGTAGAACACATAAGTTTCTACCCACAGTAGAGCTCAAGAACAATATATTAAAAAACATGGATCGAATAATACTAGGCATACTAAAGTAGCCCTATACACCCATAACTACATTGAAATATTCTAATACCACTGAACTGTTTTCAAACTAAGGGTAGCTGAGTTTTACCTCAAGCGAGCACAGAATTGTCAAAGGAGCTTTAGTTTTCAGATGAGGAGAAATAAATTCTGTGCAGCATACAGTTCCCAAGGTTCTGGTAATACCTGACATGATATTAGATAGTTTATTACCTTCTCCCACTTCTAGAATGTTACTTAAAGTCAATTCACATCAAGATAACTACGTGAGCAGTTTAAGCTGTAAGACCATGTTTGGAATTTCTCCTCTAACATTTTTACTTTGTCTTGAAACTGGAATGTTTCCCTTCAGTGGATAATATGCGATTGCTTCCAGTAACAGCTTATATTAACATTTACATTTGTTAGCTTGTATTCTATTACTGTTTGTGACTTAGTTCAATTACGCAAGCAAGGATTTTCAATCTGTCAATACAGGATTTTTTGCTCTCTTTGCAAACCTTCGACCTTTCATTTGTAAGTAACACCACATCATCTCCCACATTTTTTTCTCTATAAACAACTGTTTGACAAAATTTTAAGTCATCTTCCTTTGGCACATCAGCTTACCTATGTATAGTCAAACGTGCTAGCTTAAAACTATAGTGCTTCCCTCACGTATATCTCCTCCCATTCCTCAAAGAGAGAGAGAGGCAAATACTGCAAGAACTCATTCTGCCACCATCCAATCCAAACCTAAAACCAGTTAATGCACAGATACACACAGGAACTACAACCTCACTTACTTTCTTTCCCCTCCTCAAAGTACTTATGACTGTTCTATATCAGAGAAGGGCTGTGGGGTTAGGTGTACAATTGGCCGGATTAGTAGGGATATTTCTAGTCTATTTTGTATTTTGCAGAGCAAAACCAAATCAGAGTTTAACCGATGTCCACTCAGTGGAAAGAGTGAAATAATTCACGTTACTGTACCTGCAAACCTGACATTCTGATGAACTGATTGTCCCCCCTTCAGATAAATGGCAAAGCCATGCTGGCCTTTTCTATGTTTTCAGATGGAGCATCTACCGCCACAAAAGGTAGTCTCTTTTCTCACAGCTAATGATAGGAGTGTTCTTTTAAACAACTAAGCATGAAGAAGTGGCTTACTTTTTAATAAAAATAATTTTATGTAAAGTGGAATCCTAGTCAGTTCATCCTGTAATATATCTATTGCAACACAACCTTTTCCTCTTCTGTTCCATTAAAAAACACAAGCAGAGATCCATGATTGTTAGGTGGCTCCTGCAAGCCTTCAGACATATGCTGAATATTTGTGGTAAAGCACATGCTTCCCACACTGCCAAGCTGATAATCTAACCAGATACGGATCCTACTAAACATGCAAAACACTCTTCTTCCAATCATTTTCAAGCAAGTAATTAAAAATTATGGGTTAATCTTGAAAAAAAAAAGTGTGATATTTTCGTTGTCCTTATTTTGTTCTTGCATTACATGAATTCTGTCACACTAGAGATCTGCTACTATGCATAAGAAAATAAGAGGCACTCACCACTCCGTATGAGTACGTGTCACATGTTTCAGACACTGGGAGACTTTGGATAACTTCTGGGGCCATCCACGGAAAAGTGCCCACTAATGACATGTGTGTTGTATGTGAGTGGAATCTTGAGGCACCAAAATCACAGATCTGACAAAAATACATAAGAAAGAAGCAAGTATTAGAGCCTCATTCATTAGGCATTAGAACACTGAGTCAAGCAGCAGCATGTCCCTACAAATAATTGAAGTGTTCATACCTTTAACACGCCATCAGCAGCTATAACAACTGAAAATGAAAAAACAATAGGTTACAAGAATGCTATTGAAAATCAACCAAATACATTTTCACAACAAAAGACTTCGCATTTCATCAAGAAAAATAATCGTACAGTGAGCCAACATCTGAACATGCACACATGCACAAGTGTCCTGGTTTCTCTGAGAAGCTTTAGAGAACATCTGGTGAATACCTACAAGCCTCTAAACAAGTGCAAAACCTTTCAGGCCTTATTGAGTTTAAAGACAGCAACATAACTAGAGCTAAAACACAGATAAACCCCATTCTCCCTAACGTAGTTCAGCTTAACAAGAGTCTCTTTGAAAGATTCATTAATAAAGGGAGCAAAATTAAAACTGGAGATCTAGACTTTCTTGGCTATTAGCTCCCCATGTGCTTTATTAAATGTGTGTCACTCCTATCCCACTACCAATAGTGAAACCTTCAGTTACAAGGCAATGTTCAGCAAGTTTCATAAATGGTTATCAACTGCCAGGCACAGACAAACCAGAGCAGCTCCACTTTGAGTGCATATTACTCAAAAGCAGCAATATCTGTCAAACCTCAAAACAGGCCACAGTAAAGACAAGATTTTCAGATAAGAAGTGACAGGCCTTATCCAATCTATTGCTTCTGGTGTCTGCCAGCCTTTCCTGGAACTCAACCTTTCCAAATAGAAAAACAAAGTGAGGAGTGTCCAGTCAGTGCCTGACAGCTGGGTACAAACACGGCAGCAAGACACAACTTCAAAGAGTGCCCCACAGCGCTCTAAAGATGCCAGGGACTGTAACAAAGCTCAGACAAGCTCAGGATAGGGAGGAGGGAACAGACTCTTCCGTGCCTCAACAACTCCTAGTGCAGCTTGATGACAGCCAAGACATTAGTTAGTTCTGCATGTTCACATCACTCAAGTACAGATTTAAACACTACATTAACACTACACTAATAGGAAATGCAGAGCGTTTCAGTGTTTTGGTACTTTACCATTCCTGGACTTCAGATCCCTGTGGATTACTTTCACTGGAGCTTCCATGTGTAAATAGTGCATTCCTATACAAAACAAGGGAACAATCTAGTTAGGCAGGCTACGTGTGCCCATCACCTACCAGTGGTCATGTTTGATTCCCATTAATCATCCTCATTAGGAGGTGGCATACCTGTATGCCATAATGATATGCTGCAGAGAAGCAAAGCTTCTAATCATCTATGTTGAGTTAAAAACACCAAGTAAAGCTCACGTATCTCTGAGAGCATCTATATGGGTACGTTAATCTCTTTAACATCTTATTTAGTTATATTTTAAGGTGTCGTCTACACAGGGAAGCTAAGATACAAATTTCATGTTCATGCATTAGTTTAGACTGATTCTGTGTGGACACAGAAAACATAAAGGATAAACCAGCTTGCTCTGCATCTTGATATGAAGAATTTTAGTATGCTGGCTGAGAATAAGCCCTTAGCTTCCTTAAATGTCCCAGTTCAAATTAAATGTAAGGATAATTATGCACTTTACCTCATAATTACTCCACATCAGCAAAATTATCCTCTTGGGACTTAGGGGCAAATCAGAAGTGAAACTGGCTCACAGAAGCCACTTTCCCTCCAGAAATTAATTTGGATTCATAACAACCAAGGAATATACAAAAAAGCACAGTGAATGAGGTTTGCTTTTTTAATGTTTGTGGTTTTTTTTTTTTTTTACTTTCCACAATTTGAATAAGAAAGTATAGGACTGTGTTCCTGACTTCATAGGGAAAGGATCTCCGGCTGCACGCTTTGCTGGCTCTGTAGGGTATTAATGCACCACTCATTTTGCTTACCTTTAGCTATGTCAGTTGCCCAGGTCATGATGTGATCCATATCCATCTCTTCACTTTTGTTACTATTAATGTAATCAAACAGTGAGCCAGCAGAAGCATACTCTGTTAAAAAATGACAACCAACAAACTCGCATGACATTTTAAAACATTGCAACTAAGCTGACCAATCTAATGGAAACTCTGCCAGTTCCAAAAACTCATATATAACAACGGACTTTAAAATAAAAACACTTTAGACATCTGGCATCAAGAAAGTTCAGGCAAAGTAGTTCAAATTCCAGAGTAAAAGGTTCTGGATGCACCTAGGACCTTTTTCTTAATTTCTCTCATCTACACCTACAGAAACCCGCAGCAGGATGTTAGGGGTAAAAACAAGGGCTTTTCTGGTCTGTTGGTATTTGCAAGTGTGGCAGATGGAATCCAGTCCAACCGTCAGAACTTGCGGGTCTGAGAGCTGGAATAACAAGCTAGTTACACCTACACACACTTAGGCATGAAACTGGAGATAACTGAAACCCTCACAGTGCTGCTTTTAATATGAGTTGAAATTCTTACATATTTAAACTGTGATTTGGCCACTCCTGATTAGAAGAGCAGTTATTGGATAAGTTTGACTGTATCAGATCCTTTTTATTGTTTCCAGAAACAGAGGATATTCCCCACTGCTGAGTGGCAGTGCATACAAATGATGCCCCATAACAAAGGATTTTTTTTTTTTTAAGTAAATCCAGATGTTAAGTATATAATGTTCTGTAAGGAAGACAGGGTTTGCAAGAAGAAAGGGAAATTAAAATTTTCTTTTCCTATTTCCCAACAGAGGAACAGAGCAGTAGATAAAATAATTTTTTTCATGAAAAATGGAACAATGAGACTAGATCTAAACCTCAGGTAAGCAGGCCAGATTTCCATGTGCTGCAGGTCAATTTCAGCAGTTTAAAGGTGGTAGCTCCTCTGCTAAGCATAAAGTTTATTTAATAAATGCTAATTTAGTATTCTGGCATGTTTCATTGAAAACACAGTGGGAGGTCTGTGAGTTGAAGCAGCTGCAACATTTTGTTCTACCTGGATGCAAGACAGAGTGGGCAGATGCCACCCAGTGTAAACCCATGTAGCACAAAGACCAAGGGGGTGCAAGGAGAAACTTCAAGCCTTTCTTCCTCTCTATTCAGTGTGCTCCTTGAGCAGCCTTAAGAATTTAAAACCTACTCCCCCAATCTTCATACTTAAGGTGGCAAACCAGCTGGTATCCAATTAAAATGCTTAATTTCAGCCACTTCAAAGCAGCCACAAAATCATTCCCTCTAAGACTACATCAAATATATACAAATTGTTGTTAAAAATAATATTAATGAAGGAATGATACATGATAAGCTAAATGAATAAAAAATAAACATTGCTCCTCATCAAGGAAACCAAAACTACCAGGAGACTGCTACACGGGGAATTAAAACACCAGGAGAAGACTGAATCTGCAGCCTAGAACATGGTAGGCCGTATGTGAATGCAAAATGAAAGAATGTGCAAAATGAATGAAAAGAGAATGCAAACAGCAAGCCCCTTCAAAGTAAACACTCAGGCGGTAAGTTAGTTTTGAGTCATTACTGCAGGACCTCCAGCTGAAAGAAGCCTCTGCAGAAGAGAGGTGTTGCTTCTGATGTCACCGAAAGAGGAGTAAGCTGCTGACTTGCACAGTTCTTTGATTAAAACATAAGCTTTTTTTACCCATGATGTCATCATCTGTATTATAAATGGATTCTTCAGGAATAGGTTGGCTGCATGCTTTGCATGCCTTTACAATGCATAATTTGATCCACTGGGGTCAGGGACAACTCTGCTCCCCAAGCCCTTTGCCACTCCGTGGCAATGAGGGCAAGCAAGCTTCAATCAACAAAGCTCTATCCTTTAGTATTTCTCCTATGTATTTACTATGCCACAGGTTTTTACTAGGAGCTTAACAATTTGGTAATCACATTGTGAGGATAATTTTCTGCCAATGATGGAAAAGAGGTACTTGCTTTTGAAAGAAAAGCTCTGAATGCCTGACTGGACCCACTCTCTGACGGGCTGTGGGATACACCATATGAATCTGTGTAGATGGGAGGGCACAAACTCTGAGATCCTTTTGGGAGAAGGCAGCTGTGGTGAAAAAACAGATCTGAAAGCTACACATTGAGACCACCGTTGACAGAGACAGCCAGTGACATACAGAATGCTGTGATCCACGTTAGCAGCTCGCCAGGCAGGATGATCAGTTATAGTACTGACATACATCCCAGCGGAGAAACATGTTTTGACTGCCAATGCAGCCTTTCTCAGAGAACTCTTTCACAATCCCACAGAAGATGTTACATGCAGCTAATGCTCGGTACATGCCAAGGCCTGGCTGGATGCCATATCTCCATCATTCTGAAGAAACATTAGTTCCTCGGGATTTCTTCTTGTTTAGGATTTTCACTCACAAGAAATGGATCTCTGACTAAACACAGGATTAGTCTGCAACAATGAAGGCCATCCAGAAGATCATGGAGTAAAAATCCCTCTAAAACATATTTCAAGCATAATTAACATTACTTTTCTCAGTAGCCTTTCTTTCCTTTGAAAACTGTGCAGGGAAATGAAGCCTTGCTTCCCTCCCAACCCATGGGTCTCCAGACTCCTTGGAAGTTGCAGGGAGGACCAATGCAGTTTGCTAAAAAAGGATTTTTCCTTCAGTCAGGGTGGAATCAGAGCTCCCCAAGTAACAAAGTGGCTGAACTACACAGTGTAGTCTTTCTCACAGATTATTAGAGTCCCCATTCCCAATGACATAATGAACTACTTTAGCTGCTGTCTGTCCGCTGACTGTCAAGCAGATCAAATGTCCTCTGAACACTGACATTTTTGTGAGATCAGACTGAGGACTTTCTGATCCAGATATCGCCCAGAGTTGTTGATTACACACATCCTCTGTTACTCTTCTTGCTGGTTTACAATAATTACACTTATGTGATAAATTATGATAAAATTACATTACTTGATTTATTAGCTTTCTATTATTTTTACTGTTTCAAGAAGGTATGCAAGTTCCTGTCTATGTGTTATCACCAGAGCATCCTCTGAGTGGTGTAGACTGTGGTGACCTGATGCACCACTGGAGTACTGGTGGCAACACTGTGACCTCCACTGGCTTGATACTCCTGGAAGTAAAGCTCCCCATATTCTGAACAGTGCTGTATCTCAGATGTGCTCCCACCAAATTACACTGCCTTTTACCGCGTTAATCAGCCATTTAAGAGACAGATAAAAATTGCTGAATTTTCACAGGTTCTGTACACCATCTGAGAACCAATAAAATCCAGTTTCAAACTAGTACTAGACTGTGCCATATGCAAAGACTACTCTTGCCACCAAACTCTTTGAAATGTTACAAGCATGCCCAGACATGCCTCCTAATCTGTGTTTTCAAGGTTTTTACCTCTCCAAACACTGTTCTATCAGACCGCAGATTTCTTTGTTCTGGATTCATATTCTACTACTATCTTACTCAGTTTCTCCCATACAGGAACGGGAGAAATTACATTACCTATAATATAATTTTATATCAGGTTCAACTCCCAAGATAAGGGAAGGAATCCTAAAGTGGTGACAGGAAAAATACCCAAAACCACAAAAAATAACCTCCACATAATTCTAGGAATGTCAGAATGAAGGCAACCTAGGTTCCAGTGAAAAAGTGGAGTTATCTTATTGTGTCTGATAAACTCTTGACTCTATTTCAAGCTCTACCCACGGCTGGGAAGTTCCTGATGCAGATCCTTTCATTTTCAATACAGGCAGAATTTGCTTTGAGCAGACTCTCAGCCTTCGCTTTCACAGAACTTGCCAGAACTTTGTATCATGAAACATCAACTTCTGTCACACAGCAGAACAAATGGAAAAAGCAACCCACAAAACAGGGTGAAAGCTTCTATTTAAAGGAGAGCTGAGTTTGTGCTTTAAGAACGCCCCAGGCTCCAACTGCCTCTATGCTGCTCCCAGCCACGTTCCCACCCTGGTCCCCACCTGTAACTTTCAAAGAAGGCCAGAACAATTAGCAAAACACCAAAACTAGAAAAAACTAGTACCTTGTAACACTTGAGTTCTACACAATCAAGACAAAGGTCAAAATTCCTTACCCGTAACTATGCCATAATTCGGAGGTTCAATGACAGCTCCGTAGAACTGGATGATGTTTTTGTGACTGAGCACACTGAGTATTTCTGCCTGTTGAGAACAAACAAACAAGTCAGAAAATTATGAATGGGGCATTTACTATGAAAGTTTATTTTATACCAAAGCAGGTATACACATATGTAAAACATATATAAACACACAAGTATCTAAGGGAAGACTGTCCACAAATGCTTGGCATTTGAAAACCTCATGAGGGAGTTTGGCAGATGAATGCTCAGTTTGTTTGGGGAAAAAAAAATAAAAATTTTCAGTCTATTCTGTCATGGCCAAGGCACAGATGTAGATGCTAAGTCTGTGGAAAAACTGAAGGCCTTGGAAAAATTTGTTCAAATAAAGATCTGGGATTTCTGGCACAGTTGCAGCAGTCCTATCCAGAATTTGTGTTTATGCATGAAGTACTATGGGTTCAGCGAGTCCAGCACTTCAGACTATTAGAGCATACCATGCACACACAGCTCCATCCAATGTTTACTGGAAACATGGAATTTCCAGGCATGCGCTGTAGAGTCTGATTGAATGCACACAGCAAGCACGCTTGAGATTGCCAAATAGCCAGCATTGCAACTGAAACTGCTCCTGAAAGCAGGTTGCAGATGTTTTGAAACTCTGGACGAATATACAAAACCTTCAAACTTCACCTGAACAATGTTTCTACGCTTGCAAAAGACACTGAGAGAGAAGAGCCACTGGGCAACAGGAGGGGCTGCCCTGCAACCACACCACCAGCAACATCCATAGCTACCAATCAACCAGTGCTACCAGGGAATGGACAGCATGCAAGAGGAGCCAAGGGGATGAGTTCTTCGCTGCCCACAGGCATAATGACACACAATGTTTTTATTATTTGGAGATTCAGAAATAATTATTTTTTTAAGATTATCTTATTTACAGTATATTGCACACTAAGATCACATTCCAGGAGCATGTAGAAATGCTGTGTCAACCATGGCTAATATCATCATCCTCACACTGAGGTTCACACTCTAAGCATGGATTCAACAGACACCAAAGCAAGCTTCTGTCTAGATTAAGGAAAGGCACTAACTAATTGCACACAGATATCCCAAATTAAGAACTGGGGTGAGGGAGGTGGAACAATTGCCAAATATTTCCAAGGACCATTATTTCTGAAATAAGTCCCTTCTAAACTCTTTTAATCACTCTGCTGTTGTTAGCACTAGTTATTCTAGACTATTCTTTTCATGTTTTGCTCTTTTCAGTTGCTGTAGATCAGCTGTGAACTCTATCAGCCAATTTAAAGACACTTATTCCTTACAGTGAGAGCCAGATGCAAGTCAATCCACATCTTTGAAGCTTTTGTACTTTTTTTGACAAGAAGGTGCCATATTTCAATGAAAGACTGAATTTCAGCTATCAAATTACAAAGAGTGGTTAAAGATCGGTATTTCAAAGATCTCTTCGGCGCTTACAAGAATATTTAGTAGCACCTTTAAGCATCAAGCTCATGCTTAAATCTGAAATGCCTAAATGGTTGGAAGAAAATCCTGCCATGCATCTGTCTGCCGCAAGGCCCCTGAAGAAGCCAGCCCTCACCGGCTTGGGCATGACGCACTTGGTAAAGCTGCTATCTAGCTCATGCAACTTAATGAGCATCAATTTCCTTCCTAAAGCCATGGCGATGACAAGTAACAAGTCTTTAGCTATTTCATTATATTACTGCTTTTTCTGAAAGACAGATTCTTTGTATTTTTTTAAATGTTGGATTGAAGCAGAACTCGAAGGACCTCAGCTGAAGGAAAAGCACAACGCAAACACGTAAACACAAACTCCTTGGACATAACAGAGACACAGTCAGATAAGGTGACTGCAATGGAGTTAAACATTATGCTTAGTCCCATGATAAGCTTAGTCACAGCCTTCTGCTGATCATCAAGCCATGCTAAAACCTTCACCCCATACTTACACCACAAGTACGGATGAAATTATGTCACTATATTGAGTCTGCTAAACGAGTTACAGACGAGATGCCATTTCTTGAAGGCAAAGGGATTCAGGGTTCCTAACAAACCTAATCCACTGTTTACATATTTCAACCAGTATCATAAAATCCAAATCCAGAGCAAATTACACTAAAAACATTTTAGTTTAATTCTCCTACTGGATCCTGTAGCATTACTGTAAATCAAATCCAGCTCATCAGCCTACAGTGTAAGACTTAAGAACTCAGGTAATTCCTCAGTCTACAAACTAATTGTGTCCTATGAACCATAGTCTAGATCACAGTGCTTAACAGCTAATTTGTTTTTATGCCTGTTTAATCCCTGCTTATTGACATATGTGAAAATGACAATTACATCATCTATGACCGACATCACCCTACAGCTGCCCCTAGACCTGCTAGGACTGCTCTTAATCTTCTAGTACAAACAACTATGCATGAATATTCATATCCTCAGTGTTTTCAGCTGATAAAAACAGGGTCTCCCTCTAGGCCCTGTCTGTGTTCAACAATTGCTGAACAGAAACCACCAACATAGATTTTGAGTGTGGCTACTAGCAGATGAGGGTACAAGGCAAGGTACCTGAACAGCGTGGTCTCGTTAAAAGTAGCACAAGTCTCAGCACACCGGGATGACACAAATCCTAGCTTGCCGTTGCTCTGTCTGGTACCAACGAAGCAAGAGTGAATGCAGCTTAACTGTGATGAGATCTTCAAGGTCGGCACTGACTGCAGATGTGGGCAACAGCCACCTGATGCTGAGCTGGCATTACTTGGGAATGCAGACAAGGCCATATCGTCAAATCTTTAATTGCAGCCACAAAGGCAGTAAGGATGTGGATGGAGGCACTTTGCGTACAGCTGTGTTGTTGCCTGCCAGCTACTCAAACCAGCTGCAGCTGCTCTTGCAAGAGCTGCCTATCCCAAGGCAGCTAAAGTTAGCAAAGACCAAGCGACTCAGCGCATTTGAGTTACTCTGATCCTCCTTAAAAGTGCAGTAGAGCATTGTTATACCCACACTTCCCACCAAGAAAAGTGATCAATGGTTTGGGGTAGTAGCCTACTCCAGCAGCACAGCTGGATCTGCAAAAGATCATCTGTCCACACTGTTTTCTCAGTATCAACAGACTTTTTTGCCTGAGTCCAGGCAAACTGGGCCCATAGCAACCTTATCACCATTGCCTCTAGGTGTCTTTGGAGCCACTACATGGAGAAGACAAAATACAGCCACCCTTACACCATCAGGTCACACCAGCAGCCCACCAAATCTCCTGTTAATAACTCAAGTTAATCGCACAGCAAAAGGCACCTTCTGTCCATGCAAAATTAGAGAGTTAGAAGTGGTTGGCTACTTAAGGAACCTGATTAACACAAATTCCTTAACTACCTTCCAATATTTATTATTACATTGTGCAATAACTTGGTTATTTATTTTCCCCAAATAAAGGTCTGCTAAGTTTATTAAGAAGATATTTAAACACACTTAAGGCAGCTTTGAAAAAGTTTGTTCCTAAGTCTTGTAGATTTAAAAGGCTTTGAGTTTCAACATGTTCTCAGAAGAGTTGCAGCTTTGCTACTTTCATGGTGTTTTACAGTCTAACGAAGAGGCAGCTGGAAAAGGCCAGCTGATGCTTTAATAAAATTGCTCTGTTTACAGAAAACCATATACAAAAAAAAAAAAAAAATGCTAACACAAATAATTCCCAAACCTTTACTCCCAGATTCCTGCTCAAAAATCCATTCAGTCTGTGTCCATTCTCAGTGTCTCAGGAAAGCTTTCCTGAATTTGCTGACATCTAATACAGGATCATGTCTCTTATAATACACTCAGTTTCTTTAGGTAGGCAAGTCCAAACCATCATTTCACAGACAGAACACCAAGACAATCAACATCTAAAGCTATAGCTCAGCTACAAAACATTAGTAAAATACACATCTTAGAATCCTAAAGGCCTATGACTTTTTTTAATGTAAAGCTGACAAATCATTAAGCCAAAAAAAACCCTGCATACTTTCTCACAAGATATTTATGTTTTACATGCTTCAAAATAAATGTTATACAGTCACAAGATGATTCTTTTCAAATCACGTTAAGGTTCTGACAGAAGCCAGAAATTACCCACAGCAGATAACTTTTACTACTTCATTGTTTCTGTCCTCTTGAAAGTTAAACTGAATAAAATTCTAAATGAGCAGGATATGGAAACAGTTCATGTAATTTCACTCTTTCTGGATTATGATGCCATAGTGTTACAGAACTACCATTCTATCATTGGTAAAAAATGATGCCCTCAATATGCAGAAAATACAGGGATAGGTAAAGAATTTTAGAAATACAAAACTACTAATAAGAATTATACAGCAGAGATGTTATGGAATTACTGCAGTTTTGAACATTAAAAAAATTCAAGCAGATACAAAATAAAAACTTAGCACTTTGCCTACTGTTTTGTCTGTTCCCAGAAAGTTTTGTACGAAAAAAAAAAATACCTACAAAGGTTTTGTGCTTTGGGGTCACCAAGAAGAACGTTAACAATAAGCTAAGCACTCTGGTTATCCAGTTCAGGGAACGCTTGTTAAACATATCAAAATGTCTTTAATATTAATAGCGTAAGAGGAAAAACCACATGAACATGGCAAAGCCAAAGAATCCTCAGTGAGGTCTCTTACCTGCAAATAAGCAGAATTATCACATGCTCTGACAAGCCCTTGCGGGCACCCTTCCAGCACAAATGCATTACCATCACTTTCAAAAGGCAATCAAAGTTCTTAAAACTATGGCTGCATATAATTTAAAGCTGTGTGAGAGTAAGGTTCTTTTTTAGAACTCATTTAGAGGATAACTTACCCCAAATAAAAGCTATTTTCTATAGCCCAATAATAAGCTAAAACTCTGTCAGCATCTGTTATGTCTTAGAAGACAGTCATATATTTGGTGTTACAGGGACACAGTTTCATAAACCACTCAGAAAAGCAGTTTTAAATTACATTCTCAGATTGCCACCACCAGCACTTCTGTAAATAACAGAATTAAATTCTCAGAAGTACATACGAAACACATATCTAAAAGCATTTTGATTGAGCAAATGTACCAAAGCATCAAATTTGCATCCAAAATTATGTCCCACACTGTTACAAGCCCCAGAGATTAAAAATGGAAATATAAAGGAAATTAATATATTCTTGTTGCTAGATAATCATCTTATTATTCTTTTAAATCCACTGTTTTACATCACCACACAATTCTCATTTATGGAAATATTGTGGTAGAAACACACACTTTAAATACCTTGTATTCACTTTAGATTGCAATCTTGAAGAGAGGAAAAAAGAGCACATTACCAAGAGACATAAATTCTGTTAAACTGTCATAACGTACCGTGTTGAGGGAACAGGGACATAAATTTATTATGTGCTGTTACAGGTTCATCCCATCTCATGTAATTTACTTTAAAATATTTAATTTGCATTATATAGCAGCAAACGTCTATGAGCATATTTGGAGGTAAGGAACACTGCAGGACAAATTAGTAGCAAAATATATTGGATATTGACCATCTGAAAAGAAAACTGAGTTTTACACTCTGTCATAACTTTTAACAGCAACTTTGACACATACCATGGCATTTTTAACGATAACTTCATGGCCATGGGATTACTCAGCGAATTCAGAATATGCCCATTAAAACACTGCAAAGGCTTGCTCAGCTCTTGGAAAGCAGGTCAGACCCTCCGAAAATCAAAGGGAGACATGTCCCGACTCTCTGCCTTATGCAGTAAGAGAGAGTTCGAGTAGGCTAATTGGCCACAGATGTACATCAGCCACATACAATAAGCACATGGAGCCCACCCAGCAGTACCCAAGCAATTGCAGGATCATGGTGGTGGTCTTGCTCATGATGCGGTTGGTAAAAGCTTGCTCTCAGCAAGAGATGAGGCTGTTGACAGAAGTTGTAGTATCTACGATAAAGCTAATCAAGGACACTTCCTGTAGAAAATCCCTATGGAAGTTTTAATAAGCTTGAAAAAAAAATTCTGAATTACAACTGTACTGTTGTCTACCAAAAAAAAAAAAAAACAAACCCAAAAAAACCCAAACACAAAGACCACGGACAAATATCTCAAAATAACTCAGATTTCAGCTAGAAATCCACAATGTCCAAACATACCCCTCAGAAGCATCACATTTTGCAGCATACAGCTCAAGCTTCCTCCAGCTGCAAAGCAGTATCAGCAATTGTACAGAAACAGCAGACGAGCAGTCTCAACAGCACATTTGAAATACCAGAGCTCTCATAGAGCAGTTTATTTTCAACAACTATCATTTCTCTTCTCAATGTTGGGAAATTCTCCCCTTTACTCACAATCATTTTGAACACAAACCTGCTTCAACTATAGAATACAGCAACAAAATCCATGACAGGAATAACAAAACATGAAACTTTCCTGTTCATTTCACAGATGAGCAGGTATCATCACTAATATGCAATACTTTAATCTTCCCAGACTCAACAAATGGAAAAATATCCACAGAAACTATTCCTGAGATTCAAGTCACTAAAAGTCTCATGAGCACCTTGTTGGAAAGACAGTGATATGCAACACCAATCCCCTCTCAGGTAGTCTCTCACAGTGCTCAGGAACATCCGAAGACAAAATAACGTCAAAGAAATGGTACCTGGAGAAAGGCCATGTCCATACATATCCAGTCAGAGCAGTGATTTTTGAGGTCTGCAGAGTATCAGTAAGGAATCTGGATAAGATAATGTAGCAGAACAAGTCTAATCTCATTATACAGTGGCTTCTGTTGAACAATTTGCACAGACTGCAACAGAGACAGCAGCAGCTATACTCGTGGATCCTAATCCAGTCTTCTAATGCAGTTATGATCTTTCCACTAAAGTATTTTCCCATATTCCATCATGAAAACTGTAATTTAACCAAATAAAAAAAATCATCACATTCTTGATGAGCACTCAATTTAAGCCTGTCTTAGAGTAAGAAAACCCAGCCTACTGTAGCTAGAGACAGGGACAGCATTTCATGGGGATCCCTCTTACTGGAATCCCAGTGACTGTTATAATTCCAGGAATTGTTCCTCAACCAGACAGGCTGAGCCCCCGCTCATGAAAATAGCACACCTCAAGATGTGTTACCTCATTGTCACACATTGACAGCAACTGCTGTGGTACCAGGCAGGGTTATTAGAGCTCTGCAGAAGGCTTTCCCCAGTTATCATTCAAAAATTACCTACCCCTGCAGAAAAGCAAAGAAATGCTCATTACCCAGAGTCCACCTACTTTCAAAAGACAGAACTTTCAGCACAGAAATTCTGGCTGTGACCAGCTGGCATAAATGAAAGGAGAGAAAGTAGTTGCCAGCTACAGACATTCTTCTGCTGAAGTCTCTGAGAGACTTTCAGGGACGAGAAGCATTTTTCATGCCTCACTCACCTATGCCATAGCACACGCTCTCAACATCTGGGTATTTTGTGAAAATGAGTTATCAACATAAACTGAAGCTCTGACTGCTGTGCATTATCTCAATGATTAACATCATGGTTTCATGTGCAACTGTCCAAATAATCCATCATGAATCATGGTGAAGTCTTCTTACCATGACTTAAGCAATAAGCATCCTTCCTCAAGTTACAGCCAGATCTCCCTTTCACCTTGCTGAGATTGGCAAGAACATAAGCAAGAATAGCCTCTGGAAACACAGGACTTCCAACTCCACCAAAATCCGATTTGTACCTTCATCAACTAAGCGCTTCTGCCCTTCAAGCAGTACCATGCCAGCAGGTAACAGCCAGAACAGGCTTCACAGCAGCTCTCTGGCTATGGCCATGCTACCACCTAGATCACTATGGATCAGTCTCCATTCCTAACAAAACTGAAGTTTCAAGACATAAATTCTTTACCTACTTTTCAGAAAAGTTACTCTTCTTTGCCTAAGATAGAAAATTGCACTTTACTTAGAAACTTGGCTCAAATGCTACCCCTACTGGGTAGCGATGGTCAAAAAATGAAACTAGACAAAACTCATGAAATTTTAAGCTTTTACCTTTATGCAAAGTAGATTCTGTTCATTTTTATTTTGGGATTCTTCAGGCTACCTTCATGGTAGGTCAGTCTTTTTCCATTAAGACTAAATAATTTCAAATAAAACAATGGCTAAAATAAAAACCTTAGAGGAAAAACTAGCAATATTTAAAAATCGAATTTAGTGTCATAAAAACACATTTGTTAGTATAGCTGTACACACAATGTCATGTAACTTCAGCTTTTCCCCTACTTCTCTTTGATGATTTTCTTTTACACAGAACTCCTTATCTTATCTAGACTTCTTTGTAGCTATCTGCTTACATAGATATGTCAATAATAACTATTTCATTTCTAATCATTGTTATAAAAAGTTCTTTTCTGAAAGGAAAATCTTTGAAATTACGTTGACATCATATCTATATCAGAATACAAGTGGTCAGCCTCAAAATAATTGTTTAAAAAGGCAATAACTTGAATATCAGTATCCCTGAACTCTTTAGGAAGTGGAAAATCCACAAGAACCTATGTAGAAGATCGATAGAGACTTCCTATCTTTCAGTTTCATTAAGAGCAGACTTACAGCGAGCAGAGAACTCGCAGTTTTTGTACCACCAAAGGATAACCAAATTAAGCCAAAAGACTTTCTCACTGCTTTCACATACTACAGCAACATCCCGAAGCAGTTCCTTCCCTGAAGTTACAGCAGAACGACCAGAGGTACTGTAACCTCTACACACGTCTGTGCTGCAACCTTGGCTCTGTGGTTCAAACCCACCAGAAAGAGCTAAAACAAATAATAAGCCAAACTTAAAGTATGAAGACCGAGACCTCCTCCAGCTCCTTTGCAGTGGTTTAGTGGAACAGACCACATAGAAGCCAGAGGCATTTCTTCTAAGCAGAGTTAGAAATGTGGAAAAAAATCACAGCATCTCACATTGCTATCAATTCTCATTCTTCCACATGTACAAAATGTTTCTAAGAACTGCTCTACTGACACACATGAACAGACAAACATTTCTAAAAGAATAACTTATGTAGGAAAAGTGGTAAATAGAAGACAGATGAATGCAAAAATAACTGTACTGCAATAATACTCAAAAATGTAACCGCAGTACATTTTAGGCTAAACAAAGGGAAAGAACAGCTTGCAACCACATTCATTTTTCCTATTTGTGAGTTTCTACTTCCACATTAGTAAACTGCACCTTTAGACTTAATTTGAATTTTTCATCATTCTATTAGAAAAATTCCAGACATATCAGAAATACATGAGAAGAGCATCGCACACACCTCTCAATGGAGAATTAAGAATGTTTAAAAGGCCAGTTATAAAATTGATATAATCTATTTTGTGATTACAAAACATCTGACTTGTACTACTTCCTCCCTCATCCTGCACTCTGCTTCCCAAGGACCTGCAATAAATAAAACAGCAAAGAGGAAGCAGGAACGCTGTATTACAAGACTCTAAAAAAACTTCAGGACTGGAGTTATTTCGTGCAGTGCACCAAAGAAACCTCTCTCCCACAGGCTGTATCTAAAAAACCAAAGAGGAAGCATCATCCTGCAGCTAGTGACTATCCCAGTGTGAAACTGAATGCAGCAGAAAGAATTTGCATCTCTTCCTGTTCTAGCAATGCCC